>NC_072475.1:76432407-76773657 GCF_027574615.1 Eptesicus fuscus | reverse complement strand
TGCTGGCTCCCAACCACTTGCCTGCCTGCCAGCCTGATTACCCCTAACTGCTTCTGCCTGCCAGCCTGATAAACCCCTAACCACTCCCCTGCCAGCCTGGTTGATGCCTAACTGCTCTCCTGCTGGCCCTATTGCCCCTAACTGCCCTCCCCTGAAGGCCTGGGTTCCCCCGAACTGCCCTCCCCTGCAGGCCTGGCTCCCCCGACTGCTCTCCCTTGCAGGCCTGGTCCCCCCACCTGCCCTCCTCTGCAGGCCTGTTCCCTCCTAACTGCCCTCCCCTGCTGGCCATTTTGTGTTGACCATCTTGTGTCCACATGGGGGTGGCCATCTTGTGTGTTGTAGTGATGGTCAATTTGAATATTACCTCTTTATTATATAGGATTATTTTCCTCCTTGAGCATTAAAAGTGTAAAAATATTCTTAACTCCCAGGTCAGATTATAACTGGCAAGTTTTTGAAGTTTTCTGATCCATGGTTCAGAATTCTAATATTTTAATTCTAAAATACTATAACTATACAAATTTCAACAAAATTGTTACCTATCCTATTGTGGAGCATTGATAAAGACTACCCTTAAGACTTGGCCTCCCATTCATTTAACATAATTTGAATACTTCAGTATTAATTATTAAAAAGCATTATAATTATCTGAAGATTGATCTCTCAAACTAGCACATTACTTAATGATAAAATCCATGTCTAATATGTATTACAGTATTCGCAGTACTTGGAAAATTTGCTGGCCATCAGTTGGAACTTGGCTCCTATTTCTTGAGTGAGTGTATACATTTAAAAATTTGGAAATAATTTCATAAGCAGTTGCTTATTACATAGATAATGTTCAACATATCATGATGCTTAAATACCAAGGGTTATCCTACCTAATAATAGACAAATATGCAAATTGACCGCACCTTCGCTAAACACAAGCCACGCCCACCAACCAAGCCACGCCAACCAACCAATCAGGACGAGTATGCAAATTAACCCAACCAAGATGGAGGCTAATTTGCATATCAAGACAGCATAGAAAGAAGCCAAGAGCTGCAGAAGGGAGCAAAGCTGCAGAGAAGGAAGCAAGCTGGGGGGAGGAGAAGGGAGGAGCAGAGGCGGGGCCGGGGGAGAAGGAAGGAGAGCAGGTGGGCTGGTGGAGAAGGTGGGGTGGGGGAGAAGGGAGGAGCACAGGCGGGGCCGGGGGAGAAGGGAGAAAAGCAGGTGGGCTGATGGAGAAGGGAGAAAAGTGGGTGGGCTGGTGGAGAAGGGAGAAAAGCAGGCAGGCTGGCAGAGAAGGTGGGTTAGGGAAGAAGGGAGGAGAGCAGGTGGGGTGGGGTAGAGTGCAGCAGGAAACCCTATTGCAGGATTTTTCCTGCAACAGGAACGCTAGTACAATATAAAGCATTATCACAAACATGTTTACAAAATAATATAAAATCATTTAAAATATAAAAAAGAAGAGGATTAATATCAACTTTAGTTATTAATATCAACTATTAATATCAACTTTAGCTAACACATTACTTGAGAATATGAAGGTTTTGCAACTTTGTCATTTATAAAATAAACAATGACCTATCATCTTCATTTACATAGAGGTATATATTTTTCAAGTCATTTAACAAAAAAACTTAATGAATATATATTTGATGTAATACATCCTAATGACTTTCCTTCTATTTTATTATGTCATATTAGAGAGCAAATTAAAGACCTCTTTGTTTCTAATAATTTTCTGAGCATTCATAGTGAAGATTTTATAAGTTATCTAAAGAAAAATATAATCTGTAAATTTGACCAGTGGTTTTCAATATGAAGCTCAGGAGCTGCATCAGACCATGAAGTAGAATCAAAAATTAATTTTAAGTTATTAAGAAATTCTAAAATGGAACCAGAATTGGGAACCACTGATATGATAAAGTATACAATTAATGGTAATCTCTCCCAAATTTTTGATGATCTTAAAGTTGGAGCCTGAGTTATCTACAGAACTAATAAGCAATTCACTGTGCATTGTGCATTGGGACATTGGAAGGAGAATAGGGGACCAAATGCCCTGCTGATGTAGGGATCAACAGCTAATTAGGAATTACAACCTAATTGTGGGCCTTTTAGAAGGCAAGTATAGTTATAGCCTGAATCTGGGACAGAGCTGCAAGAAATGTAAGAATACAAAGTCTAGATCTGAGGTCATGGTGCTGGGACTCTTTGAGAGCTGATTGAAAATAAAGGTCGTATAATCATTACATTAATTATTGAACAATTTTTTAATATACTCAAATAGTTTATGTGATACCAACCATTAGATCTTATAAAAAAAACTGAGGACATAGATAAAATTAGAATATCCTATATAATAAAAGCCTAATATGCAAATTGTCCCCTTGGGTGGTCATTCAACCAGGAGTTTGACTGGGAGACTGGGAGTACAATCACTCACTATGATGTGCACTAACCACCAGGGGATGGCATGGAATATGGCGGGCATCAGTAACATGGTGCTGGCAGCGGGCAGCAGTGGACGTGCTGCCAGCCCCAATGAGCCCCAACGAGAGCAGGACTGCGGTGGGATGGTGGAGCAGGTGAGGGGGCAGCACCAGGCCAAGGTGAGGTGCCAAGCGGGGCTGCAGGACTGTGAGGCTGAGGGCCCAAGCTGGGCTGAGAGGCTGGGGGCATGAGCTGGGGCCCGATCTCCACAGGCCACCCCAAGGGACCCCACCTGTGTGTGAATTTGTGCACCAGCTGGCCAACCTCTTACGGACCCTCCCCCCCAGCCATCCCTGCCCCCAATCGGCCCCCCCACTCCAGTCAGGGGTGGGGCTGGCTGGCCAACCTCTTGCGTTCCCTCACCCCTGCTGGCATGGCCCCAATTGTCCCCCATCGGGGTGGGCCAGCCGGACATCACTCATGCACGAATTCATGCACTGGGCCTCTGGTAGATATATAAGGAAGCATAAAATAAATAATGTTCGATTAAATTATATTAAAGAACTAAAGGATGAAAGATCCAAAAATATAAGATTACTATGATTTTTAAAATACAATAATTAAACTAAATGTGATATAAACAGTGTTATGGATCCTTTCGAGAAGATTAAAGCATTCTAGGTGATTTATAGATGTATTGGAAAATTGAAGCTAGTGTTATCAGGAAATAAAAAAAGCAAGGGACTTATAATTAGAATCAATTATAAAAATGACATCAACATCTTGATGGAAAAATAATTATCAATATCAAAATGAAATATTAATTAAGTTATCATTTTAAAGAATGTGAAAATGTCTAAATTTCTAAGATTAGGAACATTTAACAGTACTTTTCTCTTAGAAGATAAATAATTCATACTGAATTTTATGTTAGTATATTTTTTAGTCATATAACCAGTATTTTTATTTTACCAAGATTATTTAAGGATACTTAGTCATAGTAAAAATGGTTATTTCATAACACAGTTATATAGGATAAGGTTACATAATATAATAGACAATTTGCATATTAAAGTGACTGTACTTAGTAAATTAACCCATAAAGATTTGTAAAGAGACATAAATTGTATATATCTCTCCTTTTTAAGACTCATCCAATAGAGATCATATGGATACTTGTTATGACTGTATCTGAAGCAGGACTTTATGGAATAGCAGAAAAGTGAATTATGGTGAAGTAATAAAATCTCCAGTAACAGAAGTTTACATTCCCTGGTCTGCTGAGCTTTGAATTAGAAAGTTTTGTACTTGTGACTTATTTTTATAGACAGAAAACCCTTGGGATAGTAAAGCAAATAAGAGTTATATCAATATAAAACTGGTAATGTCACTAAAAGTCATCAAGGAATCAATCCTGATGATGGTTTGAGTTCTTTCTTGAACTCAATACTTTCTTACCCAAACATTTTGGCAATGTGTCATTGAATGATCAATTGTGTATTGACCTCAGTATTTGTATGGTAGACAAGTGGCCTTCCTTTCATGAATTTGATGTATGTAAACATAGTCCATTATTTGCTCTTAAATCTTATGTGTCACTCATATCTCATTGTTATTAGAAGTCAAAGGAATAATATGGCATAGTTACAAAAGCATTAGTGATTGAGGCTTTCTGAAACATAATACAGTAATCTGTCCGTATTTTTTTGTAACATAACAGATAACAGAATGGCTTAATAGATATAAATGAACATACATTTTTATTGTTAAGAATGTGACTGTGTATGAATATAGGTTAATAACAAATATGCAAAAATTAGCCTGGGAAACAGAACCTGTGGAGGAGAGAAATGGAGAAATGCTTACTTATATAATAGTTCAGCTGTATAAGAAGTGGTATCCTTTTTTAAAAAACTTACAGTTCAATCTTGTATAGTTTTGTGGTTCCTGAGATGTTGGTCAAGCTCTGGTAAGCATATTCAATGGTAAATTAAACTAGCTGCTTCAGTACTTTTTTCTTAGAAGATAATGATAACCTAATACTGTAACTTTGTTTTTTATTAGATAATTGTGTGTAAGTCATGAATCATGTGAGCTCAATTCACTACAGAATCAATACGTCTGTACTAATGCATATTAAGAATGCTTAGTTTTATTAGAATTTAAAGACTGGATAAAACATTATCTTGATGGATCCCTAAATATTTGGATATCATACTCATTTTTTCCAGTTACTATTTATCCAGATTTGTAAAAATGCCATTTCTCAAATCAGTTATCACAGTGCTTAGTTTATTTTAGATTGATGTGCTTAAGGTCAGAGAACTTTTCAATAGTGATGGGAACCTGGGATTTTCACTGCAACTGCATTCAAATTTTATGAGACAGTTTCATATAAAAATTTGTAGCAAATGCTCCAAAATCCTATGGTATTGATTGCATTGTAATTGGATTGTGTCTAAACTTACTGGATTATTCTCATGCCAAATGATCTAGTGTCCCTGCAATTTACTATCACTTAAAAAAAAAAAGTGATCCTGTAGAGGTGTAGAATTTCTACCCAAAGTGCATTTTAATCCTACTGTTTAGTTTTATGACTAAGTTTTAAATTATCACTTGTCCTTTACTTATCTTTCTAACCTGATTTAACAGCATGTATCACTCTAAACCCTCTATGATCAACACATTGCTTTCCCTGCTGATTTGATCCCTTACATCCCATGAACCACCCTGACTTCTGTGTCTTGGCTCATCACGCTGTTTCTGTTTAAAATTCCTGCTGCCCCCTTCCTCCCTCCCTTTCCTTATTTCCTTTTACTTCCATAGTTTCTATTTCTACAATATTCAGTGCCCAGTTTTTGTTCCAATTTCCCTGAAACTTTCCTTACTATCTCACCTATTACTAATTTCTCCCTATCCTGAAATCCTCAATTATTTTTTTACCCTTTGCCTATAACTTGAACTATGGTATAGTTTATTATTATATATATTTGTATACATATGTCCTGTTGTTTTCTTTTCTTATTTTTTTATATATATTTTAGAGAGGAAGAGAGAGGGAGAGAGAAATAGAAACATCAATGATGAGAGAGAATCATTGATAGGCTGCCTCTTGCACGGTCCCCCTACTGGGGATGGAGCCCACAACCCGGCATGTTACCTTCACCAGAATCATCCCAGGACCCTTCCAATATGCAGGCCTACTCTCTATCCACTGAGCAAAATCAGCTAAGGCATGCCCTGTTATTCTTTTTACTTTTTAATTTATCTTTATTGATTAAGGTATTACATATGTGTCCTTCTCTCCCCATTGTCCTCCCCCCCACCACCTTCATGCCCTCACCCCCCCTGGTGTCTGTGTCCATTGGTTAGGCTTATATTCATGCATACAAGTCCTTTGGTTGATCTCTCCCCCTTTCCCCCGCCCTCACCTACCTTCCTTCAGCAATTTGACAGTCTGATAGATTCTTCTCTGTCTCTGGATCTGTTTTTGTTCATTAGTTTATGTTGTTCATTATATTCCACAAATGAGTGAGATCATGTAATATTTATCTTTCTCTGACTGGCTTATTTCGCTTAGCATAATGCTCTCCAGTTTCATCCATGCTGTTGCAAATGGTAAAAATTCCTTCTTTTTTATCACAGCGTAGTATTTCATTGTTTAGATGTACCACAGTTTTCTAATCCACTCATCTGCTGATGGGCACTTAGGCTGTTTCCAACTCTTAGCTAGGGTGAATTGTGCTGCTATGAACATAGGGGTGCATATATTCTTTCTGATTGGTGTTTCTGGTTTCTTGGGATATATTCCTAGAAGTGGGATCACTGGGTCAAATGGGAGTTCCATTTTCAGTTTTTTGAGGAAACTCCATACTTGTTCTCCACAGTGGCTGCACCAGCCTTCATTCCCACCAGCAATGCACGAGGGTTCCTTTTTCTCTGCATCCTCGCCAGCACTTGTCGTTTGTTGATTTGTGATGATAGCTATTCTGACAAGTGTAAGATGGTCCTACATTGTCATTTTGATTTGCATCTCTGGCATCTCATGACTTTGAGCATGTTTTCATATGTCTCTTGGCCTTCCTTATATCTTCTTTCAAAAACTATCTATTTAGGTCCATTGCCCATTTTTTGATTGCATTGTTTATCTTCCTTTTGTTAAGTTGTATGAGTTCCCTGTAAATGTTGGAGATTAAACCCTTATTGATGATAACATTGGCAAATATGTTCTCCCAGGCAAGAAAAAAGTGGGTTTTCTTGTTTTGTTGATGGTTTCTTGCTGTGCAGAAGCTTTTTATTTTGATGTTATTTTCTAATGGCACCAGACTTCAAGGGGGTCCCTGAAGAATCATGGTTCAGTCTGTACAAGTTACTAAGAAAAATTATCTGTGTCCAGACTCTTAGTGTCAGTGTTTGTCCTGGCTGCTAATATTGTTGGCCTTGAAGAGTTGGGGCTACAAGGATTTACTGTGTCCTGTTTCCTTTACCCATACTCAGGATATCTTTTCTGGATTTCCCTAGAACAACTATTTATTCAACAAATACTTACTAAGTACTTACTGATTTTAGTGTATAGTTCTAGGCTCTGGCAAGAAAGTGATAAAAAAGACTGAGGTACCTGTCCCCATAGAACTTACATTTTAGGTTCAGAAAATTGCCTGAATGTGTCTGCAGTAAAAAACACCCATAATTCACACTCTTCATGCTACAACATTAATTAAGAATATTCTTATTCACAAACAAAATCAAGTAATCATCACCACATAAGCTCTTAAAGCAAATGCTTGATTTTCAAAGTATACTGGGCCAGTATAATAAGGCAATTGAGAGCAGAGGGCCTAGCATACCAACTCTTGAATTCAAAAAGTGGCTTGGGGACTGCTGGTTTCAGCTCTGATTTTTAAAGAGCTTGGGAGTTATCACTTCTCTCCACACAACAAGAAAAAGCTGAACAGACTGAAAATCAATGACAGGGCAAATTGCCACCCTGAAAACTGAAGAGACAGATGAACAGGGAGAGTCACAACTAAGAGCTGCTTATCTGGACTGGGACCCACTAGAGCCATAAGCTGGTAGGAACACTTAATGGTAATTTGGATTAATTGCTGGAGGCCAAGTACAGAGTAGCATGAGAGTTAGAAACTCGTGGGGATTGCCACATTAAGGAAGATCTATACTCACATGGGGTTTTCCTCCCAGGAATCATGCCAGGTTCACCAAAGAACCAAGAAAAATCTTTTTGTGCATCTGGTAGAAAAATGGCACAATTAACCAATGTAAAATAACACCAGAGCATTATCCATAACAGATCCTATTCTTCTGGGTAAAGGACTTTACCAGAGCCTTACTCAGGGAAAGGCATTTGAGTCACTTTAAACCTTTTTAGCCTCCATTTTCATCTACAAGGTGGGGGAAAAAAGCTAAAATACATTTGTGAAGGTCAGGACCAAGGGGCATAGCCCCATTGAAAGACTGGGATTTATTAATAAGATTACCAATCACTTCCTCTCTTCCA
The DNA here is from genome assembly GCF_027574615.1 of Eptesicus fuscus. Taxonomy (NCBI): domain Eukaryota; kingdom Metazoa; phylum Chordata; class Mammalia; order Chiroptera; family Vespertilionidae; genus Eptesicus; species Eptesicus fuscus. The sequence continues at coordinate 76,765,721 of NC_072475.1, read as the reverse complement.
CAACTACTGTATTAGTTTTCTAGGGCTGCCATAACAAAATACCACTGAATGTGTTGTTTAAAAACAAACAAACAAACAAACAAACAAACAAAAAATAACACATTTTTTTACAGGTCTGCAGACTGGCAGTCCCAGATTAAGGCATAGACAGGTGTGATTTCCCCTGAGGTTTCTTTCCTTGGCTTGCAGATGGCTGCTTTCTTGTGTTCTTTCTGTATGTGTGTGAGTGCATCTCTAGTGTCTTTGCCCCTTCTCATTAGGACACCAGTCATATTGGATTAGGGTCCACCAATACTACCTCTTTTAACATTAAGAGTTTACTTAAAATCCCAATATCTAAACACACTCAAATTTTGATACTGGGGCTTAAGACTTTAATATGTGAATTTTCGGGGGACACAGTTTAGTCCAAAGTACCTACCACCACACCAACAAGTGCCCAGCATAATAACACTGGATTACAGCTGAAAGAATAGCAAAATGCAGATTATTTCTTAGGAGTTTTTAGAGAAACCCAAAGTCAACAGGGGCAACAAAAAAACAAAGACAGTAGAGAAATGTGAAACCCCTGGTATATACAGCTATGAAAAGAAAAATAATTCAACACAGTTTAACTCAGCCAGATTAACATCAATCTGATACTCAAAGTCTACTCATATCAGTTTCTATTACCCCATATATTTTGTCTAACTTTCAATTTAAAAAAGTATAAGGCATGATAAAAATAAGAAAAGAATAACACACAACAGTCTTTTAAGTGACAAAGAAAGCATCAGGAGTCTTACCTGTGGCATAAATGTTAGAATTATCAGAAAATAATTTAAAATAATTATACTTAATGTTAAGGGCTATAATGATAAAAGAAGAGAACATTCAAGAACAGATGGATATATAAACAGAGAGACAAACTGTAAGAATCAAAGAACATTCTAGAAATTCAAAACCAATGTAACAAAAATAAAAAATGCTTTGATGGGCTTATCAGTAGATTAAGATGGTCAAGAAAATACCAGTTAGCTTGAGGTTAGATCAATAGAAACATTCCAAATTAGCATGCAAAGCAAAAAGAGAATCTGAACAAACTGAACAGGGCATGCAAGAACTGTGGGATAATTTGGAAAAACAAAATAAATATGAGAAGGAAATGGAAAATAGAATAAGAGAAATATTTGATATGAGAATGGCTGAGAACTTTCCAAAATTAATAAGATACCAACCACAGATGAAGAGTACACAAACCAAGCAGGATACAAACTAAAATGTCTCCACCTAGCCATATATTCAAACTGCACAAACTAAAGACAAAGAAAATCTTGAAGAAAACAAACTCTTCATTTATAGAGGAACAAGTGTAAGAATCATAGCCAATTTCTTATTAGAAACCATGTAAGCAAGAAGAAAGTGAAGTGAAGTAATAAAAATAATAATAAAAAGCCACAACTTAGAATCTATATCCAACAAATTTCTCTTTCAAAAGTGAAAGAGAGCCCTAACTGGCATGGCTCTGTTGGTTGGAGCCTTGTCTGAAATGCTGTGGATTCAATTCCTGGCCAGGGCACATACCTAGGTTGCAGGTTCAGTCCCTGGTTGAGACACAGGAGGCAACGGATCAATGTTTCTCTCTCACATTGATGTCTCTCTCTTTTTTATTTTCTCTCTCTTTTTCTCTCCCCTTCCTCTCTCTCAAATCAATAAACATATCCTCTTTTGAGGATTAAAAACAAAAGTGAAGCAGCAATAAAAAAATATTTTCAAAAATGAAAGAGAAATAGACTTTCTCAAATGAATAAAAATTCATCACCAGAAGACCTGTCCTTCAAGAAATGTTAAAAGAAGTTCTTTAGGGAGAGGGAAAATAATATAGGTCAGAAACTCAGATATACATTAGAAGAATAAACTTCAAAATGAGTAAAGTTAAAACCCTTTATTTATATTTATAACTGATTCAACTATAACTTTAAAATAGTGTCATTGTAAAAAATAGTATCATTGTATTGTGTGATAATAGCAGATAGATAAATGAAGTGAATATTAGCAATGTCACATGTAATGGTAAAGAAGAATTGGAAAAATTCAATTATAAGGTAGTAGTACTATATGTGAAATGGAATAGTGTTACTCAGAAATGGACATATAATAATAATTTAAAATCTATATTGCAAACCCTAAGGAAACCATAACTTATTCCTAGATAGTTATAGTATATGAGAGGCCTGGTGCATGAAATTCATGCACGGGGCAGGGGGGGTTCCTTAGCCCAGCCTGCACCCTCTTGCAATCTGGGACCTTTTGGGGGATGTCTGACTGCCAGTTTAGGCCCGATCCCACAAGGATCCTTGCAGATCGGGCCTAATCAGGCAGTTAGACATTCCTCTCACAATCCGGGACCATTGGCTCCTAACTGATAGCCTGCCTGCCTGATTGCCCCTAACCATCACTCTGCCTCCTGCCTGCCTGACTGCTCCTAACTACTTGCCTGCCTACCTGAACACCCCTAACCACTCACCTGCCTGCCTGCTTGATTGCCCCTAACTGCTCGCTGGGGGGCGGGGCCAGCCAGGGTGAGGGGCTGTGGTCATTCTGGTCTCTGGTCTTTCTGGTCATTCCACCGTTTTGGTCACTGAGCTTTTATTATATAGGATACTAGTGGCCCGGTGCACAAATTTGTGCACATTGAAAGTGAATTAATTAGAAGAAATATTTTAATATTGCTATTTGCCCTTTCTCTATAATAGAAGTGTCAGAGATGAAAGAAAATTAGTAAAATGTACATGAAAATAATATATAAATTTATTAATAAATAATAACAACATGATATAACAACAAAAACATGATATAAAAACAACAAAAACATGATATAAAAACAATAAAAACATGATATGAAAACAACAAAAACATGATATAAAAACAACATTGATACAAACAATGACTGATAAATTGTTTAAACTTATTCTAATATCTCCCTGTATACCTCATTGTGATGAAGTATTTACAACTTTAACTTTAACGTCACATGCTCTTCGAACTTGAGAGAAAGCAACATACAACTGACCATGTCCAAAAATGGGTTCTGGTAGGAATATTCCTATTCTTTATAGAGTTTGTTCTTGTGATTTATTAATAGTCATCGCAAATTCTGGCATCATAGGAAACTGTCTTCAAATTAATTTAAATGGGAGGCCAGTGTCAGATGGGGACAAGTCAATTCTTGGAATCAGAACAACCTCTCCTTCTGCAGATCCTGTTAATACTTCAGCTTTGATTATGTTTGGTCGCAATCTTTTGATAATAAATCTAGTACCATGACAAAGACCCCATTTACTATTAAGATTTCTCAGTAGCATGATGATTGCACCCACTTTCAATTTTAATTTATGATATGGCATTCCTGAAGGAATAATACTATTAAGAAATTCGATGGGAAAATTTTCCTTTTCAGCATCAATTGTTGAATTGATGGGATCATCTCTCAAATATGTGTGAAAATCTCCATTGAGAATATCCAAAATTTCTTCATTTAATTTTTGAACGGGCTCATTTTTTGGACAAAGAATCACATGTTTAGACATATTTTTTATATTATCTATAGATATACTATTTTCAAAGGTAGCTTCAATAATAGATCTGTTACAAATCATTTCACGGGGGATTTCAATAATATCTATTCCTAAATGAAAACTGCTATTAAGTTTGCCATCTCCAAGTTTTACTAACCATTCACTATAAGCAGAATCCTCTTATCTCATATTTGTTTTAAGAGACAACTTTCTGAAACATTCCCAAACATCACAGTACTTTAAACTCTTTTGTATTATGGCTGATCTCATAACATGGGGCATAACACTGAGATATTGTTGAAAATCCCCTCCGAAGAGAACTTTCCCACCAAATGCAACATTCAAATTCATAATTTCTCTTCGTAATCTATCTATGGCACTTATAGCATGACTGGATGCCATGCTGTATTCATCAATAATGAGAAGTTGGGCCTTTTTAATGGTTTTAGCAACTTCATTCTTTATGTCGAGTCTAGAAATTGAAGTTTCATTTAATGGAATTGATAATTTATATTGGGAATGAAAGGTTCTTCCACCGAGAAGTAAATTTGCAGCAATTCCTGTAGATGCTGTAGGTAAAACAGTACTACCATGACCTTTAATATAATGTATTAAAACTTTATAAAGATATGTTTTTCCACTACCACCTGGACCATCCAAGAAAAAGCATTTGTGGTGTACAGTTTGATCTTTGATGGTGGAAGTTATAGTCTGAAAGACTGTCAACTGTTCATCATTCAGAGAATTTATCAAAACCTCTGCCTGTTGTTGCTTATAGGATTCATCACATGTAGATGTATCCATTAATAAAGGATAGTCCGGAAATTTGAAATGCGAATATTTCATTCCATGCAATGTGAATACTTCTTGAATTTCATTAAGGGCATGAATTTCACAGTTCACAAAGGCACCTTCTCTTCGGTGTAATATCCAACAGAAATCTTCAATAAAATGAAATTTATTCTCATCCCATACTTTTTCTGCATCCGAAGGACATCCAAACATGCATATATATGCAAAAAGTTTCCGTAGTTGTTTGGGCATATTAAGAATGATTGCATTGTCAATCGTATCTTTCCAGATAGAGTCGTCAATTAATAATCCTGAATGTTTAGCAGCTTCACGAAATGTCTCATAAATTACACTTCCTACAGTTCGCAGACCAGCAAAACTTATCGCACCTTTTACATGCAGAAGCAAAAGTCTAAGGAAATATCATTCTGGTTCTCTAAAGCTCACAGTGAACAATCAACCTAACACTTTATTCCCTCCCTTTTGGCATTTTCTCCATGAAGAATTATTAAACACACTAGAGGCCCAGGGCACAAAATTTGTGCACTGGTGGGGGAGGGTGTACCTCAGCCCAGCCTGCACCCTCCCCAATCTTGGACCACTCGGAGGATGTCTGACTGCTGGTTTAGAGGGATTGGCCCTAAACCGGCAGTCAGACATCCCTTTCACAATCCAGGACTGCTAGCTCCCAACTGCTTGCCTGCCTGACTGCCTGATTGCCCCTAACCACTCCCCTGCCAGCCCAATTGCCCCCAACTGACCTCCCCTGCTGGCCATCTTGTGACGGCCATCTTGTGACCACATGGGGGTGGCCATCTTGTGTGAGGGCATAATGGTCAATTTGCACATTACCCATTTATTATATACTAGAGGCCTGGTGCATGAAATTAATGCACAGGGGCGGGGGGGAAGGGGTGTCCCTCAACCTGGCCTGCACCTCTCCAATCTCGGACATCTCTCTCACAATCTGGGACCACTGGCTCCTAATGGCTTTCCTGCCTGCCTGCCTGATTGCCCCTAACCACTTTTGCTGCCAGCCTGATTGCTCCCTAGCCTCTCCCTTGCCAGCCTGATTGACGCCTCACTGCTCCCCTGCTGGCTGATTGCCCCCAACTGCATCCCCTGCCAGCCTGGTCACACCCAGCTGCCCTCCCTTGCAGGTCTGGTTGCCCCCAACTGCCCTCCCCTGCCAGCCATCTTGTGGTGGCCATCTTCTGACGGCCATCTTGTGGTGGCAATCTTATGGAGGCCATCTTGTGATGACATGAAGACGGCCATCTTGTGATAATACCGCGTGAGGGTGTGACACCACCTAGGCTTTTATTATATAGGAGGATAATGTTGTGGAATCTCCCAATAATAATAATTACGCATGTCAGAATCTTCTCAATTCAATAAGAACCAAGCCATCAAAGTTGAGTTATGCCTTTTAGTCCTATCTATAACTTCAGCAAAATCATCGGTATGAAAATACAAATTCTGGTCATTTGGTAAATGAATAGCTAATCTTGTGATTGTATGAGATTGGTCATGCATTTGCATTACAAAAAGTCTCCAAACAGCCTCAGGAGCACTCACATACCTGGAGTCAATGAAGTCCTGTACTTCATCATAATGGATAATATTTTTTTCAGAAATTTGAATATTTGCACAATTGTGCCCTTTATAAGTATATTTAAATAAATATTTGACACTTTTAATCAATGTGCAGACTTCAATGTTTATATGACAGTTATATTTAAGGCACAGAGACAGTTTATAAGGGACAGTCCAAGTGTTATGGACAACTTTATTTCCAATAGACATGGTGTTACCAGATCTTCATTTGTATTTGGGATATCCATCAATATTTCCAGTGGTTGCATTTTGAAATTCTTTCAGATAGCCCTTTGAACATCTTCCATTTTCCAAACATGGACTATTTGGATTTTGTATTCCACATGGTCCATGTACCATATTTGATTTTACAATTTGAAAAAGTTGAGGATATTGGTCTACATCCGGAATTTCTGCCTTAACTATACAGTCAATGTCATCTTCTGTTCATAATTTAGATTCACTATCTAATATCAATAATATGTGAGTGTGAGGCAGTCCGTGTTTCTGAAATTCAATGACATGAATTTTAGCTATTACTTTGCCAAATAAATGGAATCTATATGTATAAAAACCTAAACAACTGAATGACTGGTCAAGCGGTTGCTATGATGTGCACTGACCACCAGGGGACAGGCGCTGAATGCAGGACCTGCCCCCTGGTGGTCAGTGCACTTCCACAGTGGGAGCGCCGCTCATCTGACCAATGGGTGCCAGATGCTGGGCTCATGGCTGGCAAGCGCAGCTGTGCCAGCATGAGCTTCTCCTGTCTCTGTGGCAGCGCTACTCAGCGGTGATGGCAGGCACAGTGGGGCCGGGATGAGCGGGAGTGGCAGGGTGCCCAGCCCAGGCTCAGGCTCCTCCCCGGCCACCTGCCATTTCGTGCACTACTACATCTCTCAGGGATGGGAATTGGGCCAAAACTGGCAGTCTGACATCCCCCAAGGGGTCCTGGATTGCGAGAGGGTGCAGGTCAGGCTGAGGAACCCCACCGTTGCATGAATCCATGCACCAGGCCTCTAGTTTGCATATATAATTTAAAAGAGCATTCAGCTTAATATTAAAAAGCCTGGCTACCAAGTCAGGTCTGTTTTCAACCTTTTGCCAGTGTTTTAAATTGTTTATAATATCTGCCCACTTTGGGTTGCATGTCATGGTTACGAATAAATCAGTCTTGCCATACTTAGTTACAATTGCCATAGCATCTTGATATTGCTGCTGCATATTTCTGGGACTACCCTCAAAAAACGATGGAAGTATTGTCATTTTACCAATCAGCACATTGTCATTTTCAGATCTAGATGTGAGATAATCCATCAAACCACTATATTTCTCAAATCTCAACTTCAATTGGTTTGCTTTAATGAAATTAATCCAATTGGCTTCCATTTTTAAAATATGAATCAACAATATATTGCTGGGTTAATTTTCTGCATTTAAAAAAGGATCGAACGTGTCCCAGAGAGAGAGATGAAATCTATAATACTGCATTTGTGTGACTCGTGTCCTTACATTTTATCTAGTATTATTGTCGATTACACTGTCATCTCTGAGTCTTAATGCAGCATCCATTCCCCAGCCGTTCTCAACATGTGGAAAAAAATAGGATATGTCATTAGATCTAATGTAGGAAACAGGATACTAATTTGTTTCATTTTAGTGGCATTCAGATTATTGGGATCTGGTTTACCATGAATGAGCAAGTCCCTTTTAAAAGGAGGCTCTCCATCTTTGGTTACACAGGGAGAGTTATATCTACCTGGATCACTATTATGATCATATTTAATCGCCATTGTTACTTCTGTGGGAGCAATACCTTTTGCTGCTGCTTCACATTGGGCTTCCTCTTTGACCTCATGTAGCATCTTGTATGATTTTGTTAATTTGTTTATTTCATACATGAGGTTGTTGATGTTGATCATGAGTCTTTCTGAACAACCTTGGTTTTCTGGCATTACTAATCTTTTATTCATCTCTTCAGCCATATCTAAAATATAGAGTTGAGCAAACGTCCAAGAAATACCATCTGAAGGATGTAAAGTTCCAGTATGGTGATAAACTTGTCCATGTATGGCCCATATCCTGATGGTGATGCAATATTTGCACCCATTAAAGCAAAAGCAAAATAACTATTTATGGAGAGAATATTTTCCATGAAATTTTTACTGTCAGAATCTTCATTTATCATTATTTTTTAAAAAATATGCCAGGTATTCTGGAAAATGTATATCATTTGGACAAATTTTACCTTTGCCACAACATCGAGTAAATTTTCCATCAGATGGTTTTTCATCGGAGAAATTTAGTGATAGGCAAAATTAACGTGTAACAGTCATTCCACCACAACTATGTTTGATAATTGTATCCTCATTCACTTCAATTTTATTGTGAAGACAGTTCCTACCAGTATTGGTAGTACTTGTCAATGGCTGTTCTTCAGACATATTCTGTCGATGACGCCGGCTTCTTTCAGCTTCAGAGGCACGTTGTGCCAATAGTTGGTCTTCAGACATATTCTGTCACTGATGCCAGCCTGGAGGAATCGGGTTCCCTCCACCGCCTGTCAGGGTCCCTGGCAGCCTGATTGGGGGCAGGGCCAGCCAGGGAGAGGGGCTGCGGGAAGTTGGAGGGTCCAATTGGCTGCTAGTGATCATGGGGCAGGGTGTACAGGGGCTCAGGAGGAGTCCCAGCTGAAGGCCGCAGGGGTGCACTTCTGGTCTTTGTGGCTCGCCACTGTGGTTGGTGGCCCACTTGCTGGCCGCTGCTGGCTTTGCAGTCAGGAATGTGGCCCCAAAGTGGAAGGAGGCAGGGAGGGTGCGTGACCCCAGCAGTGGCATGGGGAGGAAGAGCCCACTCCTTGGCCAGCCTATCCCTGTGTCGCATCCCCTGGTCTCAGCGGTGTCTGCTGGTGACCTGGGGATGCACATGAGGCCACACTTAAGTCCCTGCATCCAGTGGGAAGAGCACTTGCTCCCCACTGCCCCGATCTTACAAATGCTGTGGTTGAACCTGAATATAAAAGTAGAAAGTTCAGTGCAGCTGAGCTGAATAAATCTCTGTGGGAGGTGACCAGTGGGGCTATGGGGGTGGGGGGAATGGCGCAGCAGCCCTCCCTCCCCCCATCACCCTGCCGCCACCACCTCCATTTGCCTCCCTCTATGTGCTGGCACCCGCCTTGGGTGGCCTGGCGCTGCCTGCTGGCCGGCCCCGCCCCCAGCCCACTGGTTGTTCTGCTGTTCAGTTGATTTGCACATTAGGCTTTTATTAGATAGGATGTTTAAAGAAGTATTTTTCTTAAATGCAATTATAATTTAAAAAAGACTTTATTTTTTAGAACACTTTAGGTTTGCAACAAAATTGCTAGAAAGGTACAAAGATTTTTTTGTATACTCTGTTCCCACACTTGCATAGCCTCCCCCATATAAACATGGATCACTGTGAATGACTTTTTTTTTTTTTTTTACCAAGGAAGACTTTACATTTACACAAAATCACCCACAGTCCATAGTTTACTTTAGGGTTCACTCTTGTTATTATGCATTCTATGGGTTTTGGACAAAAATATAATGACATATATTCATCATTATGTATCATACATATATATATCACACAGAGTATTTTCACTGCCTTAATATTCCTCTGTATTTTGCCTATTCATCTTACACCACCCTCTCAGTTTTTTTCTGTCTCTATAGTTTTTCCTTTTCCAGAATTTTGTATAGTTGGAATCATATAGTTGGTAGCCTTTTTAGATTGGCTTGTTCCACCTCAATGCCTCTTCAAGGTATAATCGTTCACTTGTTTTTAGGGCCTAAGAATAATTCACTGTCTGCATTAACTAGTTTATCTATTCAACTGAGGACATTGTGGTTGTTTTCCAGTTTTAGTATTTCTATTAGGTATGTAGGGGTCTATCATTGTTGCCCAAATCATTTTGGGTATGGCAACTTTTTGTTTGAGAGTCTTTTAATACCTTTAAGTGCTTGTAGGACAAGATTAGTCTCTATTAGTATTAGGTCTATTTGGTAATTTGTTGCATATTTCTGATAAACAAATTATTTGTTGTGACTCCAAACATCATAAAGTGATAAGATGAAAAATATACACAGAAAATTAGTAAGCCAAATCTATGCTTAAAACATTAATCTTTAAACAGAACAGAAATTCATTGATAAGTTCTAAAGCCAAAGGCAGTTGGAACTGTGTTCACAAGTGCCTATTTATTCAGTTCATATGTTCAATTTAACAATGAGGATATTAGTTTCATTTTATTTACTTTGAGTCTTCAACTAACTGTTGAGGACTAAGCTTTACTTGTGTTTTGAATAATGCCAAGTCCAGACACTTTATTTTCTTTCATAAGCAAAAATAAGGCATAAAGAAGATTTCCAAGGTGGATTAACATTAGGTGGCTCAAGAGTTATTATAAACTGTCATTTTTATTGAAAGAGCTAAATTATGGGATGGACAAAAGGCTTTCCCATAACCCTTGGAATGATGAGAATTTTTCACATGGCATTTAGATTATGATATCATAATTATGTCTGGGGACAGTGCTAATGATTTAGAAAATGTGTTTCTGTTATTGCCTGATTAAAGGCATGGTGCAATGCCCAAACACTTCTCCATTATTGTCTCAGTGTTTCTTCCTGATGAAAGGTACCCTCAGAAGACAAATTCTCAAATCTGAGAATAGTTGCAGATGTTGTGCATATTTAGACATAAGAATCAAGGAATGTGATTACAAATTATACAGAAAACTAGCTTTTTACCACTCTGTGTAGAGACTGTTTTCCAAGTTGTTCACTCAACGCCTACGAAAAACATAGAATGAATGGAAGATACTGATATGTTTACTGTGACAGTGGAAGACAGAATTTTGTGAGTCGGTCACATTTTGGAGATGCTCCTTTATCCCGCAGATAAATTGGAATCATTTAATAAATTGGAATCATTTTTTAGAGCATATACAGCTCTTTGAACATTTAAACTTTCTCCTCCTTATTTTATCCTACCTTATAATTATTATTATCATCATTTATTATTATTTTGTAATTTTGGGGAGGATTACCTAGCTACATAGGTGGTAGGCATTTTTATTAATGTGTTAGTTAGTTTTAGCATTTTTACTGATCTTGAAGCTATGATTTCTGTTGAAAAACAATGAGTATTTTGGCATTGTTAAACATAAAATTATTATTGAAAGACAACTTCCTGCTTTTAAACATTTTTAGTTGGTTTGCTGTCAATTAATTTGTCTCTTTTTTTTTACTGGATTTTAAAAAATAATATTTTTATTTTTATTTTTAAATTACAGTTAACATACAATATTATATTACTTTCCAGTGTCCAACATAGTGAATAGACATTTACATAATTTGCAAAATGATCACCCCAATAAGTCTAGTCCCCAATATACAAAGTTATAAAAATATTATTGACTATCTTCCTTATGCTGTACTTTACACACCATGACTTTTTATAAATGTAAATTTGTACTTCTTAATCCTTTCACCTTTTCACCATTCACCATATCCCTCCCATCTAGCAATTTGTTCTCTGTATCTATGAGTTTGTTTCTGTTTTGTTTGTTTGCTTATGTTTTTAGATTCCACACATGTTAAATCATACAATATTTGTGTTTTTCTGTCTGACTTATTTCACTTAACATAATACCTTCTAGGGCCATCCATGTTGTTGGAAGTGGAAAGATCTCATTCTTTTTTTTATGGCTGAGTAATATTACATTGCATATAACACCTCTTCTTTATCCATTTGACTATTGATGGACACTTAGACATGTAGGTTGCTTTAATGTTTTAGCTATTGTAAATAATACTGCAAATAACATAGGGATATAGTTTGAGTTTCTTCAGATAAATACCCAGAAGTAGAATTGCTGGGTCATTTGGTAGTTTATTTTTAGTTTTTTGAGGAACCTCCATTCTGTTTTCCATAGTTGCTGCACCAATTTACAATCCCACTAACAGTGATTTGCCTTTTCTTCTGTGACATTACCATCATTAATGCTTTCTCCTTTACAAATAGTAATTCTCCTTTTCCTATGTCTTCTATGTCACTATAAAGAACTTTTGCAGTTCTTATTTAATTTTTTTTAAAAAAAATATTATTTACTTAAAAAAATCAAATATTTAAAAAGATGAAAATAATGTTTATATTTTACTATTTTATTATTTGTTTGCCCAAATAATATAGAAGGCGTTCTTCTTACAGATTTTGCTATCATACACATAATTCAAAAAGAAACAATAGCAAAAAGCAAAACTAAAAAAATTCAAAGATTTAATAAGCTACTTCTCAATGCATGAAAGCATAATAAAAATTTTTGCTCTTCAAAATAAGTATTACATAGGTCTTTGGTATTCAGTCAAGTTCTTTCCTCGTTGTTCTTTATGGACAAATTCTGGCTTGATCCCCTTTTTCAATCCCTTGTTTGTAAATGATAAGATTTTCTTTTGGTTGAATTTGAAACAACAGATTTGTTATACTAAATTCTCACTAGTTTTGCACTGGTTTATAAGCACTAATTTTCCCCCTATAAATGGGGATAAAACAGTCTTCAGAAAAGTGTACTCTTTAGCTGAAATATACTGATACTTAGCATCCCCATTTTGAAAACAATAGAATAAAAAAGAGAAGTTATTTGTTTCATATCACTTGGAAAACTTGTGATTATTGGAGGAAAGACTCAGCATGGTTCATTCTTACATTGAGTCTTATATAAATCATTTTCCAAAATCCATTAGCAAAAATGGGAAACTAAATAATTACCTACTAATTAAAATTACTTTGAAAATCCAGAGTTCCAAAGAAATTATTTCGTGTCTTATTGAGTCCTTTGGATCCTATGCCCATAGAAGAATCACACTTTGCTATTTGAATTCAAGAATCCTTAATCACTTTTAAGATTTGCTCATCCTAATACCAAGCATGGGAGAGATCACTGGAGTGTGGAAAATTGAGGAAGGAAAGAAAAGGAAAATGACAATGGAGAAGCAATATCTACACTGATAAAAGAGAAATATGCAAATTGCCAATATCTCCGCGACGCCCACCAGCCAATCAGGAGTGAATATGCAAATTAACCCAACAAAGATGGTGGGTTAATTTGCATATGCAGGCGTGGAGCGGCTGGGGGCGGAGCAGCTGCTTGCGTGTGCGCCAGCTTCAAGCGGCCTGTGTCCCAGGGACAGGTGTCCTCGGGACCCAGGCTGCTCTAAACCTGTAGGCCTGCGCGTAGGCCCAGAGCATCCAGGGTTCTGGAATGACCCCCGGCCACTCTGGACCCACACACGCATGCGCAGAGCAGCCGGGGGCAGGGCGGGAATATCCCCGGGACCCAGGTGCTCTGAGTCGGCAGGTGCGCAAGCGCCCGGGGGCAGAGCAGGAATGTCCCCCGCAGCAAGCAAGCAGACAGCAGGGCCCTGCTTGCCCCTGGCCATGGCAGCTAGGGGCAAGCAGTCCCCTGCAGGGCCCCCACAGAGAGCAGACACCAGGGCCTGCAGTGGCGTCAAGCAGGCAGGTCCTCAGAAAGCAGAGAACCATAGGGAACAGGCCTAAGCCATCAGTAGGACATCCCCTGAGGGCTCCCAGATTGGAGAGGGTGCAGGTCGGGCTGAGGGACCCACTCCACCCCCCCTTGCACAAGTTTCGTGCACCCTAGTCTTGCAATATCTTTCTTATGTACAAGATGAAGTGGTAATAGTGGTTAAAAAATAGAAGATCCAACTCAACTACTTTTGAGGAATTAATGTTGATGACACAGAAAGAACAAATGCTTGGAAATAGTTATTTGTCCTGCAATTTCATTACCCATCTATATAGAAAAGTTAGACTATTATCATATTAAAATACTTGTCATATCACTGTGGGGTGAGCATACTTTGATATTAAAAAAATCTCAGGATGACAGAACTCTATATTTTATGAATTACATAACAAGTGGACGTGGCTTATAAAGAACACAAATAAAGATTAAAGTTCATGTCTAGGTCATTGACTTATGGCTATTCCTGTAGCTGTACCTCCTGTAATAAATATGTATCATGCACTATATACTGTGTGCTAAGTACTGTGCTAAATTGTTATATTCATTGTCTTATGTAGTTTCAGAACAAATTTGCTTTGCAGATGAAGAAACAAAAGAGGTTCATAGAGAAGTGACGTGCCCAAATTCAAGTTTTTGGTAAATGAGAGAGCTGGGATTTGAATGCAGGCAATCTGATTCCAGAGCCCTCATTCTTGATTTGCAGGCCATTATGCAGCCTTAGAGCTGCCAGTGTTTATGGGGCTCTGTTATTTCTCATCTCTTTCGTTGTGTTTACAAAGGACACAACCAGCCTCTAGCAGAACATTACTCTGAATTAATAACATAGGTGTTTTACTGTGCAGACATCTGATTAAGAGGGGACAGCTACATGTTTCCTTTTTTAGGTTAATGTTTAGGGAAATAGAAAGTCAGTCATAGCTAGATAAATTTCTTAGGAAAAGTAGCAAGCTAATAATGTTATATACCCACTTCCTCTTTAAATTTAAATTTGTCTAATTGAAGTAAATCCCCCTAAATATAATAATCATTATTTTATTTGTAATATCAATCCTACATTAAACACACATATACACTTTTATTATTTCCAATTGACAAACATTTCAAAACTGTAGATAAATGTATAAAATTTTATTCTTAGTATGAGAAAAATGTAACTTTTCTTTTTAAGCTGACCAACAATAAATAGGAAAGTAACTTTTAGTCAATTTTTCATGCAAAAATGCTAATGTTTTTAGATTTTGTATACATTTTCACAGAAGACTTAGATACGGATGAAACTCCCTACTACAAGCGTATAGGCCTAACACCTGTCTATTCTTACACTTGCCATAGCTAACATTTTATATTCATTTCCAATAATGTGATTAATAGCTCTCTCTCTCTCTGAACATAGGAAACAAGGATCTCAATGAGCAAAGGACTCTGCATCTTTAGTGTTTTGCACAGATTCTGGTATGGGGTAAGCTCTCAGTAAATGTATGTAAGAAGAATTAATAAAACAATTACATATTTAGTTAGGGAATTATGTTTTTTGTGTAAAAATATATAGTAATCTTGAAAGAATGGCATAACACGTAATATAACTATTTTGTACATTTGATTACAACTAATTGTAACTTATAATTACTAATTTTTTAGTTTATGTAATTTATGGATCTTTGTGCTTTCTTTTTAAAAAGACTATACAGCTATATTTTGTTTAGAATAGGTAAGGGATCTAGTTCTAGGTGGACATGGGATAAAGATAATTTCATAGAGCAAAAGGAAAACTATTCAGAATACTACTCAGCTTTTTTAGCTATGGGAGGTACTCAAATCATTGGGTTTTAAAAAAAATAGCTCTTACAAATATCCAAGCAATTTATTGATTTTCCATGCAAAAGATAGATATATCTTCATGGTCAGAAATAACATCCCCTCTCTGTTCCCATTGTCCAATGCACCTATTTTTCATTCTGTGTAAAACCTATAATAATACCATGCATGAGGGCTAGAGAAATTATTAGTTAAGTGCTTGAATTCTGAATTAAGCCATTTTTTCCTGTTTTCATCTGAGCAATTCTACAACATTAGTGTTGTTACCATGCCATAAGTCACTTTAAAATATGGCCCAGTTGCTGGTTTGGATATTCATGATGTTTACAAGCAACTGTTTGTTCTATAGTCACAACTAATGCTGTTTGTTATGTTACTACACGATGAGTGATTGTTTTAATGCTTCTACAAAGACTTAAGAATGCATTCAGGCATGTTCAATCGATTAGAAATAAGTCTCTCTTAGGATAGCACAGAGAACTTTCTTTCTTTCTTTTTTTTTTTTTTTCATTTCTAATTTTCATGTTTTTGATGAAATGTTCCAGATCAACAAACAGCCTGAAAGACTGATGGCCTCTCAAGTCCCCCAAACACTTCCAATGAGGATGCTTGCTCCATGAAATTACAACTCTGGAGAGTGATTTCTTCAGAAGCCATGAAAATAAATATATGTTTTTAAAAATACTTAGCATCCTTTGAGACTATGAGGTGTCAGTAGAATATATATTCTTCTTTTCTCCCTCCTTCCATTCATCCATTCATCAACAAATATACTGTGCACTTACCATATTCCAGGTACCATTCTGCATTGTGAGAATGTGAGCACAGATAGGATGCAGTTCCTATCCTTCATGATTTTATGGTTTATTTAATGAGACCAATAACTAAGAAGGTAATTCCAGCAAAGCATCACATGCTTGCAGGTAGATCACTACCTGTTATTAACATAAGGGTAATAACAAAAAACTTACTTGAAAGGCTCTATCAAAGATGCATCATATATTTTTAAAGGCTCTAGCATACTTATATTCTGAAAAGAAAGAGGTCATTTTATTTTCCTTTTACTATTTAATACAGCAAAGGCAACATCTTAGTATGACTGGAAACCAGATGTTTTACTAACTTATTTAAAAGCATATGTTCAACGAGGAGCCCTATACTTGTTTTTAAAAATCACTAAGCCCTGAAGATCTCTCTTCTCTGGATGAAAAGCTATAGAAATGGAACTGTGTTGCAAGATATAAAAATAATTGACACTGCAAAATCCTGAATCTGAAGCAAATCATGTTCCCTTCCCAGTATTTCCTCTACAGTCTCCCTTATGGAGATTAAAGTGGTTCTTGGATATATATTTAGTTCTATAGTGTCATCTTCTCCCCCTTTTTAAATAAATTCTTAATAGCTTTTCTTCTTCTTATAATAAAAAATATTTCAAGACTAATATATTATTCTAAAATGCTGGATACAAGTTGTTTTTCTTCTATGGAGTTGTTTTGTTGGTTTTTTTAGGAGACTCTCAAATATTTCTAAAAACAGTCCTTGATTATGCATTTCTTATTTATTACTTGGCCTTTCACCTAAAATTTCTAAAAATAAATTATAATTAATGTTAGAATTAGTCTGCTGATATGTGGGGATTGTGAAGTGGGATGCAGAATCCCTTTTCATCTTGTATTATTCTGTTCTTGTGAAATATCTTTTAAAATTATTTCTTTGATTATATAAACATCTGAAGTGTGAAATAATCTATATGCATAATAACAAAACCCATAATAACCACTATTTGTATTTTAGCAGAGGTGCTTCTATTCTCATATATTTCTTACATACTTGATATCATACTATTTATATAGTTTTAATCCTCTCTAAATTAACATTGTGAGATGTTCCCCCTCTCTCAGATTCATGTTTAATGGCTGCATTACATGACATGATATGGTTCATTTCTCAGTTCTCAGATTTTTAAAGTTGAGGCCGTATTTCAAAGTATTAAATATTTTCCTTTATTATTTAAAACTTTCCATGTACTCCCCTCTCCTTGACTTTTACCTGATCGTTGCTACAATTAAGGAAGCACCCTCATCTCATCAATGGTCAGTAGCTTTATATTCACCTTCTCATCTGCATTTTACCCTTCATCAAGTTCAGCCAGACTTCTGGTCCTGACCATGCCACTGAATTTACTTTTCTTACCTAATTGCCAATGCTCACCATATTGCCAAATACCCAGTGGTCCCTTCTCATCTCTCAAATTACCTCATTATGGGACTCAATTTGACCAATCCTATTTTCTGGAAACAAATATTATTCTGTGTGTGTGTGTGTGTGTGTGTGTGTGTGTGTGTGTGTGTGTGTGTGTTTTAATGTATTATACTCTATTGAATTCTTCTGACTCCATGGCTTCTCTTACTCAGCCTCCCTTGCAGGCTGCTCCTCTAGATCTGCTTTTCAGTACTTAAATGTGTTACCATTTCTCCTCTATTTATAGCCTCTTCTAGAAAATCTTGTCCACTGCTAATTTACATCTTCAGCTTTGCTCTCTGTCTTGAACTCCAAATCAGAGCTGGCTGCTAATTTACATTTCCACTTTAATATCTATTAATTGTTTCAAAGTTAACATACTCTAAATTAAATGTTCAGCCCTCACAATCTTTTGGTTATGCATATTTCAATAATATTGCCACAGTTCCTTAAACCATCAAGTACCAGTTATTATTGAATCCTCTCTAATCTTAATCCCCACAACCAATCTGCCAGGAAATCCTGTCACCTCAAACTCATCATGTTCCTAATACAGCAGTCCCCCCTTACCCACAGGGGATAATTCAGGACCCTCAGAAAATGCCTGAAACCATGGATAGTACTGAACCCTGCAAATACATACTATGTTTATTTCTTATGCATACATATCTATGGTAAAGTTTAATTTATAAATTAGGCACAGTAAGAGATAACAATAACTAATGAAGTAGAACAATTATAACAGTATACTGTAATAAACATTATAGAACTGTGATCTCTCTTTCTCAAAATATCTTACTGTACTGTATGTATAGTGTGCATATCCTGGAAAAGGGATAATTTATCTCTTGGGCAGAACAGAGTAGGATGGCATGGGATTTCATCAAGCTACTTACAGCTGTGAGCAATTGAAATTTATGAATTGTCTATTTCTGGAATTTCCCATTTAATATTTTTGGATCACGGTTAACAGTGGGAAGCTAAAACCATGGGTAATTGGAACTGTGGATAGTGAACCCACAGATAAAAGGTGACTACTGTACATGCGATTTTCATCTCCCTACTACCACTTTAGTCTCTCCCTACAAGACCTTCCTTATTGGTTGTTTAGTTGACTGCTTATACTCTACTGTTTCGAATTATCTTTATAAAGCACAAATCATATTTTTTCACTTTTATCTGCTTAACCACCTCTCTTTGCTTCTTTCAGCATTTACTACAAAATCCAAATTCATTACTCTGACCTTTGGCTCTCAAATTAATCTGATCCTGCATACACCTATGACTTAGTTTCAGACACTTCTCTATGCACTTATTGTCTCCAGCTGCACTATCATTCTCCTTTTTCTTGCTGTTGCTTTAATATGCTAAGTTTTATAAACTTTATGTTTGTTTCTATATTGGCATGCCTCTCCTTTTTCCATCCATGGCGCCTACTGTTTATTTCTCATTTCTCCTCTAAGGTTTTTCCTTAACACCCAATAAAAAGCAGGTCCTCAGTCTCTCCATCACATTATCTGCTTTTATTTTTATACTAGGGGCCCATTGCAGGAAGATTCCTGCAAGCGGCCGCCACAGCCACACGCTCCGCCATCGCGGCCGCCGCCGCCACTGCCACCGCCGCTGCCGCCCACCCCGCCCGTGCTTTCCCTCTGGCAACCACCTTGCTTTCCGCTTTCCCTCCCTCTTCCTTCTATGCTGTCTTCAGTCTTCACTCCTCCCTCCCTCAGCGTATGCAAGTTAACCACCATCTTTGTTGGGTTAATTTGCATACTTGCTCTAATTGTCTGTGGGCGTAGCGAAGGTACAGTCAATTAGCATTTTCTCTTTTATTAGTGTAGATTTTATTATATTCATTTATTTATTATACTTAAAAATATTTTACCTTTTATGAAAATGTCAACTCTTTGAAATGAAGGGCTTTGCTGTATGCTTTGCTGCTTTATTTCCAGAGCCTAGAAAACATGTGAAATTCAGTGCATGAAATGGGATTTTTTTTTTTTACAGATATATCTTTGTTTGCATTTGTGATATTATTTCCTTAGAATAGATATCTCTACGTGAAGTAGTTGAGTTTTAGCTAATTGTTTTCTAGGAAGTACCTATGGTAAAGTTGTTCAAATTAAGAAAAAAATAAATATGACTCCCAGTTAAATTTGAATTTTAGATAAATAATGAATAATATTTGTGTATAAGTATGTTCTATGCCATATTTGGGACATATAGTAAAACAATATTCATTTTTTATCTGAAATTCAAGTTCAACTGGGAATCATGCATATTATCTGGCAATGCTACCTTATGTGCATTCCCAACTAAACTGGATAAACATGATGATGTCATGGTCCCCTTTGGATCACTTTGTAAAAATGCATACCCGCACACAAACACCAGAAATGGGTCCAATAGAAAAAACAGAAAAATGTAAGTCTATACTTAGATTTTAATGTTTTTCAAGACATAACTTTTAGTTCATTAAAATCCTTCTTGAAGCCCTAGTTATTCTATACAATGCCACTGATGCTCAATATACATCACTCTGAATCTGTATATGTATCTTAATTAGATCATAATGTTGTTTTGATCCAAATGGACTTTATGAAATATTATTCTTCCCATAAAAGCAATAACATGGAGGGATTATGATTCTGGTTGGATAATGTGGCCCATGAAAAAATAACTATAGACCTGGCATCACCTGTTTGTGGAATCTAGCAAACATTATTAGAATCAATCTAGGACATGTTAGGTCGCTGAGGATGCTTAGCCACCTCTGTTTGCTTCCTACTGCATTTACTAAAAAAATCCAGAATCTCTGGGAAGATAGTTTCTGATCTACATCTTCCTTAATACTCACTTAATACTTTACAAGCTGTCTTTGATCGCTCTAGAAAGGAATTTGACACTCTATCTAGACATGGGATTACTTATTTTCTTTTTGAAGAACAACTAGCAAAGAAATAATCGAGCTTAACTTTTCCTTTTGCTGTTTTGTTTTTCTGTTATTGTAAACTCATGTAAGAAAGATGCTGACTATATGTGTGAGAATTATATAAAAATGTATTTTTGTCCTTTCTTCATTAATCCACAATAAGGCTCTAACGTGTTAGAAACTTGAAAGGGAAACATGAAAACCTAATAGCCACATTAAATGAAATGACAACATGAAAACTCTGAAGTAGAAAAGAATTCTCATTAGGGGTCTCTGCATTTTAAAAGCCTCAAAATTAAATTTGCTGCAAGTAATTTTCATAAGTAGATGAAATGTTTGGTTTATATCCTGTCTATTGTCCTCAACCAGAAATGTTTGACTTTTTTATTTAGCATTTCCATAAAATATGATATTTTCTGAGTTTTTACCATTATTTGTATGCAGTGCCTTTCTGTCATCTGTGACTTAAGTCAGCAGGGTATGTCATTACCACAGGCAGCTGTGGGAAAGGAAGGAAAGTACAAAGGAACTATACTGGGACATCTGACTTCACCAGTTTGCACCCATTTTATTCTTATATTCAGAATTATAGAATAAGTAATTACATTTAAATTACATCATTATCAGATTATAGTGGCAATGTTTAATTTGCATTAAGTCCTGTGTATCAGTGTTTATAATTTGATATTTAAGCTAGTATCTAAAAATATAAGCTTCCTTTCCCACTTACCTCCAAATGAACATTGTTTAATAATAATAACCTTCCAGAAAACCCACCATAAATTTGTCAATAGTACCTAGTGACTGTGGTTCCTCCTTTTCTCTATGGCTTTCAGACCTTAAATGTCATGACATTCAGGCTCAGGGCATCAAGGAAAAAGCACTGGTCTCAGAAGCTCTGGGCTTGAACTTTTTAACTCATTTTAATCTCAGTTCCTATTTATAATATGGAGACATGATTATTTAATAAGAAAAATAAGTAACCTAAGAAAAGCCCTTATCACCATACTTGATGTCTATAGTAAGTACCGTATTTTCCGGCATATAAGACCACTGGGCGTATAAGATTTTCCTGGGTTAAAAAGTCTTATACGCTGGAAAGTACGGTATACACACACACACACACACACACACACACACACACACACACACACACACATCGTATTTTCCTGCGTATAAGACAACTTTTTAACCCAGGAAAATATTATATGCCCAGTTGTCTTATACGCCGGAAAATACAGTGTTAAAAAATGTTTCTTCACTTTCCTTCTTCCAAGAAGTCCTAAAGTCATTACACTATACTACTACCTTACTCTTATTGAGGGCACACCAGACAATATCTAAATGCTTTGTTTATATTTATATATATCTTATTTGATCCTCACAATTTTCTATGAAAGAATTTCTACTATGTTTTATCATTCCCATTTTATGGGGGAAGAAAATGAAATACTGACACTCAAAAATATTAGTCACCCTTCGATATTCTCTTACTTTACTTTGGCTCCCTTATCCACCTGAACATAAAATTTGGGCATAGTGTATTTTTACTTTTAATTTATTGATGAGAAAGTCAGACAGAGAAAGAGAGAGAGAGAGATTTGCTGCTCCACCCATCCATGCCTTCACTGGTTGTTTCCCTGCAACTCTGTCATATTGGGATGACACTCTAACCAACTGAGCTACCCAGCCAGAACGTAGGTATGTATTTCACTAAATAATCCTCTCCACCAACTATATTTCAATCTGAGGATTAAAGGTATCTTAATTGCCTAAGTATAATGCACAAATTTGGGCACTGTAGTAATATACACATCTGACTGAATCTCTGTCCTTAAAAAACTCAAGAGTGGGAGCAATTTATATTAGTTTCAATCTCAAATCTATTGACTGAAAACTGAGGCTTGTTCTATGATCACTAGAATAAAAAGATGAAAACAACTCTGTTGTATTCTCTTGGGCTATTAGAAATTAGAAATTGCTAATAGAGATAAATTGCCAAGACATGCAGCCGAGAATTTATATACATGCTAATGAAATCTGGTCACCAGAGCAATTTACTGAAGTTAAGGCAACTCAATTAGAAGAAAAAGAATAATGGACATAGAATTAACTCAGAGAAGTAATTCTAAATTTAGACACAGAGAGCTCAGTTTTCTAACTATACTACAGGGAGAGATCACAAAATTTAGGCCTGAATTTATTGGTACTTAATCCCAATTATAATAAAAACTTGAATAAAAATATAGTTTGGTTCTGTCTCCTATAAGCATTAGAGTTTGAGCTGAGAGGTCTTTTTTTGTTTTGTTTCTTTTAGATACTTGAATATGAAGTTTTCTCATCTGATTATAACAGAATTCCCCAAGTAATATTTTAATAAAATGAAATTAGAAACTAATAAACTAGTAAACTTTTCCCAGCTTAAAATACACCTCATGCAGGTCAATAAATGTGGGTTTAATGCCATTTGATATAGTGTATATGCTGTTCGGGGCATTATTTTAAGTTTCAAAGTATTGGGAGCAGTATACAGTCAGAGTGAATTTAAAATATAAAGCAATATACATTCACATTGTGAAATAAAAATTCTATTTTTATTTTCTAAACTGTAATAAGAACTAGATTGTCAGATAGACATTTGCTTATTTCAAACAGCAAGATAACTGTATTAGATTAAATCTAAAACTATCTCTTCCTTTGGTTGTGGATTGGCTAAAATATTATCTAGTTGATTTTGTGTATAAATACGGACAGTGAGTTATCTACATTCTTAACACAGAAACTTTGTTTATAAATAAAAGAAATCCAAAGATGACAGGTAATGGAATTTCTAACCATGAAAACACATTTCTCTGACTTGCCCTTTCCTATCTACTATAACACTCAAGTCTCTATTAAACCAAATACTAAAAAAATCTATTTCAGGCTAAATATTGATATAATTGAATTTTTTAACTAAGCATGCCAGTCAGGGTACTATCAATCATATCAGTGCTGCTTGTCTCAATATTATCTCCCCTGATGCTGTGCATGTCTTTCAGTTTTTCTGCAATTGCTCAAAACATTTTATAAACTAACTTTTGGAAATCACCATTACAATTGGAAGCATGTTTACTTGAATTTTCAAAATTATGGCAAATCTAACATGATACACATTTTCAAATAGAAAAGAAAGTTGCAGAACACATTTTTGAGGAAAAAAATTAATTCTACATGTAAGTATTTGTGTACTGTTGAAAATATTTTTTAATAAATGTTTTATTTTTAGTAATGGGCCTACATAAGTTTGGCAGGGCCGCCATTAACAAAACACCATGAACTAGGTTACTCAAACAACAGAAATTTATTATTTTAGAGTTCTGGAGTCTAGAAGGCTGAAATAAAGGTGTTGGTAGAGTCGGTTATTTATGAGGGCTGTGACATAAAAACATAATCCAAGCCTTTCTCCTTGCTTTTTTTAAAAATATATATTTTATTGCTTTTTTACAGAGAGGAAGGGAGAGGGGTAGAGAGTTAGAAACATAGATGAGAGAGAAACATCGATCAGCTGCCTCCTGCACACCTCCTACTGGGGATGTGCCCACAACCATGGTACATGCTCTTGACCTGAATCGAACCTGGGACCTTTCAGTCCACAGGCTGACGCTCTATCCACTGAGCCAAACTGGTTAGGGCCTCTCTCCTTGCTTTATAGGTGGTTGACTCTAGGTTCACATGGTATTTTTTCTCTATGCAAGTATATCTCCAAATTTCCCTTGTTTATAATGCTATCCTATTGACTTAGGGTACACTTTGATTGCTTCACTATAACTTTATCTCATAAAATCCCTGTCTTAAAATAAGTTTACATTCTGAGGGAGTGGGGGTTAGGACTTAAATATATAAATTTGAGGGATACAATTTAGCCTATAATAGGGACATACATTTTAAGAATTTTGATTGA
Organism: Eptesicus fuscus; assembly: GCF_027574615.1. NCBI lineage: Eukaryota > Metazoa > Chordata > Mammalia > Chiroptera > Vespertilionidae > Eptesicus > Eptesicus fuscus. The sequence goes on along the minus strand of NC_072475.1, from coordinate 76,741,275 downwards.
GATAAAACTCATAATATTTTATTCTAGCTTTATGGTTTAGTGCAATGTTAAAGTGAACTGATATGATTTTCTCTATGGAATGCAAATGTTGATTTTTACAGAAATTATTTTAATGAATACTATTTTTAGATTTATGGCTTTTATTATATATTTAATTTAAACTCTAATTTTTTTCGAAATATTAAGGATTTTTTATTGCTGACTCTATTAAAGATGTTCCCCATTTACCTCCCTTGGCCTCCTTATACCCTGCCCCTCCAGGCCTTCACCACATTATTGTCTGTGTCCATAGGATATGCATATGTGCATATATATTCTTAAGGTGATCTCTTCCCATCTTTGCCATCATATATTATATTATATTATATTATATTATATTATATTATATTATATTATATTATATTATATTATATTATATATATTATATTATGTTATATTATATTATATATATTATATATACTATATATACTATATATACTATATATACTATATATACTATATTATATATATATTATATTATATATTATATTATATTATATTATATTATATTATATTATATTATACTATACTATACTATATTATACTATATTATACTAGAGGCTTGATGCACAAAATTTGTGAAAGGGGCTCGGCCCTCACAGCCCCAGCTGCCTTGGCTGGCCCTCGCAGCCTCAGCTGGGCCTCTCAGCCCCGGTTCATCCAGAAGGTCATCTGGGTGGTCGTCTGAAAGGATGTCCAGATGGTAGTTCTGCTGTTTGGTCAAATTAGCATATTAGCTCTTTATTATATAGGATTATATATACTAGTATAATTATAATATATTCATAAAATGCACAGGATTATAATAATATATATTTTGGGAGGCAATACCCAATTCTAATCCCCAGATTATCCTTGAATTTATTTAGTGCACAATACAGAGGGTCAACTGTATGGGAATATAAGCTATGAACTATTCTGATTTCTATCTTTCTTTCTGGCAGGAAGGTAGCATTTTTTTTCTTTATTGATTAAGGTATTACATATGTGTCCTAATCCCCCCATTGCCTTCCCACCCACCCACTCATGCCCTCACCCCGCTGTTATCTGTATCCATTGGCTAGGCTTATATGCATGCATACAAGTCCTTTGGTTGATCTCTCTCCTTTACCCCCACCATCCCCTATCTTCCCTCTTAGGTTTGACGGTCTGACTGATGCTTATCTGCCTCTACATCTGATTTTGTTCATTAGTTTATATTGTTCATTATATTCCACAAATGAGTGAAATCATGTGATATTTACCTTTCTCTGACTGGCTTATTTTGCTTAGCATAATGCTCTCCAGTTCTATCCATGCTGTTGCAAATAGTAAGAATTCCTTTGTTTTACAGCAGTGTAGTATTCCATTGTGTAGATGCACCACTGTTTTTTAATCCACTCATCTGCTGATGGCACTTAGGCTGTTTCCAAATCTTAGCTATGGTAAATTTGCTGCTGTGAACATAGGGGTGCATATATCCTTTCTGATTGGTGTTTCTGGTTTCTTGGGATATATTCCTAGAAGTGGGATCACTGGGTCAAATGGGAGTTCCATTTTGAGTTTTTTGAGGAAACTCATACTGTTCCCCACAGTGGCTGCACCAGTCTGCATCCCCACCAAAAGTGCAAGAGAGTTCCTTTTTCTCTGCATCCTCGCCAGCACTTGTCATTTGTTGATTTGTTGATAGCCATTCTGACAGGTGTGAGATGATATCACATTGTTGTTTTGATTTGCATCTATTGGATGATTACTGACTTTGAGCATGTTTTCATGTTTCTTGGCCTTCCTTCTGCCCTCTTTTGAAAAGTGTCTATTTAGTTCCGTTGCCCATTTTTTTATTGGGTTGTTTATCTTCATTTTGTTAAGTTGTATGAGTTCCCTGTAAGTGTTGGAGATTAAATCCTTATTGGTGATAACATTGCCAAATATGTTTTCCCATGCAGTGGGCTTTCTTATTGTTTTGTTGATAGTTTCTTTTGCTGTACAGAGCTTTTTATTTTAATGTATTCCCATTTGTTTATTTTCTCTTTAGTTTCCATTGCCCTAAAAGCTGTATTGGTGAAGATATTGCTTTGGCATATGTCTGAGATTTTGCTGCCTGTGAATTCCTCTAGTATTTTTATAGTTTCCCATCTTATATTTAAGTTCTTTAGCCATTTTGAGATTGTTTTTGAGTATGGTGTAAGTTGGTGGTATAGTTTCATTTTTTTGCATGTATCTGTCCAATTTTTCCAGCACCATTTATTAAAGAGACTGTTTTGACTCCATTGTATGTTCTTGCCTCCTTTGTCAAATATTAATATTAATTGAGCATAGTGGTTTGCTTCAAATTCTGTGTTCTCTATTGTATTCCATTGGTTCTATATGTCTGTTCTTGTGCCAGTACCAGACAGTTGTAAGAACAGTGGCTTTGTAATATAATTTGATGTCTGGTAATGAGATCCCACCTACTTTACTCTTCTTCCTGAGGATTGCTGCAATGCTTCAGGTCTTTTTTTTATTCCAGATGAATTTTTGGAGAGTTTGTTCTAGGTCTGTGAAATATGCCATTGGTATTTTAATGGGGAATGCATTGAATCTATAGATTGCTTTGGGTAGCATGGACATTTTAATGATGTTGATTCTACCAATCCATGAACACGGTATGTTCTTCCATCTGTTTATGTCTTCCTCTACCACGTTTTTCAGTGTCCTGTAGTTTTCTGAGTACAGGTCTTTTACCTCCTTAGTTAAGTTTATTCCTAGGTATTTTAATTTTTTTGGTGAGATGATAAATGGGATTGTTTTTTTTTAAATCTCCCTTTCTGTAAGTTCACTATTCTATATAATAAAGAGGTAATATGCAAATTGAACATCACTCCAAGACACAAGTTGGCTGCACCATGTGGTCAAATATGAATGCCCCCATGTGGACACAAGATGGCTGTCACAAGATGGTCAGCAGGGGAGGGCAGTTGTGGGTGACCGGGCCGGCAGAAGAGGGAAGTTGGAGGTGACCAGGCCTGCAGTGGAGGGCAGTTGGGGCAACCAGGCCTGCAGGGGAGGACAGTTAGGGGCGACCAGGCCTACAGGTGAAGGCAATTAGGGGTGACCAGGCCTGCAGGGGAGGGCTGTTAGGGGCGACCAGGGAAGCAGGGGAGGGCAGTTAAGGGCAATCGGGCCAGCAGGGGAGCAGTTAGGCATTGATCAGGCTGGCAGGGGAGTGGTTAGGGGGTGATCATGCTGGCAGGAAGAAGCAGTAAGGGGCAATCAGAGAGGCAGGCAGGCAAATGGTTGGGAGCCAGCAGTCCTGGATTGTGAGAGGGATGTCCCTCGAGGGGTCCCTGATTTGAGAGGGTGCAGGCTGGGCTGAGGGCCCCACCTGTGTACAAATTTTGTGCACCGGGCCTCTAGTTGGTATATAAAATGCCATAGATTTCTTGGTGTTAATTTTGTATCCTGCTACATTGCTGAATTCATTTATTAAGTCTAATAACTTTTTGATGGAGTCTTTAGGGTTTTCTATGTTCAGTATCATGTCATCTGTGAATAAGGACAGTTTTACATCTTCTTTTCCAATTTGGATACCTTTTATTTCTTCTTCTTTTCTAATTTCTATGGCTAGCATTTCCAGTACTATGTTGAGTGGTAAAAGTGGGCATCCCTGTCTTATTCCTGTTCTTAGGTGAAATGGTTTTAGTTTTTACCCTTTGAGTATAATGTTGGCTGTCGGTTTGTCATGTAAGGCTTTTATTATATTGAAGTATGATCTCTCTATTCACATTTTGCTGAGGGTTTTTATCAAGAAAGGGTGTTGGATTTTTTCAAATGCTTTTTTTGCATCAATTGATATGATTATGTGATTTTTATCTGTCAATTTGTTCATGTGAGGTATCATGTTTATTGATTTGCAGATATTGTACCTTCCTTGCATCCCCAGCATAAATCCTACTTTGTCATGCTGTATGAACTTTCTGATGTAATGCTGGATCTGATTTGCTAGAATTTTGTTGAGGATTTTGGCATCTATGTTCATGAGGGATATTGGCCTGTAATTCTCTTTCATTGTGTTGTCTTTATCTGATTTCGGTATTAGGGTAATGCTGGTTTCATAGAATGAGCTTGGAAGTATTCCTTCCTCTTGCATTTGTTGGAATAGTCTGAGGAGGATAGGTTTTAGTTCTTCTTTGAATATTTGATAAAACTCCCTTGTTAAGCTGTCTGGCCCTATGCTTTTGTTTGCTGGAAGCATTTTTATGTCTGCTTCAATTTCTTCCATAGTTATTGGCCTATTGAGAATTTTAGATTCTTCCTGATTGAGTTTTGGAAGGTTGTATTTTTTCTAGGAATATGTCTATTTCCTCTAGGTTGTCTAGTTTGTTGGAATAGAGTTGTTCATAGTATTTTTTTAAATTTAATTTATAAATGATTTTTGCTAATGTTTTTATTACCTGTGAAGTATGTTAAAAATACATAGATTCAATGCTTGTTGACTGCATTCAATTAGTATACATCAGATGGATGTTAGTTCTTATATGTGGAAAATCAGGCTAATGAATAGCCAGATTCCCATATGGATTGTGGGTACCCATTATTCATTTCTAAAAACTATTAAGATACTGAATAAATAATATTTTTGAGTGCACATTGAGAGAAATCAAAAGGAAAAATGATTAAAATAGGAAAGTTTGGTACAAAAGCAAATCATAGTGGTTTTTGGTGTGTGGAAATGGATCGGGTTTAATTTGAATTATAGAATAGCTTGTGTGTTTGTGTGTGTTGTGGGTGCTTATTGATGTATGATTTATATACAATAAATGCACACATATTTAGTATTCAATTCAATGAGAATTTTTAATTTGTACAACACAGACATCACCTAAAACTACATATAGATTATTCCCTCAACCCCAAATCATATTTATGCATAGTTTCAGTCAATACTCTCTCTTTAAAAGCAACTTGTTGTTTAGATTCATATCATTGTAGAAATTGGCTTCTTTTTTTCAATGATACCATTTATAATTCATTCATGTGGTTTTCTACATCTGCAAGTTCATTTCTTTTTGTTTCTGATATGTGTTCATTGTCTGAATATTTCAAAATTTGTTTATCTAACCTCCTTCAATAGACATTTGGATATTTTCTGGGTTTGGGTATTATAAATCAAGCATCTGTGAGTATTATCTCACAAATATTTTTGTGGACATATTTCTTCCCTCACTTTTCTTAGGTAAGTACTTAGGAATGGAATTTTAGGTAATAGGGTAAGAAACTACCAATCAAATTTTCAAAGTTGTTCCACCTTACATTCTTATTAGCAATATATGAGTTTCAACATTTGCAATTTTTCACATTGCCCATTTTCTCTCAGAAATTGTCAGAACTTTTTGAAAGATGACTGCCTCTGAAGTCTCTATAAGGCAATAACAACACAAACAGCACTTCTCTCTTATACAACAGTGTCTCACACAATTGAAGTTCGGGGTAAACTCAGCCTTTCATTCTATACCATTCGCCATCAGTTCACACTGTGAAATGGTTCATATGAATGGCTGAGCAACTTGCATAAATAGATTCACATAAATGTCAAGTATAGAAATTCAAGTGCTGGATGTTTTTTTAAAGTGGAGGACATGGCAGTAATGACTACTTGAGTGCATGTGTGAGACAACTCCTGAGGCTATCTTAAACTAGTAAGGTTAGGGTGTAGCCACAATTTCAGAAGCTCTAACAATGCTGGTTGAGCCTGAAAATTACTATTATTACTCCTTGCCAGAATATTAAAGGAAACTATTATCTGGTTGAACTTGGATGCTGTGACAAAGATGAATAGACAGGTACATATTTTGCATATGACCTGGGTACATAGACTACCATAGAAAGAAAAAATTATTTTCTTTCATGAAAATTAGCTTATTTCTCTATTACTTAATAACTAGTTTCTAAATAGTTAAAGTGGCTGTGTGATGAGGGGAGAAAATTTAGGGCTATCACTGCAATTGACAATTAAGTCACATAAGTTTTTCTATTATGTTAAAAAAATGTTTTGTGATGATCATTGGTTAACTGAATAGCATAGAGGGAATCAAAATAAACAAACAGGGAAATGCTTTCTGTTACCTCTATCATATATGTTAACTTTTGAAATTTAGAGTAATAAATACAGTAATAAGTCTATTAAAAGTTACTTATTCCAAACTATTAAAACAGAATAAAACATTTTTACAGAATAATTGAATTGTCATCGAAAAACTACTTCTTTTTCTTTTTCTAGAACTCACACAAAATGTAGACAGTTTCATATTCATAATTTTCCTCCAAAGTTCACTTACAAGTTGGTTATGTGAAATTCGAAATACATTTTAATATAAATTAAATGTCATGTGGTTGTTAGGTCAAACACCAAACTGTGCATTATCATACACAAACATCATAATGGCATGAGAGTCTAGGTTGGATCGATTATTCTATAATACTCTGGGTAATATTGGGACTATAGTGAAAATAATTTTAAGCTCCAATTTTAATTCAAGGAATACATAAACCATTTTGTAACAGTAGTAGATCAAATTCTCAGATATTTCTTACACCTTATTTACATTACTTTGGCTTTTGTGGTGTCTCTGGGAATGGAAATGTTACTAAGGTGCTTTCTGGGCTAATTTATGAGAAAATAAATGTTGTATTACCTCCCTATAAATTAATATGAATCTTTGGAAGCGATAACACCTTGAAGGGGATCCAAGATGGCGGCCAACAGGATGGCAGGCTGCAAGATAGTGTGTAAGTGAGAGAGTGAAAGGAGAGTGTGTAGACGTGTGGGGAGTATCTGTATTTGTGAGTGAGGGGCAGCTATATTCCACAGGACTGTTGGGGACTGGTGGACCTGGTCCCTCCCAACTGCCCTCCCCTGCTGGCCATCTTGTGGTGGCCATCTTGTGTCCACATGGGGGCAGTCATCTTTGACCACATGGGGGCAGCCATCTTGTGTATTGGAGTGATGGTCAATTTGCATATTACTCTTTTATTAGATAGGATAGAGGCCTGGTGCATGGGTAGGGGTGGGGGCCAGCTGGTTTGCCCTGAAGGGTGTCCCGGATCAGGGTGGGGGTTCCCTTGGGGCATGAGGCGGCCTGGGTGAGGGGCCTGTGGTGGTTTGCAGGCAGGCCACACCTCCGGCAACCCAAGTGGAGGCCCTGGTATCTGGGATTTATTTATCTTCTATAATTGAAACTTTGTAGCCTTGTGCAGAGCTAAGCCTCCTGCTTGCTCCATGTCCGTAGCCATTTTTGTTGGGATTTATTTATTTTCTATAATTGAAACTTTGTAGCCTTGAGTGGAGGCCTGGGCCAGCCAGGGTGTGCAGAAAGTTTGGCTTTGGGTTTCCTCCATTGCCCAGGAAACCCAAGCCTCCTGCTGGCTCCATGGCCACAGCCATCTTTGTTTGGTTAATTTGCATACTCTCTCCTGATTGGCTGGTGGGCGGGGCTTGTGGGTGTAGCGGAGTGATTGTTAATTTGCATATTACTTTTTTATTAGACTGGCTTATCAGTACCATTACTTTATAACTATTATTTAATATTCATTAATGGGGTAACATGTTATTGTTATTTTTTACTATAGAGAAAATTGACTGACTTCTATAAGTAGATTTCACAATTTCCAGGTCTTAAGGAAGAATTTTCATTCCCATCAATTGGCTACTTCATTCTTCTTAATGATTTCAGAGATGTTTGATCTACCTAAAATATTTGAGGGAACATTCTATTCTCCTTCCTGGTAATATTTCCATTGTCTTCGATCAATCAACAGACAAGGATTTGTTGAGCCCACACAGTGATGAATAAAATGCACAAATCTTATATAATAAAGAGGTAATATGCAAATTAACCCTCACGCCCTCACATCACAAGATGGCCACCTCCACATCATCACAAGATGGCTGCCCCACATCATCACAAGATGGCTACCACAAGATGGCTGCCCCACATCATCACAAGATGGCCGCCCCATATCATCATAAGATGGACACCACAAGATGGCTGCCCTACATCATCATAAGATGGCCACCCCCACGTTGTTACAAGATGGCCAGCAGGGGAAGGCAGTTGGGGGGACCAGGCCTGCAGGGGAGGGCATTTGGGGGTGATCAGGCTGGCAGGGGAGGGCAGTTGGGAGTGACCAGGCCTGCAGGGGAAGGCAGTTGGGGGTGATCAGGTCAGCAGGGGAGCAGTTAGGTGTCAATCAGGCTGGCAGGGGAGCTGTTAGGGGGTGATCAGCCTGGCAGGCACAGTGGTTAGGGGCAATCAGGCAGCCAGGCAGATGAGTGGTTAGGAGCCAGCAGTCCTGGATTGTGAGAGGGATGTCCAACTGCCGGCAGTCGGACATCCCCTGAGGGGCCCCAGAATGTAGAGGGTTCAGGCTGGATTGAGTGACACCCCCACAGTGCACGAATTTTGTGCATCAGGCCTCTAGTATATGATAAAATTAGCAAGTGTAGATATAAAAGTTAAAGAGAATGTGCATTATCACTTCTGGGTACCATAGTTTTTGTCTTCATTTTAATTTTTTTCTCAGTCTGTATTATGTAGATCTTTGGCTAAATTCTTCATTAAAAAAATCCACTAAACTTCCTTTTTTTTTTTTGAAGAGGGAGATGTTCTGGTGTCCAGGCAGGTTCAAGGATATTGCCACGGAACACTGAGCATGTAACTTTAATGACTGTATTAACTTGTTAGGCCTGCCATAATAAAGTACCACAGATTGGGTGGCTTAAACAACAGAAATTTATTTTCTGTCTGGAGGCTGAAAGTTTGAAATCAAGTAGTTGATCAGGTTGATTTTTTTCTGAAGCCTCTCTCCTTGGCTTGTGGATGGTACCTTCTCCCTTTGTATTCACATGGTCTTTACTCTGTGCATGTTTGTGTCCTAATTTTTATAAAGGGCTCACCTTTAACAACCTCATTTAACCGTTTTTTTTTTATTTTTAAAAAATATTCTTGAAAATATTACATAAGTCCCCTTTTCCCCCCATTGAGCTCTTCCAGCCCACTCCCACCTCCCCCCAGGCCCTCACCACCCCATTGTCTGTGTCCATGGGTTATGCATATATGCATACAAATTCATTGGTTGTTATCCCATCCACCCTCCCCTGAGGTTTGACAGTATGTTCCAAGCTTCTGTGTCTCTCGGTCTATTTTTTTAATCAGTTTATTTGGTTCATTAGATTCCACATATGAGTTAGATCATGTGATACTTACCTTTCTCTGATTGGCTTAGGCCCTATGTCCAAGTACAGTCACATTCTGAGGTACTGGGAGTTAAGAATTCAATACACACATTTCTTTAGGGGGAAGGTCACAATTCAGCCCATAACAATAATACATAAAAAAATCCCTGGAAATTTATTTTAGGAAATGAACTATAGACTCATCTACAAGTAAAACATTTATTACATTCTTGTCTCTAAGTTCTTGGAATTATATGTTAGTAGTAAAAGAAATACTACTATAAAGTATTTGAAAAAATATATTCTCATTACATTTTTATAGTGAATAGGAATCCCAAATCACATATGTAATATGTTAATCAAGACTATTATCTAAATATGTTTATAAACATAACTTTTGACTTGTTTTTTCCTTCTAGCATAGGGGAGCTTTGTTGGACAAATAGTATTAGTTAAATATCAGGCCATTGTTCACAGAAGGGAAAGTGCACTGTTTGATTGATTAAGGGATCTATTATGCACCTGAAATGTTGATATTACATTGTGATAGAAGAAATTAGTATTAGTTCTAAATATGCCCTGAAAGTTAACTGGGAATTTCTTTATCAGTGGCACCACAACTTCCTTGCAATATGCAAAATTAATTAAAATTGCTGTTTCCTTCTGGAGAGCTGAATTTCATAGCTCTTATAAAATTTATAGATAATTTATATCAAAATCAGCCTGTTGACCTGTCAATTGGTTGGCCTTAACATGGTTTTGTAATATCCTACCCCAACGTTTGTTTACTGGTAAATGATTTGTTCAATGCTGATGACAATGTCATTAGACATGCAACTCAGGAGAATGTAATAGCAATCCATGCTTAAAAAAATTCATCAGTGCTTAGACAGCAGTCATCTTTAACCTTTGTGTAATATCCCTGGCCAGTGTGGCTCAGTTGTTTGGGCATCCTCCCATGCACCAAAGGGTTGAAGGTTCAGTTCTTGGTCAGGGCACGTACCTAGGTTGCAGTTTCAATTCCCAGTCAAGGGTGTGCAGAAGGCAGCTGATCGATATTTCTCTCTCATATCAATAGTTTGCTCTCTCTAAAAATCAATGAGAAAAATCTTAGCATAATATAAAAAGTCAGTAAGGAGCAAAACAAGATGATAAAATGTCTGCTTTGGCCATTTTAAAGACTCTCCAAGTGAAGGGTACTTTTCATAAATGCCAACTATGCTAAAATGCAAAGCATCAGCCTAATTAAATAGTGCATATGGCTATTCAATTAGATTATCCTCTCCCTCTTAAAGGAGAACTGCAACTAATGGGTCTAATTGCCTCTGAGAGCTTGGGACATTTCTATCCCCCCTCCCACACACACATGCTTTATATTTCATTTGAGCAACAAGAGCTTTCTGTGATAATGGTCTTACACTTTAATTAAATAATTGAAGTCTGATATTAATGTTCAAACAGTCCATGAAAATGAAAATTGTAAATATTTTAAATATCAGCAAAATTGTGCTAAATTCTGCTGCTAAAATATTATAAATATAACAGATGCTACATTTGTTAGTTTCTATTATCCATCAGAAAGGCTACATACCTGGCAACAATTAAACAGATGTACAAATACTGGAGGAGATTTTCATGCTTAAAAAGTTCCAAAAATTTCTCTCACTCAGTATATAGAACCTCCTACAAGAGTATGTGCCACTTTAAAAAATTGTGGCAGCCCTGGTGGGTTTGGCTCAATTGCTTGGAGTCTCATTCAATGCACAGAAAGGTCGCAAGTTCAATTCCCTGTCAGGACACATATCCAGGTTTTGGGGTTGTTCCGCTGGTTAGGGTGTATGTGTGCAGGAGGCAACTGATCCAAGTTTTACTCTCATTTCTTTCTCTCTCTCTCTCTCTCTCTCTCTCTCTTTCTCTTCCCTTCTTCTCTACCTCCATTCTTCTTTTTAAAATCAATAAAAGCATGTCCTTGATGAGGTTCTGAATTTTATATGAAAGACAAATTTTAGAGTGTCTGTTTGGCATGATATCAGATTTCCCCTCCTGAAAGTGTAAATTGAGTCTAGTTTATATAATATCTATATCTATATATATATATATATATATATATATATATATATATAAAAGCCTAAGAGACTGAACAACCAAACAAATGGAACAACCAGAACGACCAGTCGACCCGTTGCTATGATGTGCACTGACCACCAGGTGGCATATGCTCAATGCAGGAGCTGCCCCCTGGTGATCAGTGCACTACCACAGCCAACCTCCCATGCTGGCCAACCTCCTGTGGTTCCTCCCCTTGGCCGGCCACCCAATGACCCTTATGTGGGCCGGCTAGCCAACCTTCTGCAGCCCCAATTGCCCCAATCGCCAGCCAGGCAGAGGGACCCCACCTGCTCATGAATTTGTGCACCAGGCCTCAAGTATATAAATAATGGCTCATGTTGTAGTGTTATTAGATGAATTTAAGAAACAAAATACCTCAGGAAACAAACCCAAAACAGCTATTCACGTGTTCTCACTGAAAAGAACAAACAAACAAGGTGTAAATATATAGGTATATTAAGTATATATAACTTGTAGTGGTGTAAATTTATTTTATTATTTTTAGTTGAATTTATTGGGGTGACATTGGTTACTACATTTGTGCTGGTTTCAGGGGTATAATTCTATAATACATCATCTGTATGTTTATTGTGTGTTCACTACCCCAAGTCCTGTTTCCTTCCATCACCATTTATTCCCCCATTAGTCTCTCCTACTTCATCCCACCCCTGCCCCCTTATCTTTGCTAATTACCATACTGTTGTCTATAAGGATTTTTTTGTTTATTCCATTCACTTTATTATTCCTGTTGTTCATCATTTAGAGAGTACATAAAGTTTGGGGTTATGTGTATGTTAGAAGAAAAGATGATATATTATAACATCCTCAGTGGCAATGAGTGGTCACTGGCTTTTGTATAGGATGTGGGTGTGTCCTTTGCCCAAGCTCTTCTATAGGGAGCGGTTATAGGGTTAAGACTTGAACTGACCTGTTGACAAAGCCACAAACAAGTCCCAGCTTAGAGGGCACAGCCCTCTTAGCATAATTGAGCTTGATCTTGTGACTGCTCCCTAGATCCTTCCTGGGTAGCTAATGGGCTGTGGGAGGTGCAGCAAGTGCTGCCAAAACAAGTGAAACTTATAAGAACATTGTAAATTACCTTGTTTACCTCTGACTATAAAATAAAGGCTCAGCTTGCAGTCTGGATCTGTTCTGTGGTCTCAGCCAGGCACAGAAGATCCACCTAGACCCAGCTTATTCTCTTTGTTTGTCTTTTCTTCATCCTTCGCTGGCCCCCCTCAGGCTTGCTGAACCCTTGGCTGTGCTGGGGCGGCACACTCTTCTTTGTGCTTTGTGTTTTTTGCTGCAGATGAGTGGTGAAGTGAAGACACCCAGAATGTCTCTGTTAAAAGAGTGTTCTTATGCTTGCTCTACTTAGCAAAACACTGCTGAGGGAACTACCTGATGGTGTCACTCCATCTGATGATAATCCAAGCCTTCATTACTAGAGTCTAAGCTACTTGGCATGCTTAGAAACCATGATAGGATTGGCATACACATGAAGAGCTGGCAAGAGAAAAAGCAAGAAGGAACTTTTTATCAAGGAAAAGCCATTTTTTAGCTTTTGTAACTATCACTGTTTCTTTCTGATTGTTCTTCATGAAGCCTGTTAACACTCAGGAATCAGATTTTCCTAGAATGAGTGATCCTGAGTTTCTAAGTAAGGGACTCATTATTTTCTTTTTGTTCCTGTTCTTCTATCCCTGTTGTGCTTTTCACTACCAAACAGTTAAAGGACTGCAAAAGGGAGAAGATAAATAAAAGGAAATTAATAATTATTTTTAAAAAAAAGAGGAATGGAGAAGAAAGGGAGGGTTTGGGGGAAGAGAAGAGGGTAGACAAGAAGAAGAAAAGAAGAACAGTATGGGGATTACTAAGGTATATAAACAAAATGGCCACAGTTGTGATCTCATCCTATCTGCCTTGCTTCCACATTGAGGACAACACATATTACTAGTATTTTGAATGACACTAAGTCCTGAAAACACAAAAACAAATCATGTGTGTAAGTAACAGGCTCTGAGATTTGGGAATCCCAAAGCCTACATGAGGCCTCCTCAAGTAAAAGGCAAATCTTCTAAAACCTAGTCTAATTTCCCTCCAAATAATCCAACATCCTTTTAAAATTCCAACCATAAGGAAGAAAGCAAAACAGAAGTCCACAGTAAGCTACAGTCCCTCAACAGGATTACTCTCCTGTGGCCTGGCTCAGGGCTGGTTTGACAGAACTCTTTTTTAAAATTTTATTTTATTTTTTAAAGAGAGGTAGGGAAAGGGAGAGAGGGAGAGAAATCAATCATTCTGCTGCCTCCTGCATGACCCCCACAGAGGACTGAGAAGGATTAAGCCTGCAATCTAATCATGTGCCCTGATGAGGAATCAAACTGGATGAGGTGCATGGGGCAATGCCCCACCAACTGAGCCACACCGACCAGGGTTTGAGAGCACTCATTATTAAAAAAATAAAAAAGATTTTTAAAAAATGTTTTGTATTTATTTGAGATGAAGGGAGAGAGAGAGAGAGAGAGAGAGAGAGAGAGAGAGAGAGAGAGAGAGAGAGAGAGAGAAACATCAACGATGAGAGAATCATCAATCATCTGCCTTTTTCATGTACCCAACTGGGGATCAAGACCAAAACCTAGACATGTTCCTGGCAAGGAATCAAACCATTACCTCCTGGTTCATGGGTTGACGTTCAACCACTGAACTACATTGGCCATGCTTGATAGCACTCTTGAGGTGACAGTTTAGCCTGTCTCCAGGATGTGCAACTCTTTTTTTTTTTTTTACCTGCGTTCGCATTTAGATAAATGTTTATAAAATTCTATTTCTGACCTGTCACCACCTATGGATCATTTGAAAATTAATTTCTATTACAAGATAAAATACAGACCCTATGTCTGAAATTAAATATCCTACCTGTACAATCTGCTCCCTGACTAGCTTCGTAAACATCTCTCCAGTTATTTCAGCTATTCCACAGAAACACTGCCCCGCACATCCTCATGATCTGCCTGTTGAGCCACACAAATCTTTTCCACACCTGAGCCTTTGCTTTCAGTGTCTCTTCCACCTGAGCTCTTCTCTTTGCCTATTCAAATCCCAGCTACTCTTCTTCAGATATGCATGTCCCATTTTCTCTGTCCAGTAATAATATTCTAAACTCCCACTTCATTTTTCTCAATGGCCACTTAATAGCACTTATATTATGGTATTGGATTTACTGTGGGTGTCTTTTTCCTCTTAAAAAATATAAATTTTGAGATAAGTGATGTTAAGTTAGAGTTTTATTTTTATAATTCACAGAATCTAGTGTGGTATGATGTCCATAGCATGTACTTTAAAATTCTTTTGGTTGAATCCTGAGGATAAATGTTTAAGGCCAAAAATTAATTTTTATAATCAAGTAATTGTAAATTAAGAGTATAAGATGTACTAAAACCATACTAGTTTATATGCATTACATGATAAGAGTAATTTAAAAATTTTGAAATACATCACCTTGTTTGATATTTATAAATAAAATAAAAATTCATAATACCCTTAGTTGAATTATAAGGCTCTGCATTAGCCTAAGTTTAACTAAAAATATAAAAATATTCAAAGTAAGAATAGGTAGACTTGTGGCTAATGAACATCACTCTAAGAATGCAAATCGTATTCCAAATAAAAATAACAAAATCAAAACAAAAGACATGCACCAGGCAATATTTATAATTGACCTGGACATCTTTTGAAGTTCCCAATTAAATTATTCAAGTAGTTGGATTTGTTCTTAACTTTAGTATCACAGAAAGTATACATTGAGATGCCTTAAACAAAATGCAGTGGTAGCAAAATCATTTTTCTTATTTTCTTATTATAGCTTTTGTAGGAAAATAGATAGTATTAAAAAGGTTTCTGCTACCGACAAGAAAAACACAGCTAGACCATTTTCCCCTATCTAATTGAAACTTCAAAATAAGATTTTTTTTTCCCCTCTTTCATAGTCCCTTTCTTTTCATCATAAATCTATTCTGGAACAGAAGCCAAGAATAAACTTAATCTCTTGGTAATCTCAGGCATTGACAATTACATAGGTCGCCTCATCAGGTAGGCATTGATTTTTAGCATTATCCAGGAGTATATAAACACATATAAATATTGCATGAAGAAAAGAAACGGCACTTAGATGGATGATTAATAGTCCTGCTGTTGGTAATCTATTGTATCTCTTTTGCATGGAAAAAGCAATTAGAAACACATTTCCGACTATCTCAGACAAACCTTAGATGCTTCATAGCGGAAAATTAAAATTTTAGACATTACAAAGAGTGTAATAAATGTATCTTCAGTTACCACATAATAATAGTACCTGGGGGACCTGAATAAGCTCATAAAACCACACTATGACTTACCTCTATTCCCTTTAATAATCTATTTTTATAAGACCATACAATTATTTATTGTAACAGTAGATTTCTGTGTGGGTATGTAAGAGTGTGCCAATATGTGTGTTGTGAACAACAGAAGGAAAAAGAAGGAGAGAAGGAAAAAAGAGCTCACTGCAGAAAAGTGAGTATTAATGCACAAGAAATGGCAATTTTGACACCTATACCATATAAACTTGTAGGCACGCAGGTCATGAATGTAAAACAACAATTCACAAGTGAATTTTACTATCAAACTTCCAGAGTCTTTTTATAATCTCTGAGTAAAATTGATTTTTTAATATGAAAAATAACCTTATAGTATCCATAGAGTTTTTCATTTTATCCACTATAAGCTAGACATTATAAATCAGGTAAGTCATTCTGGGCTAAAAACTGCCATATCAGGTTTCTGTCTAGAAAAGAATTATGATTTGTGTTATTATTATCATCACTTACATTGAGGAAATGTTCACATTCGAGGAAAACTAAAAAAAAAAAAAAAATCAGTTTAAGGTGAGCAGAGTCTGTTGAGCTAAGTTCATGTTATTAAGGATCCATTAAAAATCCTTCACAGAAATTTCCTTTATTCCTTTCAAATTGCCATAAATAATAGGGTTTAGTTACAGCAAAGAAATTGGGCCTACAGAGAGCAAAAGGTCTGAATTCATCACCAAAAATAACTGCCATTTTTCATTGTTAGGTGTAAGATGCTCACTATACCTGAGTAATGAAAAACAACAACAAATGAAACAAAATGCAGATTTAAAAAAAAATTATTATGGGTGATTATCATCTTATACAATTTTCAGAAACACATACTATACATCCTAATATATATAAAGAGCTAGGTGGTGTCACGACCATATGGGCAATCGGTCACCATGAAGTGCATGAAGCACCTCTTAGTCACCCCTCTCCCCTAGCCTCCAAGCTGCTCACCATGAGGCGGGCTGGCAGCACGGCTGGACTGGGGACTATTGAGCGATGGTGGCGGGCTGCTTCACAGGGTGGCCATGGGCTTAGCAGAGCAGTCACCCAGGTGGCAGCGAGTTTCATGAAGCAGTCACGGGGCGGGGGAGTTTCGCGGAGCAGTTGCGGGGTTGGGGGAGCCTCATGGAGCAGTGGTGGGGCAGGGAGAGTTTTGAAGAACGTCCAGTGGCTAGCTTCGCTGGGCTGCAGCAAGCTTTGTGGATCAGTCAAAGGGCAAGGGGAGCCCATGGAGCAGTCGAAGGGCCGCAAGCATCCAGGGTCGGGGAGCTTCATGTAGCATCGCAGGGTGCCAGAGGCCATGCGACGGAGGCCAGGCTAGGCCTAGGGGCCCTAGCCACGCATGATTTCGTGCATGCTGGGCCTCTAGTAAGTATATATATCCTATTTAATAAAAGAGTAATATGCAAATTTTACCTCTGCTACACCCACAAGCCATGCCCACAAGCCAATCAGGAGTGAGTATGCAAATTAACCCAACCAAGATGGCTGCGGCCATGGAGCAAGCAGGAGGCTTGAGTTTCCCGAGCACCAGAGGAAGCCAAGCTTTCCGCCTGCCCTGGCCTCCACTCAAGGCTACAAGTTTCAATTATAGAAGATAAATAAATCCCAACAAAAATGGCTGCAGCCACAGAGTGAGCAGGAGGCTTGGGTTTTCCTGGCGATGGAGGAAGCCAAACTTCCTGGCCTGCCCTGGCCTCCACTCAAGGCTACAAAGTTTAAATTATAGAAGATAAATAAATCCCAGATACCAGGGCCTCTGCTTGGGTCACTGGGGGGGCATGGCCGGCCTGCCAACCACCACAGGACCCTTGCCCAGGCATCCCTATGCCTCAAGGGAACCCTCACCCTGATCCGGGACACCCTTCAGGGCAAACCAGCTGGTCACCACCCCACCCATGCACCAGGCCTCTATCCTATCTAATAAAACAGTAATATGCAAATTGACCATCACTCCAACTCACAAGATGGCTGCCCCCATGGGGTCAAAGATCCTGCCCCCATGTGGACACAAGATGGCCACCACAAGATGTCCAGCAGTGGGGGACAGTTGGGAGGGACCAGGCCTGCAAGGGAGGGCAGTTGGGGGCGATCAAGCCTGCTGGGAAGGGCAGTTAGGGGTGACTAGGCTAGCAGAGGAGGGAAGTTGGGGGCAACCAGGCCTGCAGGGAAGGGCAGTTGGGGGGACCCAGGCCTGCAGGGGAGGGCAGTTAAGGGCAATCAGGCTGGCAGGGGAGCAGTTAAGCATCAATCAGGCTGGCAAGGGAGTGGTTAGGGGGTAATCAGGCTGGCAGGCAGAAGTGGTTAGGGGTAATCAGGAATACAGGCAGGTGAACAGTTGGGAGCCAGCAGTCTTGGATTGTGAGAGGGATGTCCAACTTCCTGTTAAGGCCTAAATGGGCAGTTGGACATCTCTTGAGGGGTCCCAGATGGAGAAGGTGCAGGCTGGGCTAAAGGACAACCCCCCCCCCCCCCCGTGCATGAATTTCATGCACCGAGCCTCTAGTATACACACACACAGACACACACACACACATACACACATGTACATACAGTATGTACTTTACATATAGTATATACATACATACAGTATATACTATCAAATTTTAACTTCAAATTCAAAATAGTATAATGGTAGAGTCTTCTAATTGGCATAAGAAGAATTTATGATGTAATGAAACCTAAAATATATGCATCTCTCTTTCCTTTGTGTTCATTCTTTTGTAAGCTCCAGCCCATAAAACAAAGCTTTGAATTGGGTAAAGGTGAGTGTTGAGGATCATGGTAATGAATATTGAAGGGAGTGGATGATTGTTCCAATTTGCTGTTGATAAAACTTGGAAGTGTGTTTTTTATGTTTTGTGGTCACTGTATTGTTCTTTGAATCTCAACACTCATCTGCATTAGGGTTTATGTCTGTGATAACAAAAATTATTTTGGACAAAAAGAAATGACAGAAGAAAAGGAGAGGATGTCCTTATAGATACTTTTTTTAAATGGCACTTTCAAAAGTACCACTGATGCATATTTCACCATAGTTCAAATTTTCATTTAGTTGTAGATACTGCAGTAGTCCCATTTAGAAATAACATTTTTACATAAAATAAAGCCCTAATTTAACTAAATATGTTTTGTTTTATTTGCATAGCATAATTTTTCTTTAGTCTATAATGAAATTTGAAACAAAAATCTGTAAAATATATTGACCAATATGAAGGACTTATCAGATAAACAAAAAAAATATTGATTCTTTATGGAACTGCTTTCTCATTAACTAGTTTTAATTTAATAAATGCTAGTGCAACAAAGAGTGCTCTTTGATGCAGCTTTTTAAAATATCTGACCTGATTGGGACTTTTCTGGATGATACATAGCCTTTTTCTAGTTTTAGTAGTCTTAGCAAGATCAAAGGCCTTCATAATAGATCTTTTAGGTTGACTTGATATAGGTGATTTTCAAGTCAAAATAGCCAATCTAGCTGTTTCAGAAGGGTCCAAAAGCTCAACTCAATGGCAGCCATCAGTCCTCATCAGAAAACAGGTCACTAAGACAAGCTTCAAAAACACTCACAGTAGCCAAGACATAGAAACACCAAAGTGTCCTTCAATAGATGATTAGATAAGGAATATGTGGTACATATGTACAATGGAATACTATTCAGCCGTAAGAAAAGATGAAATACTGCCATTTGTTACAATATGGATGGATCTTGAGAAAATCATGCTAAGTGAAATGTCAGACAGAAAACGTCAAGAACGTATGAGTTCACTCATATGTGGGATATAAAGAACTGAAAACAAAGAACATATATGCAGTGCCTTTGGACATAGATAATAATGTGGTGATGGCCTGGGGTGGGGCAGGAGCTGGGTGGAAAGGGGTTAAGGGAGATAATGAGGAACATATGTAAAACTGTCAATGATTAAAAAAACTAAAAGCAACAAATAAACAAACAAGAAAAACAAATAAAAACTTATAGACACAGACAACAATATGGTTGTTACCAGAGGGAAGGGGTCTGGAGAGGAATATATATGGTGATGGAAGAAAATATGACTTTGGGTAGTCGGCAATTACAGATGATCTATCATAGAATTATACACTTAAAACCTATATAATCTTATTAACCAATGTCACCCCAATGAATTTAACTTAAAAAATACATGTTCTCCTCTCCAGATAGAGATTTGTGAGAGCCAGTCATTTAGGAATCATATCTATGACAGTGTCATGCCAGAGCAGTATTTTTTAATTGCCTGTCTAGATGTGGGAAAACTTTATTAGACTCATTTATTGTTCCCTTTGCAACTGGTGTTCTGCAGTACTCTCCAAGCCAACTGTGTGGCCATTTTTCTGGGTCATGTGAACAATGCACTATGAATGTAGTCATTGGTAATTTTAACTAAAGGAAGAATGTAATCATATTCATTATGTGGAAATCTAATTGTTTGCAAAGAATTTGACTTATGTTAAAAAAAGTGAAATTAACCTGTACATGGTTGATTTTATATATCTGTTTTTCAATATACAGCTAACTATGAAGACCCATTTATTTTTAGAAAATTAGAGTAAAGCAAATATGGCCACAGCTTATTCACAATTCTCAAATGTGCATAGATACACACAGCCTTCCTCTGCTTCAGCTCATTCTTCTTCATGCTCTCCCATGTCATTTATAAAACTGCTTCCCTTCTGGACTCTGAAGGAAAGCAAAGATTTGGGCCACTTTATCTCTGAGAATGATTCTATCCTTAGCAGTTTCTGATCCCTCTAGTGCTATTTTTCTGAATGGATTTGTTTTTGTTCAGTGATGTTTAGAGTTCACAAACCAAACTGCATGTGAAATATTGCTTACCTGCAAAGACTCTCCAAGGGCACTAAATGAGGTAACTATGTCATGCAAGAATGATTGTTTCTGGGATAAGAGGATGGAACCAAACAAAGGCAACACTCTCCAGGTAAACCTGAAATGAGTCATTTGATGTATTTCAATGGGCAAACTGAGCAGCTTAAATAGAAAAGAAAAAATATGTTGATAGAGCTATGTATTGGTTTACTTATATTGGCCCCACATTTGCCAACCCTAAACACTACTTTTTCTTACATATAATATCCTCCTTTTTTCACTCCTTTCTTCCTGCTTTTATCCCTTCCTTTGTTTTTTTTTTTTCCTGTCAAGAATTTCACAATGCAAATCTCTGCTCTTAAAAGCATGTGGTGACCCTTCCAAGTTGACTGTGCTTTCTTTTTCCTTGAAATCCCTATGGAAATTATTTAGACCTTTAATTATACATTACTTTATACTGGTTTCACCTCATTTATTAGCATAAATATTATCTCTGAATGTTTGTTATAGGCAGAGATCCATATGTGATATTAAAAAAGAAAAAAATAATGTCCATATAACCTATAGTTATAATTATTATTGCTAATTTTGAAGCCTTTGTGTGAAATATCTGTTATGTCATTTCCCCAGTTATATATTACATAGTCATCTTATTGATTTGTAGAAGTTAATTTTATATTCCAAATGAAATCCTTCCTCAGTTGTGTGTTGCAAAATCTACACTAATTTATTATATATCAAAGAAAATGCAGATTCTGGTTACAGGAATGGCAGCTTGAGAAATCACCTTGGTCTCTCCCCTTGCAGTTTCAACAGTTTGAACAGCTTTAACTAAACAAAAGATTCCATGCTCAACATACAGGCATGCCTGAGAGATCCATGCAATGAAGGATCTAAAGGTGGGCAAGCAGGAACAAAAGGGGGAGGCAAGAAGTCAGAAGAGAAAGCTGAGAAGAGCCACACAACCCTGCAGTCAGGAGCTCATGGCAGGGCTCAGCCCAGAGAGGGGAGGAATCTGGTTGTGGGTGGTGCTCCCTTCAACTGGGAAGAGCAGAGAGAATCGCTGGGCATTCCTGCAAGAGTGAGCAGTATGAGCTGTATCTGAGACCAGAGATCTGGGAAAGGATACAGCACTGGGGCACTGCTTCTGTTGTTTGGTGGTTGGCATTCCAGACAGATAAACAGAGTCAGGGAGCCCTACCACCCCCTGGCCTCCCAGAACTTGCCTTCCTTTACCCTTGGTGTCAAGCTGCAAAGCACATTATCTACAAACCCAAGAACTGGTACTATAGATTCACTATTTATCCTGAGCAAAGGGTGCATTCTGCGACTGGTTCTGGGTCAGGGCACAGAGGGGACCCTGTGGAGATCTTAGATCACTATCACTGGGAGGACAAAACAAAGAAGGTGGCCAGTTTCCCCAGCCAACCCCATCCCCACATATCACTGACAGCAGCCCGAGATGCTGTGGAGGTCAGCATTGGGATTTCACAGAGCTAAAAATATTGTGATTCATTGCCACCTACTGGAAAATAATAGAAAGAGCTCTCCATATTAATCTGTTAGATAAGTGCCACTCATATGTAGATGCTTAGGCAGAGAAGGAATCCATCAAATATCATGAATAACCAAGGTAGGGAGGCAGCTCAGAAAGAAAATAAAAAAAATCTCTAGAAATCAAACTTAAACACATGAAAATATGTGATATAAATAACACATAATTCAAGATTTCAGTTCTGAAAATAATCATATAAAAGAAAATATACAGGCAATTTATTGTAGCTAGAAAAACAAATTAATAAAAAAAAATGAGTCCTTTACCAAATAGATAGAAACATTAAAAAGAATCAAATAGAAATATTGGAGATGAAGAACTCAAAGAGATCTAGAATGAACTAGTGAGCACAGGAAATAGAGTTGACCAGATGGAGGAAAGAATTAGTGATATCACAGATAAAAATATAGAAATGATGCAGAGGAAAGGAGAGAAAGACTTAAGCATTAAAAAAGGAAGAACTCTGAGAACTATCTGACTCTATTAAAAAGAGCAATATAAGAATAATAGGCATACTACAAGAAGAAGAGAGTAAAAAAGAAACAGAGAGCCTATTCAAACAAATATCTGTTGAGAACTTCCCTAACTATGGAAAGAACTAGATCCTTGAAATCCAAGAAGCAAACAGAACACCTAATTACCAAAGAAGCCTTTTCCAGAGCATTTTGTAGTACACTGGTCAAAAATTAATGACAAAGAAAGAATTCTCAAGGCTTTCAGGAAAAAGAAGAAAGTAACCTATATAGAAAAGCCCATTATATTATCGTTGGACTTCTCAGCAGAAACTCTACAACCCAGAAGGGAGTGGAACCAAATATTCAAACTACTGAAAAAAGAGAAGTTATCACAGATATATAAAGGATCATGCTAAAATATTATGAAAGACTATATATCACCAAATTCAATAACCTAAAAGAAATGTATATGTTCCTAAAAATATAACCTTCTCAGACTGAATCATGAAGAAATAGAAAATCTAAATAGACGAGTCAAAACTGAGAAAATTGAAATAACAATCAGAAATCTCTCCAAAAATAAAAGTTCAGGACCAGATGGCTTCACTAGTGAATTCTACTAAACATTAAATGAAGATTTGACACCAATCCTCCTCAAACTCATCTAAAAATTGAGGAAGAGGTAATATTTCTTAACACATTTTATGAGGCAAACATAACCCTGATACCAAAACCTGGCAAGCATAACACACACAAAAAAAATAAAACTACAAATCACTATCATTGATGAGTGCAGATGTAAAAATCTTAAATGAAATATTAGCAAATCTTATACACCAATACATCTAAAACAATAATACACCATGATCAAGTGGGGTTCATTCCAGGGGCACAAGGGTGGTTCAACATATGCAAACCAATAAATACAATACACATTAACAAAACAAAGAATAGAAATCATGATCTTATCAATAGATGCAGAAAAAGCATTTGCTATGATACAACATTCATTTATGATTAAAACATTCAATAAAATAGGTATAGAAGGGAAGTGCCTCAATATGATAAAGGCCATATATGACAAATCCTCAGCCAATATCACTCTCAATGGTGAAAAACTGAAAGACAAGGATGCCTGCTATACCACTCTTATTCAACACTAGAGGTCTGGTGCACGGGGTCCCTCAGCCTGGCCTGTGCCCTCTCGCAATCCAGGACCCCTCAGGAAATGTTGGAGAGCTGGTTTCGGCCCAATCTCAGCAGGCCAGGCCCGAGGGATGTAGTAGTGAGCAAAGCGGCAGGTGGCAGGTGGCAAGGTAGGAGCCCGAGCCCAGGCCAGGTGCCGGGCAGCTCCGCTCATCTCGGCCCTGCTGCCCTTGCTGCCACAGCTCAGTAGCCTTGCTGCAGCTGTGCTTGCCAACCGTGAGCCCCACATCTGTCACTTGATGGTCAGCTGAGTGGCACTCCCACTGTGGGAGCACACTCACCACCAGGGGGCAGCTCCTGCATTGAGCGTATGCCCCCTGGTGGTCAGTGTGCATATAGCGACTGGTCAAATGGTTGACCAGTCGAATGGTTGACCGGTCACTTAGGGTTTTATATATATAGAAGATAGTTCTGAAAGTCATAGCCACAGCAATCAAGAAGAAGAAAGAAATAAAAGGCATTTAAATTGGGAATGAAGAAGTAAACGTGTCACTCTTTATAGATGACATGATTCTGTATATAGAAAACCCTAAAGACTTCTAAAAAAAAATTATTAGAAAACATAAACAACTAATGTAAAGTTGCAGGGTACAAAAAAACCAATGTACAGAAATCCACTGCTTTCCTATATACTGACAATGAAACTTCGGGAGGGGGGGGAGAAGAAAATCAAACAAACAAAAAATTTATTTTACAATAGCAACCAAAAGAATAAAATACCTAGGAATGATCTTATCAAAGGATGTGAAGGATCTACATGCTGAAAACTACAAAACATCATTGAAAAAGATTTAAAACGACACAGAGAAATGGAAAGGTATTTTGTGTTCATAAATTGGAAGAATAAACATAGTTAAAATGGCCATATTACCCAGAGCAATATACAAATTTAATGTACCCCCATCAAAATATCAATGTCACTTTTTAAAGAAATAGAACAATAACAACAAAAAAATCAAAGTTGTATGGAAACAAAAAAGACCCTGAATAGTATTTTTGACAGAGGAGTAAAAAACACACCATAGAAAAAAAGTCTCTTCAATAAATGGTGCTGGGAAAATTGGAAAGACACATTCAAAAGAATGAAACTAGACTATAGTTTGTCTCCATGTACAAAAAGTAATTTAAAATGAATCAAAGACCTAAAGAAGATCTGAAACAATAACTTACATAGAAGAAAATATAGGTACTAAACTTATGTACCTTGGTCATAGAAAACATTTTATGAATTTGACAACAAAGGCAAGGAAAGTAAAGGCAAAAATAAATGAATGGATTATATCAATCTAAAAAGTTTCTGCACAGCAAAAGAAACTGATAACAAATCCAAAATGCAACCACCTGAATGGGAGATGATATTTGTAAGCATCAGCTCTGACAAAGATTTAATATCTAAAATATATAAAGAACTCCTACAACTCAACAATAAACAATCCAAATAAAATTGAATAGAGAACCTGAACAGACACTATCTCAAGAAGACACAAGTCCAACAGATATAGGAAAAGATGTTGAACTTCATTAGCTATTAGGGGAATGTAAATCAAAGCTAGGATGAGACATCACTTCATACCTGTTAGAATGGCTGTTTATAAGAAGACAGGTGTTGGAGAGGTTGTGGAGGAAAAAAAACACACACACACACACACACACACACAATACCTTATTCATTGCTGGTGGAAATGTAAACTGGTACAGCCACTATGGAAAACAGTATGGAGGTTACTCAAAAAATTAAGAATAGAGTTATCATATGATCCAGCAATCTTTCTTCTTGGTATGTACTCAAAAACATTTAACCTCAAAGATACATGCACCCATATTTTCATTGTAGCATTCTTCACGATGGCCAAGATATGGAGACAATCAAAGTGTCCTTTGATAGAGATTGGATAAAGAAGATGTAGTACATATATACAGTGGAATACTACTCAGCCATAAGAAAAGATGAAATACTACTATTTCTACAACATGAATGGACCTTGAAAATATTATGCTAAGTGAAATAAGTCAGTTAGAAAAAGCTAAGAAACCATATGATTTTACTCATATGTGGGATATAAAACTGAAATTCATGAACATAGACAGGAGTAGGCTGGTTACCAGAGGGAAGAGGGTCAGGTGAGTGGGGAAAGGGTGTCAAATATATGGTGAAGGAAGATGATTTGACTTTGGGTGGTGGGCCCACAATGCACTATACAGATCATGTTTTATAGAAATGTACACTTGAAACCTATATGATCCTATTAACCAATGTAATCTCAATAAATTTAATTAAGAGAGCAAAATAAAATAAGGAGATACAGGATAATGTTCTTCATGAACTTGGGACAAGAAAGGATTGTTTTTAAACAAGACATAAAACTACAAACCATAAAAGACGTGATGGAACACTTTTACCACATTAAAAACAAAAATTTATTTTAATTAAAAGCAAAGAGAATGAGGAAAACAAAATCATACCACTGACAATTTAAAGGAGTTTAGAGACAGGAAAGGCAGTATTAGGGAAAGGGAGTCCATGGGTGAAGGAAACATAACAGCAGAGATACCTCCAAGCCAGGTTGCTTATCTTACATTCACACAGGATGGAGGAATGTAATGTTATAAGGGGAAGAAGAAGAGGGGAGTAATGGGTGAGCTTTGTAACTTGGAAACTGATACCCTATAAGGGAAGAGGGGGAGAGTGACCAATTAGGAAAGCACTGGGGACATAAATTAAGGAAGGATTCAATTAGAAAGTGTCATGAAGAGACAAAGAGCTGCCTGCCTTTAAAAACCCAAAGAAACTCAGGGGACTGGACTAGATTTTTCCCATTAGAGAGAGAGAGCAGGGTTTCTCCATTTGGGGACCTCTCTTGAGGGGGTGTTTGTACACACTTGAAATAAACTTCTACACAGTTGCTTAAAAATATTTAAGTCCCTGAGTTTTATTCTTGAAACTTCATAGGACAAGAACCCACAATGATGAGAGTCCAAACTCCCCAAACTCCGTGTCTCACAATTATACTTGGATCAATTAGAAAATAATATGTCATTCTCTTCTTGCTTTCTCTTTTTTGCTGATGAAAGTATGCTATTTGTTTGCTTGCCATTCCTTTTCAGGTCAACTGATCTTCCCCTTGGATTGCCTTTAAGACTTTCTTTTTTTCTTCTTCATTTTTTTGCTCTGCTGTTTTACCATGGCATGTCTAATTGTGGATTTTCTTTTTATTAATACTACTGCGATTCTTTCAGTTTCCTGAATCTGAGGAAGGATTCTGAAGAAAATCTAGGATTTATTTACCATGATCTCAATGAAAATAGCATTTTATGAAAAGGATCTATTCTCAGCTCCTCTAAATATGGTTTGAGTTTAGATTTAATAACATATCCTCCTTTTTATTTTAGTTTTTATGTATTTGTCTTTCTGAGTAATTTCCTATGGAACTATGTTTCATGTCACTAATTGTTTATATAGCTATGTCTAATTGCTTTTAATGTGAAGTATCATTAAAATTTCAAATTTTGATATTAGTATTTTACTTCTTTCATTTTGAAAATAATAATATTGAAATGTTAATATAAGTAGCATATTTTTTTCATTTTAAAAGTTCAATTTGTGCTATTTATAGTTTTCAGGAATATTTTTTTGAATTATCATTCAAGGTAACTTAAAGCCCTTTGTTTCTTTACGTATGTACATACATTTCTTTCATTTACTCATCTAATGATTCCATTACCTGCAATTTTGGGAATCTGATTCTTCAATTTGACATTTCTTCTGGGTTTACATAATTATGTGATTCTTGATGGATTTCATTACTGTTCTTTGTAATTCCATCAAGAGGAAGTATTTGGGGTCTTTATTTAAAATGTTTTCCTCCAAAGAATATTTATATTTGTTTTCTTCAAATTTCTGTAGGCTAGCCAAGCTGGGGCTGCATTAGATTAAAATTTTGTTTTAAGGCAATAACTGGTATGATTTCAAGACACAAAATTTTGTGGTTATAAAATTACAGTTAGGGAACACCTATTTATTTATTTATTTATTTATTTGTTTGTTTGTTTGTTTGTTTATTATTTCCCCTTCTACTCAATCCCAATTCAGGCAGGAACAAATCAAACAATAATGCTTTTATGAGAGGAATTGGTTTATTTTCCTAATTCCCCTACTGAGCATATTATTTTTTAGGGATATTTTCTTTATGTGGAGAATTCCGAGTTAATATTCTTTCATCTTAGAACCAATTTTATCCATTCCTCTGGTATTTGAGACTTCATTTAACTCCTGATGTGCTGTCTCAGAAGACTGACTGATGACTTTCAGACAAATGTAACCTTTATTGCTACTTTGTCCTTATTTAATCATATATCCTTTTTTTTCTGGCTTCTGTTTCCCTTACAACACTGTTAATGTAGGTATGATTTCATTTACACACACACACATACACACACACACACACACACACATATGTGTGTGTGTGTGTGTGTATATCTCCTATCTAATAAAAGAGTAATATGCAAATTGACCATCACTCCAACACAAGACGTCCGTCCCCATGTGGTCAAAGATGGCCGTTCCATGTGGACACAAGATGGCCACAACAAGATGGCTACCACAAGATGCCCGGCTGAGGAGGGCAGTTAGGGGTGACCAGGCCGGCAGAGGAGGGCAGTTGGGGACAACCAGGCCTGCAGGGGAGGGCAGTTAGGGGCAATCAGGCTGGCAAGGGACCAGTTAGGCATCAATCAGGCTGGCCGGAGAGTGGTTAGTGGGTGATCAGGCTGGCAGGAAGAAGTGGTTAGGGGCAATCAGGCAGGCAGGCAGGTGAGCAGTTGGGAGCCAGCAGTCCTGGATTGTGAGAGGGATCCCAGATTGGAGAGGGTTCAGGCTGGGCTGAGGGACACACCCTCCCCCCTGTGCACGAATTTCATGCACCAGGCCTCACATATACCAGTCGCTATGATGCACACTGACTAGTTGCTATGATGCACACTATCCACCAGGGGGCAGTCAAAGTCAATTTGGACAGATGAAAAGAGAAACAGGCGATTGAGTCTATGAAAGATCACAAACAGGTGGGGCTGAGTGGCAGTTCGCATTGGCAGGCTGGGGCATTGGCCCAAATTCTGCTGCTCTCCAGGAACCTCTCTGGAGGCACAGTGCCCCTGACCCCCATCAACCCCTCTGGCCATGTCCTCACCAGGCAGTGGGGACTGAGGGATGGAGGGAGGGGAAAAGGAGACCACGAACTCCGTCCCTAGCACCCACCTCCTCTTATCAGACCAGAGCCAACCCAGGAATTGAAGGACAGTGTGTGAAGTGGGTGGCCTTTCCACGCAGCTACTGCAACTCCCCAGTCTGATCAGGGCACCCCTGAGGAACTCTCCCTACTTCTCTGAACCTCAGTCTGCACCCCTAGCGAGGCCGTGGGATCTCTGCCCTAGGGACCCACTTCTCCATTGCTGGGTGTGGCAGACCAGGAGATGCGAGGGGTGGCGGTGGAAGACGGGGCAGATTTCAGCTGATCAGGATGAGCAGGGTCAGGATGAGTGGGAGCGGCTCCTCCCTGGCCGCCTTACATCTTTTGCACTACTACATCCCTCGGGAGATGTTCAATGCCAGTTTCAGCCTGATCCCCTCAGGCCACACCGAGAAACCCCACCAGTGCACGAATCCGTACACCGGGCTTCTAGTATTAAATATTGTAGGGTGTTGTGTTCCGTCCAAGAAGTGATTTCTCTTTTTTGGTTCTATCCTGTCTTTGTACTTACTTTTCAGTGAAGTTATACACTTCTTATGGTACAAATATTATCATAATTTTTATTGAAATCTAGAGTATATTTTTCTAAATGTTATATATTTAGAAGATTCTATATAAATTTTCTAAAATAGATTGTTATTACCACTTACTCAATAGACTGGAAATCTTGTATAGAAGTTGCACTCTCCAATCATGCATATTGGAGATGTGTCAATATATTCACTTTGTTTAACACTTATTATCTATAAAGTGTTGTGTTAATTCCTGTGATCTTATGATCAAAGGAATTAACTGAATCAACTAGCTGAAGGTATTTTTAGTTGAATTTGCAGTCTCCCAAAAGAGTAAAAGGAAATAGCTTTTTCATTTAAATGTTAAATTTTTTGCAAGTGTCTTCACATTTCTGACACTGGAAATATTTAAAAAATTATATATGTCATATCTAATTAGAGTGATATACTCAACTGAAACAATCATTTAATATTTTTTCTGAATAGTAAAATATTTAAATACATTTTAAATGTGTTTCTGATGTAAATTTAATGTACTAATGTGATTCTTTGCAGTTAATGTAAATAATTAAATGTAAATTAAATGCTCTGAAGGTTTGGGGAGGCTGACTAAATTCAAACATTTGCTCTCAGAAAGAAAAGGCAAGGTCTGCTTACTCTATCAAGTATCTAATAAAAGAGTAACATGCTAATTGACTGTGCCATTGCAACACCCACCAGCCAATCATGAGTATGCAAATTAACCCAACAAAGATGGCAGGTTAATTTGCATACACAGGTGCCGAGTGGCCAGGGGTGGGGCGGGATGCTTGTGGGCCTCTGGGCAGTGTGGAAGGTGGAAAGGCAGCTCCAGGCCAGAGCGGAAAGGCAGCTCTGGCCATAGTGAAGGCGGTGCTGGCAGCCATGGGAAGGAAGGCCCATTCTTGCACGAATCTTCGTGCATCGGGCCTCTAGTAATAAATAATAATGTAATAATTTAAATGTAACTTGATCTCAATCAAGAGGGAAAGCTGCTAATGTAACTTCAACTTTATAAGTATGATTATAGCACAATAAGTAGAAAAGTCAACTCAATCAGTTAAATAAAACTGTCAGTGAAACAATCACATTAAAGGTAGAGCAATTTTTTAGTCAAATAATGTTTTACTAATTTTACCATGAATATGTTTTATGTATTTGTTTGTTAAGTAAACGTTTTAATTTTAAAACGTTTTACAGGTACAGAAAATTGGCAAGAATAGTTCAAAGGGTTATATACTCCAAACCTAGATTCTCCTATTGTTAACATTACTGTGGTACATTTTTCACAACCAATGTGTCATACTGATACATTATTATTAACTAAAGTCTATACTTTATTCTGATCTTATTTTTTTACTTCATGTCCTTTATTGTTCCAGGAACCCATCCTGGATATACTATATTAAACTTAGTCATCATGTCTACTTATGTTGTTCTAGACATACAGTTTCTCAGATTTTAGGTTTATTATAACCTTGTCATTTTTGAGGAGTACTGAGCAGGTGTTTTTCCATGATTATCTTAAATATAGGTGTGTATGATATTTTTTCATGATTAGACTGAGTTTATTGGTTGTAGGAGAAAGAAAGAAATCACAGGCAAAGTGCCTTTCTCTATGTACTATCAAGGGTATATGGTATTAAAATGTCTTGTCAATGGTGCTGTTATCCTTGATCACTTTCTTGGCTCATGTAGTGGTTGTCAGCTTTTCCAACCATTAAGTTATTATTTTTTTCTCCCTTTCATATTGAATTCTTTAGAAGGAAGTCACTATGTACATCCATCCTGAAGATTTGGAATGTTATGTTTTACCTCCATAGGGAGGAGACTCTACTGACATTGAAAATATGGTGCAACTTAGTGTCCCTCCCAGTTCAAAGAATTTGAATGATGGATAATCTATCTTTAACATTTTATTTTAAATGGACTGCTGAGCTGCTACTAAAGGACTTAACCTGTCAACATGAAATTTAACAAATAAGAGAGCTGGGTGGTAAAGGTAGTCTGAATTTTAGGGGTTTCATTTTAATCCTGAACATCATAAACTTTTACTTTGATGCCAACAGAAGGTGGGGAGAAAAATAGAAAACTTGGTCACCCAATCAGTGGTCACTGTGATGTGCAATCCAACCCCCACCCCTACCTCCTTAGTAAAGAGTATGTTCCCTAAGCTGCTGAGAGTGTTGTCAGTAGATAATCTTATACTGAGGCTCACAAATTGCTTCAGGTGAATAGATACTTCAGAGCTGGCCCATATCCAATGATATGCAAAAGCTATTGGACCTAGAGTATAAAGTCCCTCTTGCCCCCTCAGGAATTCCCTAAAGGCCATTCCGAATCTACCACCAGGACTGACATTGGGCTTGCATCACAGATCAACTTATCCCCTGCACAATTTTTTCTTTCTCTTCCTTCAAAGGGTTTTATCCCAAGCTATTCCTTATTAATTAAACATCTGGCACATTAATCTCTGTTTTACACTATACACTGAGTGGCCAGATTATTATGATCTCTGAACGTATAATAATCTGGCCACCCAGTGTACTTCTCTTGAGTACCTCATTTATTTGATATCAAAGATACTATAAATTGTGCACCTGATCAGTTTTCCCCTTTGCACTGGCTGATAGAAAGATCAGGGCAAATAGGTGGTTGATCTCCAGCAAAAGTCTAGAATACTTTTGGTGCCCATTTGAGATACAAATACACTGAGTGGCCAGATTATTATGCATTCAGAGATCATAATAATCTGGCCACTCAGTGTACATTTCAGTAAAATAATTTCAAATCCTTGTATAATCTTTTGAAGTTTCCATTTTTTTTACTGAATATCCTATATAATAAAAGCCTAATATGCTAAGTGTCCGGTCGACTGGTCAGCTGTTCAACCAATCATATTGATGCTAATGATATGCTAAGGCTGCTCAACCACTTGCTATGGTGTGCACTGACCACCAGGGGGTAGACAGTCGACCAATCAACCAGTCGCTATGACATGCACTGACCACCAGGGGGCAGACGCTCTGACTGGTAGGTTAGCTTGCTGCTGTATTCCAGCCAATTGAGACTGAGCGAGATGGTCCGGACATGCCCTGGAGCCCTCCTGCGTCCCTCCCCGGCCCTTATTGTGCACTGGCGGGGTCCCTCGACCTGGCCTGTGCCCTCTGACAATCTAAAACCCCTGCAGAGAGCTGATTTCAGCCCGATCCCGCAGGCCAGGCCAAGGGACCCCACTGGTGAATGAATTCGTGCATCAGGCCTCTAGCCTATCTGTAATAATAAAAGGGTAATATGCTAATTAGACCAGACGTCCTTTCGGACAAAGCCACAGCGGCTTCCTGGGCTGGCAGCACAGGAGAAGCGACACCGCAGGAGAGAAGGCATTGCCACAGCCTGGGGAGCAGGAGTGGAGGAGGCGGTACGGGAGCAGGAGCAGAGGAGGTGGTAACTGCCACCTTGGGAGCCAGAGCAGAGGAGACAATAACTGCTGCAGTGGGAGATAGAGCAGAGGAGGTGGGAACCACCATTGAGGAATCCAGAGCGGAGGCAGTGCCTCTGCCTAGGGTGCGGTGGCTGGTGTGAGGACATCAACTGCTACAACATAAAGGGCCACACCCACAAGATGGTGAAGGTGGGGCTGGGCCTGGACGATGAGGACGGCAGCCAGGGTGAGCTGCAGTTCAGGGGCCTCTGGGAGTGGCTGCGCTAGGCCATCCAGTGCTGCATCCAGTCCCTGAGGCATGCCCACCAGTACCGCGACTCCAACTGCCCATAGCCGTCCTGCCAGAAGATGAAGTGGGTTGTGCAGCACACCAAGGGCTGCCAGCACAAGACCAATGGAGGTTGTGGAGTGTACAAGCATTTCATGACCCTTTGCTGCTACCATGCCAAACACTGCCAAGAAAATGCATGCCCCATTCCCGACTGCCTCAACATCAAGCAGAAGCTCTGCCAGCAGGAGATACAGCACCGTCAGCTGCATGCATAGCTCATGCGCCAGCGGACGCCACCATCAACACCGGCACCATACCTCAGCCGAGTCTGCCTTCCACCCCGAGAGCCAGATGGCCCCCATGGGTCTGAATGTGACCCAACAAGGTCAGTGGGCCTGTTATTCTGCCCTCTTACCCCCGGCAGTGGCAGCCTGCACCATCCCCCAGCAACAGCCAATGTGAGGCATGCCCAGACCCGGAATGTCTATGCAGACCCAAGGCGCAGCCACCTCGGAGCATCTCTCCAGGTGCCTTTGAGGACCTGCTGTGGACCTGAAGTCTCCCAGCTCCCCCAGCAGCAGCACAGGCTCAACATCCTCAAGTCAAACCCTCAGCTGATGGCAGCTCTCATCAAAGAGCACACAGCCAAGTAAGTGGCCAGCCAGCCTGGCCTTTGGCTCTAGCCCAGCCTGCTGAACCTGAACGCCATGCAAGCCAGCAGGCCACGACCTGCTGTCCTTCCACAGCAGCAAGCAATGGGAGGCCTGAACCCCCAGGGCCAGGCCTTGAACATCATGAACCCGGGGCGCAACCCCAGCGTGGCGAGTATGAACCACAGTACAGAGAGATGCCGCGGAGCAGCAGCAGCAGCAGCAGCAGCAGCAACAGAAAGGCAGCGCTGGCATGGCTGCAGGCCTGGCAGGACAGGTCCAGTTCCAGCAACCTCAGGGGTGCTGACGCTACCCGCAGCCATGCAGCAGCGGCGGATCCAGCAGCAGATTGGGTCCCAGGCCAGCCAAACCTGTTAGGCGTATTCTGTACCTTTCCCCTGCCCTCAGTTTCTCCTCTCTGCTCAGTACTTTTCTATTGTCCCCACTTGAGGCTCCTGCCCTCTCTGCTGTTTTCCTGTTATTTTCCTTTAAGGTGTCACAAGAGAAGCTAAGCAGCTGAGAAAAGCAACACTAGACCCAGCTTCTTGCAACCGCCTGTACCTACATCCGACCCACACAGACACATAAATATCCCACCCTCCCTACACTTGCTGAAATGGATATACTGATGTGTGTTAAAAATAAAATTTCTAAAACTCTCACAACATCTCTTGGCCTGTCTCCTGTCAGCACAGACCTAACAAACCCCCTGAGCACCAGCAGGACATGCTCTCAGAGAACCACAGGCCTCACCTCTCTGGCCACATCCCTCACCTCTCAGGCCTCACCTCTCTGGCCACATCCCTCACCTCTCAGGCCTCACCTCTCTGGCCACATCCCTCAGTAGTCTGTTGAGATCTATGGCCCCTGTCCAGTCTCCAGACCCCAGTCCCAGCCTCCACATTCCAGCCATCACCACGGACATACCCCAGCCTTCACCACACCATGTCTCCCCCCAGATTGGTTCTCCCCACCCAGGACTCCCAGTCCCCATGGCCAACTCCATGGATCAGGGACACTTGGGGATCCCCAAGTATACAATGCTACCACAGCTAAATATCCCCACAGGAGTGCATTGCCCAGTAAGCTGTCCTGGGTTGGTGACACCACAGTAGACACCCTAGAAATGTTGCGGGAGCGGGAGGGGAGGAGGCACTGCTGTGGGAGTATTTAGCTGTGGTAGCATTGCATACTTGGGAGAGTATGCAACATAATCTATACTGCCCTCCCCTGAATGCCTGGTTCCCCTCCAGCCCTCCCCTGCAGAACTGGTTGCCCCTAATTGCCCTCCCCTGCCAGCACGATCACCCACAACTGCCCTCCCCTGCTGGCCATCTTGTGGCCACCATCTTGTGTCCACATGGGGGAGGCCATCTTTGACCACATGGAGGTGGCCATCTTGTGTGTTGGAGTGATGGTAAATTTGCATATTAACCTTTTATTAGATAGGACTAGAGGCCCAGTGCACGGATTTGTCCTGTGCCCTATCACAATCCAGGAATCCTCACAGGGCCAAACCAGCAGTCGAACATCCCCCAAATGATATAGTAGTGCATGAAGCAGCAGGTAGCTGGGGAGGAGCCTGAGCCCAGGACAGGTGCTGTGCTCCTCCCACTCATCCCGGCCCCACTGCACCTGCAGCCGCTGCTCAGTAGCACTGCCTTGGAGGTGGAAGAGGCTGATGCCACAGTACCTATGCTCACCAGCCATGAGCCTGGCGTCTGGTGCCTGTTGGCCAGCTGAGCAGCGCTCACGCTGTGGGAGCACACTGACCACTAGGGGGCAGCTCCTGCATTGAGTGTCTGCCCTTGGTGGTCAGTGCATGTCATAACAACCAGTCCAATGGTTGACTGGTCAAATGGTCAACCAGTCACTTAGGGTTTTATATACATATAAACTAAGAGGCCCAGTGCACGAATTCGTGCACCAATGGGGTTCCTCCACCTGGCCTGTGGGATTGGGCTGAAACCAGCATTCTGATATCCCCTGAGGGGTCCCAGATTGCCAGAGTGTGCAGGCCAGGTCGAGGGACCCCAGCGGTGCATGATTGAGTCCAGGGATAGACATGGGAGGTTGGCTACCCGGGGAGGGACTGCAGGAGGGCTCCAAGGCATGTCTGGCCTGTCTCACTCAGTCCTAATCCACCAGACCCTATCAGGAAGATAACCTACCAGTTGGAGCGTCTGTGCCCTGATGGTCAGTACACATCATAGTGAGCAATTGAGCGGCTTTAGCATATCATTTTTATATTATGCTTTGATTGGTTGAATGGCCAACAGTCAACCGGACACTTAGCATATTAGGCTTTTATTATATAGGATAATTTTATAATCATTTTTAGATATGGTAAGGAAAGCAAACCCTCTAATTTCTTCTCCAGGAATGGTATTTTGCTCTTCCATATACTCTGTAGAAGAACTGGTTCAAATATTATTAAAATCCTGTTAAGATTTTGATTGAAGTTTCAATGAATCCATACATTTATTTGGAGAGAATTCATCCATTTAGGGAGAATTGATATCTTAATGTTATTAAGTCTGTCTACCAAAGCCCATGAGATATGTCTCTATTAATTTAACTCATTTTTATTTACTTGCAGTAATATTTCATGATTTTCTGGGCATAGACCTTTCATGTTCTTGTTTATATTTTTGTGGATCTTTTACAACATTTTGACACTATTTTAAACATTTTTTTCTTGGTGTGTGTGTGTGTGTGTGTGTGTGTGTGTGTGTGTGTGTTTTATAATCTTTGCTGCTATATGAAAATGCAATTGAATTTTGTATATCGATCTTCAGTTAGCACTTGCCTAAACCTATTTTATCTAATAATTTTCAGTCTTTTGCTTCTCTTTGTAGAGTTTTCTATCATTTGAAAATAATAACCAATTTATTTCCTCCTTTCTAATTGTTTTGTTTTTAATCTAGTTTTCTTAAGTTATCATACTTGCAAACAATATTGAACATAGAAAGTAAAATGAACTCACTTATATTATTCTAAGTAATGTTTTAAAAAACATAAAATGTGATAATACAATAGAACATCCTGAGACAGTTTTTAAGGATATTTATAGAAGGAAAATTGCTGCTGCTAATTTTGCCTTTCTGTAAGCAGAGTGTTAAAGGAAAAAGATCCTTGGTTCTAATGTTAGTTCTATCACTCACTGGGTGGTGGCTTTGAGCATTCCTCTGGTAATTTAAAGTGACCTAATACATGTTTTCTAGAGTTGAAGTGAGGAATCAATTAGAGAACAGGTTAATATGGCAAGGGGGCTGTACATAAATACCTACAAGGTAGTATGACTACATTTTACTGGAATGTTGATACAAATGGGGACAAGTTACTATAATATATTAATAACTTCATTTCCTCTGCTCATCACTCATAATAT
The DNA here is from genome assembly GCF_027574615.1 of Eptesicus fuscus. Lineage (NCBI taxonomy): Eukaryota > Metazoa > Chordata > Mammalia > Chiroptera > Vespertilionidae > Eptesicus > Eptesicus fuscus. The sequence continues at coordinate 76,703,939 of NC_072475.1, read as the reverse complement.
GTATTTATGGAAGTTCTCAGAAAAGACTGACAGGTATTTTCTAATTACAACCAGTTCCCCCAAGGTCTTTGAGCTCCTTTTGGAGTTTCTCTGCTGTGGTGGATATTCTCTGGTCACCACTGGTCCTTTAGGCATGACAAGAACTGCTGGTAATTGGTGCTGTTCTACCAGCTGCCTTAGTAGAACTCTGGTACTGGTCATGGTCAAGCTCTCTCTTGACAGTCCCATCTCTCAAAAAGGCCAAGTCCCATTCTGGTCTATCTCATTAGTAAATAAGGACCTGCCTCTTTGTATAGGTGCCAGAATAAGGATCACATAGTAACATTGTCTATAGGAAACAACTGTTTCATTTTCACCAACAACTTTTTTTCACCCTTGAAATTGAATATGGGACCAGGGAATAAGAATGACAATGGATTTGAATAACTATCACATCCTCAACGTCAGAATCACTCCCCATTAAATAATAAAGAATTTTTGGTAGCTTAAATTCAAACTTAGCCACTAAGACTTCTCATGGACAGGGTGGATTATCTAACAGAGACACATATATAGATTTCCCCATACTACCAATTAGAAATTTAGGCACAGATAAATCTGAACCATGGGCAGGAGACAGCACCATCTAAAAACAAGCAGATTCCTCCTATGATAAGGTAGCAATATATGATTGAGCATAGGATTCCTATATGATTTATCTTAATATCAGGAGAGGAATACAGAGTAGTCCAAAGAGCATTACTGTGGAGTGACTCAGTTTTGGCTTCAATCAGATTTTCTCCATTTCCTTAATTTGCAGTGGGATTTAGGATTTAAAAAAAAAAATAGTTCTGGTTTTTGTTTCTGTGAAAGAAAAATTTAATATTTACTTCACAGTTGGCATTAATGACAATTAAATTGCATAATATTTTGTGATATTTTTGGAGATAATTGTTTAGGAAGACCTCTATGTTGGACATATTTCTATTTTGAGATTTAATTCTTAGATCTAATATAAAAATAATACTGTGACATATGCTGTGATTTCTGTGAAACAAAAGACCTATTTCATAATAAAATGGGTGAAAGCAATATTGATAGTATTATTTATTGATAAACCAGTACAATGATTGGCTATATGTTTTACTTTTCAACTTAATCTAAGATTCTTAGAGTATATGAATACATGTATATATTAATTAGATTTATATCTTTGAATTTGCAGCTGTAATTCTTATTTTTATGTTATGAGAATAATTATCAAGAATAAAAAATTTATCATTGTAGCATGAGGTATGTATATTAAGAAAGCCAATAACAACTGCTTATTCAAGAATATTTAAAAATCTGAGTTATGCAGAATCCAACTAAGATAATCTTAGAATATCTTAATGTTTGTTAATCCTCATCTGAGAACATGCTTAGATAGATGAAGAGAGAGAGAGAGAGAGAGAGAGAGAGAGAGAGAGAGATTGGTGATAGAGAAACACTGATCAGTTGCCTGCTGTACGTTCTATATGCGCCCCAACCTGTGACCACAACACAATATGTGCCCCAACTAGGAATTGAACTAGCATGCTTTGTTACACAGAATTATACTCAACCAACCAACTGAGCCTCTCTGGCTGGGCTTAGAATATTTTAAATAGTTTAATGCTTAAAATAGGCTGATAACCCCCTAACTACTCACCTGCCAGTCTGATTGACAACTAACTATATTAATAATAGTGATCATGGTATACTTTAGATCCTCACAACTTATATTACCTAATAATAGACAAACATGTAAATCAACCGTACCTCTGCTATGCCTACAGCCAATCAGAGTGAGTATGCAAATTAACCCAACAAAGATGGTGTGTTAATTTGCATATAAAGGCATGGCGCAGCCAGGAGGGGTGGGACACCTGCTATGGGGAGGGGTGGTGGTGGGGAGAGCTACAGGAGTGGTGCTCCAGACAGAAGTGAGGACTTGCTGGCTCCCAGGTGGCTGGGAGTGAAGCCAGGGGAAGGAAGGCCTATTTATTTAATTTTTAATATATTTTATTGATTTTTTACAGAGAGGAAGAGAGGGGGATAGAGAGTTAGAAACATCGATGAGAGAGAAACATCGATCAGCTGACTCCTGCACACCCGCCACTGGGAATGTGCCCGCAACCAAGGTACATGCCCTTGACCAGGAATTGAACCTGGGACCTCTCAGTCCGCAGGCTGATGCTCTATCCACTGAGCCAAATCGGTTTCGGTGGAAGGCCTATTTTTGCACAAATATCATTCAACGGGCCTCTAGTACTTCTTATAACAGAAAATTTCTGTGCTGTAACACCTCTGAGAGTAGACGTTAAGCATTATCACACATACAAAATTTACCTATATCAACTATATGAATTGAAGGATTTGTTAATGATCTCAATCTTGGTTTTATTCTACAAGATTATATATATATATATACTAGAGGCACAGCATGCACAAAATCGTGTGTGAGTAGGTCACTTGTGCTTGCCTCAGCTGGCCGCTCCCCCATCACTGCTCATAGCTTGCGCCCCATAGCTCTCTGCCTCTAGTAGCTCACACTCTGCCCCACCCACCGCAAGAGCCGCTGCTTGTTTGGTCATTCTGCCGTAATGGCATCATGACCACAGGACTTTTATGATATACACTGAGTGGCCAGATTATTATGATCTCTGAATGCATAATAATCTGGCCACACAGTGTATATCCTATATAATAAAAGGCTAATATGCAAATTGTCCCCTTGACCAGGAGTTTGAACAGCAGACAGGCTGGCCAACCGCCCATGTCCCCTCCCCTTGACCAGGCTGGCCAGACCCCACCCATGCACAAATTCATGCACCGGGCCTCTAGTATATATATATATACTAGAGGCCCGGTGCACAATATTCGTGCACGGGGGCGTCCCCCAGCCAAGCCTGCACTCTTTCCAATCTGGGACCCCTTGAGGAATTTCCAACTGCCTGTTTAGGCCCAATCCCACTCATTTAGGCCCAATCCCACTGGGCAGTTGGACATCCCTCTCAAAATCTAGTACTGCTGGATCCCAACCTCTTGCCTGCTGCCTGCCTGCCTGATTGCCCTAACTGTTTCTGCCTGCCAGCCTGATAACCCCCTAACTACTCACCTGCCAGTCTGATTGACAACTGACTGCTCCCCTGACAGCCTGATTGCCCCTAACTGCCCTCCACTGCCGGCCTGGTCACCCCTAATAGCCCTCCTTTGCCAGCCTGGTTGCCCCGAACTGCTCTCCCCTGCAGTCCTGGTCCCTGAAATTGCCCTCCCCTGCTGGCCTGGTTCCCCCCAACTGCCCTCCCCTGCATGCCTGGTCGCCTCTAATTGCTTTCCCCTGCAGGCCTGGTCTCCCACAACTGCCCTCCTCTGCAGGCCTGGTTCCCCACAACTGCCCTCCCTGTAGACCTGGTCCCCCCCAACAACCCTCCTCTGCCAGCCTGCTCACCCCTAACTGCCCTCCCCTACAGGCCTGGTCACCCCTAACTGCCCTCCCCTGCTGGCCTGGGTCCCCCAACTGTCCTCCCCTTCTGTCCTGGTCCTCCCCAACTTCCCTCCTCTGCAGACCTGTTCCTTCCCAGCTGCCCTTCCCTGCAGGCCTGGTCACCCCCAACTGCCCTCCTCTGCTGGCCTTGTTACCCCTAACTGCCCTCCCCTACAAGCCTGGTCCCTCTCAGCTGCCCTCCCCTGCAGGCTTGGTCTCCCCCAACTGCCCTCCTCTGTCGGCCTGGTCACCCCCAACTGCCCTCCTCTGCTGGCCTGATCTCCCACAATTTCCCTCCCCTGCAGGCCATCTTGTGGCAGCCATCTTGTGTCCACATGGGGGCAGCCATCTTTGACCACATGGGGAGCCATCTTGTGTGTTGGAGTGATGGTCAATTTGCATATTACTCTCTTATAAGATAGGATATATATAGTGGCCAGATTATTATGTGTTCAAAGATCATAATAATCTGGCCACTCAGTGTAAATATATATGTAATCATGTACATTTTAAGTATATAAGATTATGTTTGTCGATTATTCCTCAATATAGTTAAAAATAGGCCTAGTTCATGTAGAATTGTAAAGGTAGTCAATAGTATTCTTTTGCAAATGAGATTAATTGGAAAATGTATTTTCTTCATTTCCTAAAACAGAATAAGGGAGAATTACATGTATTTAATTATTCTGGCACATATACATTAACACTATTTGGAAGAACCTGAGTGATGTTAATAATATTACATCAGAAGGGTCATAATTTTCTTTTTCCATCTATATTGAGGTATAATTGGTATATAAAAACGTAAGACATTTAAGATGTTCAACATGATGATTGGCTATACAGATACAGTGTGAAAGGATTCCTCCATTGAGTTCATTCAAGTATCTATCAGCACACCTATTTATTTACCCTTTCTCTGTGGGAAATTTAAATTCTATTCTCTTACCAAATTTCAATTATACAAGTAAAGAGCCATACTTTTCTAGAATATTATTTTAGATTTTTGACCTGGACTTACATTCATGGAACTTACCAATCATTCTATTTGTCTCTTATGTCTGATAATTGATCAACTATGGAATATATGACTAATTCTTTAAAGATATAGACAATAAAAACTATTAGATACTGTTCTCTAGGTTAGCAATTCCTGAGTTGGGCTCTCAATTATAGTCCTTGGAAGGGCATGGGAGGTGTTTATTAAATTATAAATTATTAATATTTGCAGTGATGATATTTCCTTAGGCATAGGAAAGTAAGTACACATATATTTTATAAGTTAACATTCCAAGTGTTTTTGTTGTAACAAATCTGCACACAGGATTTGAGAACCACTTTCTAACATGTTTTGAATTATTCTGATTCAATACATCTGCTACCGAGCATGGCCATTAGCTAGAAAGATTCTTCTGAATTTCACACCAGAAGATCTGGAACACAATGATAGAGAAGCATTCTTTCCTATTATTAGGCCCACATTTGTCATTGGCAAATGCTTGGTTGGTTTTCATTTCACTTTTTTTCATCAAAACATTCCCTGGTTTATCTGCTTAATAAAATACTAAAAGTTACTTTCATATTTGACTGAGTAGGGAGTCTATTTTTATGTCACATGCTGTTTATCTTTATATCTCCTTTAAATATAATCACTATTCTACAAATAAATCCAAAAGGCTGAGTTATGTCATGACTTCAAATACACAGAGCAATGATAAGTATTCTATCGTCAGCTAACAACATAATGCCCATGTAGCTTCATAATTTGTTCCATAATAATTCCTTTGTTTTATAGAAGAAAAACATGGCTCAGAGATGAGGGGGCTTCCCCTGAGTCAAGTATATGGATAAAGCTGGGTAAGGACTAGACAGTGGGCATTCCTAGATCAGATTTGCATGGCATGGGACTCTGAGAGGACACTGACTGTGAGAAGTGGGAAATTACACAATATGGGTGATGACGGCCAAATTCACGGATGTGCCCTGAAGGAATGCATGCCGGGAAGGGCTGAGGCTTTTCTCAGTAATGCTCTAAAGGTCTATGTGAGCCCATATGGCTGCCTCTCTAGTGAGTGCTGCTCTTCAGGGCAAGATGAGAGAGGACTCTTTTCTGGGACCAGAAGGATCACAATGGGAACTGAAGAGTGTGGTAGAGGGGAGAATAGGTCCTCTCTTGATCCTAAATGTGGGACCAGAGGGAGAATTTCGAGAACCTCCACATGGGAACAAGTGCTGTGAGTCTCCCTTTGCTGATGATTACTAGGGAGAATGTATATTTAGTACCATAAATATAAATATTACTAAACACATTTATAAGGACCATGTTTTAATAAAATATAATGATTATAAGAGGAACATGTAATTCAACAGAAGTATAAAATATTGAGTTGCCATGAGGGCATATTTCACAATGAAACAGTCACAGGATCAGTTTCAGAATTGAAGTATGTAAAAGCAAACTCTGCTCAAAAGCAGGGCACTGTCATCAGGAACTGCAGAATGTACTTGTTACTAGTTTTTGTAATTTTAACTAAATAAATATAGTCATTTAGTGGCCAGGAAATAGTAAAGGGATACTTACATGCCATTGCAGATATTGCATTTTCTGATTTAAAAATGTAAGATTTAAACATAATGGCATCTCAAGAATAAATAGTCCCTGTGCAAAAATGTTGTTCCTCTTTATCAAGGAAGATATTAGAACTGATACTGCTGACGCATTCAAGCCCTCTGTAAAATTATTTAGGATTCCTTCTACTTGCTATGAAGACACATTTTCCCTCAGCATTTAAGACTAGACATATTGATTATTTTTACAAAAATATTTTTCTGTTGTCTATTCATAAAATAATAATTTTATATAAGAAAAGATCATGATGACTTATATACAATAAAATAATAAAATAAGTCTAATAATAAATGATCACATTAAAAACAAAATTTTATTTATTTCCATCAGTTAAAATTAATTTGGGGATCTTTGTTTTATATCTACTATCACCTATATGAGATTGACCATGAGATCTTGGATTATGTCCACATACATATAAGAAAATGGAAAATTGAAATGGTGTGTGTGTGTGTGTGTGTGTGTGTGTGTGTGTGTGATGGTATGACACTCAAGGAAAGCAGATTGAGGCATTGAGGTCTGTATAATATTTCACCATATTGTGTGAATCCCTCAAATACATACTGAACCCTATTTCTCTCTTTCCTTATGTAAATTTGACCCACATTTCAAGGTCAAGGATGTGCTTAATCATATGTAATGGCCTTTGCAAAATTATTCTATAGATCTCTCAGATGAGAAATGTTTAATTTGAATGTTTAATTTAGTATTTGAACTGTCTAATTGTCTAAAAATAGGCCCCTTCATCTTTACGTTTAGACATTAATGAGCTGTCTACATTCCTGTGGCAAACCTTCTACCCCAGGAACAGCAAAACCTTCTCATTTAAGAAAGATCAATAGCCATACACATTTTTATTTCATGCATCCAGTTTACAACTCACTTTTAATATCATTTAAAAGCACATAAGCCAATCCTACATGACATCTTTATTACCATTGTAATATTTTAAGTTTAATTTTTGGCAGTAAATATAGTTTGTAGAAAACTTTGAAGCAAAAAAAAAAAAAAGCAAAAGAAAATCACACCAAGAAAACATGTTTTTGATTTATATGATAGTTTGATTGGGGAGTGAATAACAAATCCTTCAATTCATATAGTTGATATAGGTAAATTTTGTATGTGTGATAATGCTTAACATCTACTCTCAGAGGTGTTACAGCAAAAGACCCCTGTAACAATGTAACAAATCTAAAATAGTTTGATTTTTAAATGACGTCTAGAGGTTATTCTTTATTTGTTTTTGTTTTTTGTTGTTGTTTTTTTTTTTCAGCACAGAAGTCTTTTTTATTTTTCCTCACTTATCATGCCATGAATTCATAGGGAATGGGCTCCAGCAGCTCAGGCTCCTTCCCATGGGTTCTCACACAGTGTGCCCCTCTGGGTGGAGCAGGCTGACGCTTCAGTTGAACCCAGATACCTTTCTCTTTGGCTTCCTTCTTTTTCTGATCATTTTCCTTCACACGTTTCAGGAAGCTATCTCGGCTCTTAGAGGGCTTAATATGCTCAAGACGTACATTAATTCTCTTGGCAAGAATCTTGCCCTTAACTTGCTTGTTCACAATAATGCCCACTGCATACGGGTGACATTGTAGACTCATCCAGTTTTGTTTTGCCATGGGAACATTTGTGAGGGCCTTGCTTTGTGAACAGGGCCCATTCCCTTGATGTCCACAATATCACCTTTCTTGTAGATTCGCATGTATGTGGCCAAAGGAACAGCTCCATGTTTTCTAAAAGGCCTGGGGAACATAGAGCGGGTTCCTCTCCTCTTTCCCTTTGTGTTAGTCATTTTGGTGAATTACAGGAAGATGGCAGTTCCGGCCAAAAGGAAGCCTTTATTTGTTTTTTTTAATGGACATTACATTTTAAGAACTCTACAAAGTTTAAAATTATATTTTTGAAACATTTTACATGGAGTTATCATTGGTATATAAATTAATTTTAATTGAACCAGTCTATTAATTTATATATTTTCAATATCACCCCATTAATTAGAGAGTTCAAATAATAAAAATTATTATTTTACTTTTGTAGTCATTTAGTCATTAATATTAATGTTTAGAATCCATTAGATAAAACAGGTTAAAACTCAAGACTCTGATATCACAACTTTGGGTTCCAGTTTCAGCACAGCATCTTCAAGCCAGGCAGTCTGGGCAGGAGAACTTACTCTCTCCACATCTCCATGTCCTTATCTCTAAAATGGGGTGGGGGGTGAGAGAGCTTGAAAATAGTCTTTATAGAGTAAGAATAATTGTCATAGTACAACTACAGAACACTGTAGAGTGCTTAGAACATAGTAATCACACAGTAAATGTTGTTTCCTTTTATTAGCCATTTTTTTGGGTCTAGGAATGGAGTTGGTGAGAGTTGATGGAAGATGAGGCTATTTAGTGTAAAACACACAGGATTAGTACTCTATAAATGTGAGCAGAAATCTAAATCTAAATGCGAGCTACCCAGAACTCACACCACAGGGCACTCTGCTATTACCTGGCAAAGTACAATAATGGTGCCCAAATTATGTAGGTAAACCGAAGAGCTGTGACTGCTTATGTTGCTTTTTCTGATTTACAACTCCTGCACCTCAGAAATTCACTAAAGTTAAACAGTGATATCAATTTAAATTTTCAAAAGTGAGTCACTATTGAAACATGGTAAAATATATGCTCATGTAAGATTCATAAGGACAATGATTGTAATTATTGAGAAAGTAATAATCAAGTTTCTAGAACTGTCTAATTTGTTAATAATTGTAGGACAATGATTCTTTTTGGTCCCCTTCTATCTCTCCTTTTTGTGTTACAAATGAAAGTACATAAGTGAAAACTCCTTTGAACAAAACAATAAAATACAGTCATATGACAGGGACATATTCTTAGAAATTCATTGTTTGCAATTTCACCATTATGTGAACATCACAGAGTTCACTTACACAGACCTAGTGCACTTACTACACACCTAGGCTATATAATACTAGAGGCCTGGTGCATGAAATTCATGCACTCAGAGGGTCCCTCAGCCCAGCCTGTGCCCTCTCGCAGTCCGGGAGCCCTCAGGGGATGTCCAACTGACAGCTTAGGCCCTCTCCCTCTGGGGGAGGCGATCAGGGGGCCGATCAGGGGACAGCACCTGTGGTGAGCTGCTGGCCCTGCCCCCCAATCACCCCTCTGCCACCACTGGTCACTGTGCCCCCTCCCCCCCTGCCCAGATCGCCGTCCCTTCCCTCTGCCCGCTGGCAAGTGCCTTGGCTGGCCTGGTGCTTCCTGTTCACCGGCCCCGCCCCCCGCCTGGTTGTTCCCCTGTTCAGTTGATTTGCATATTGCGCTTTTATTATATAAGACTAGAAGCCCGTTGCACGAAGTTTTGTGCAATAGACTTTCCTTCACCTGGCTGCCAGCACCAGTTTTCCACCAGCACCAGTTTTCCTCTGAGGGGCGGGACTCGGGAGGCGCTCCAATTGGCAGGGGGGGGGGGGAGGGGGGCAGAGGAAAACTGGTGCTGGTGGAAAACTGGTGCCGGCAGCCATGCAATCGGCCACCCCGAATTCCGCAGTCGGCCACCCTGAATTCTGCCACCGGCCCCATGGGTCCTCCCGCAGAGCCGGCCATTTAGGCCAGCGGGGGGTGGGGACTCGCGAGTCCCCGACCTCCGCTCCTACTGCCAGCCAATCGGCCACCCTGAGTCCCGCTCCCCGCGCCTCCAGCCGGCCCAATCGTGGGCATAGCAGAGTGATGCAGTTTGCATATTACCTTTTTATTATATAAGATGGTCTAGCCCCTTGGTCGGCAAACTGTGGCTCACGAGCCACATGCGGCTCTTTAGCCCCTTGAGTGTGGCTTTTCCACAAAATACCACAGCCTGGGTGAGTCTATTTTGAAGAAGTGGCGTTAGAAGAAGTTTAAGTTTAAAAAATTTGGCTCTCAAAAGAAATTTCAATCGTTGTACTGTTGATATTTGGCTCTGTTGACTAATGAGTTTGCCGATACTGGCCTAGCCTATTTCTCCCAGACAACAAATCTGTGCATCATGTTACTGTATTGAACTCTGTAGGCAATTGTAACACAATGGTAGCTATTTCTGTATCTAAACATAGAAAAGGCACAGTAAATATATGGTATAAAATACAAAAAATGGGGTGGGAGCAGGGTAGAGGGGGTCAGTTGGAGGAAAGGGAGACACCTGTAATATTTTCTGTATATATATATATATATGGTTCTTACTATGAATGGAGCTTATGCAGCTTGCAGGACTGGAAGTTGCTCTGGGTGAATCAGTGAGTGGTGAGTGGATGTGAAGTCCTAGGCTATTACTGTATACCACTGTAGACTTTATAAACACTATTGCACAAGCCCTGCTCCTGCTACCTCCTGACAGGGTCATAAATAGAACATCAAAGTAATTAATGCTGCTTCGTGAGCAGACATGTGGGCTGGATTGATTGGAAATATCAAGGGAAACTGCTGGTTAAGGCATAGATCAGCATAATAGTTAATGTCAGGGAGGAGTGACAGCTAGACTGAGGATCAGTAGGAATAAGACATTTAGGTAGAGAGATAAAGGAACATAGGAGATTCTCATGGCAATGTGGTTTTGGCATTTGTATGGTGAAGCAGTGGTCAGATAAGGAATTTTGTGGTATTCATTTTTTTTTTAAAAAAGAGAGGGCTTTTAACATAGGGAGGGTGTAGAAGTGAGGACTCAACATTTTTACTTTGAAAATTTGTTTTTGGTTCCATTGAACCTATCTAGCACAAAGAGCTTTCTCTGGCATTGAGTTGATGGAAGAAATAAAACTTAGTTATGCTTTACATCATTACAACCTGAAATTATTTTTTTTAAAGTACAGGGACAGGCTGGCTCTACACTACCACAGAAAGCTTTCACTAAAGCGGCAGTGGCACTAGGTACTTGTTCAGGAAGTTCCTGTGGATCTGTGACCTGTACAGGGTCTTAGATCCTCCACAAAGAATGTATATCAATGTGTTCTGAAGAGCATCACTGTAGACCTGGGAGGCGGTAGGACCCTCTGAGCATGTAGAACTGGAGAGACAGGCTCCTCTGTGCTGAAACAGGTCAGTGGCTGACCCATTGGGGAGCTGTGAGATAGAGGGAATCTGTTGCCAAGCCCCAGAGATATTGTTTCTTTAAGAGAAAAAAATTCCACTTGAACCGCATGCCCTTCCACTTCTTTCAGGAAATGCAGCTGCATTCTAATATTAAGGAACCACTTTTGTGTATGGGGTCCAACATTGAGGGGAGCACATGGTTAAGCATCACATGACTGAAATAGAAATGTTATTATTGCTGTTGACTTACTTTATGGAAAAGATTCAAAGCCCATCTATAAAATAAAAGGATAATATGCTAATTAGACTGGACATCCTTCCGGATGACTTTCTGGATGAAGCTGGGGCTGAAAGGGAAGCAGGTGCTGACAGCCAGGAGAAGGAAGGCCTACTCTTGCACGATTTCATGCATCAGGCCTCTAGTACAGATGTAATAGGAAGTGTGGTATTATATGTGTGGATTTGAAATAACTGACTTCTCAGTGATCTAATAGTCTAAAGAATTTTACATTTCTTAGTTTTGTATCCAAGAAAGCTCTGACCATACAAAATAGTTGCATTTTGAAGTTCATTTGACCATTATGTATTTTAGTAATCCAATCAGCAAAGCTTTTAATTTCTCACTGTGTTTGGAAGCTGCTTTGGCCAAGGAGTGGAGATCCTGCAGGGTGACTTCCACTTCTTGGCATCTGTAAAGGGTGTTTTAATGACTGAGCTCTCTCACAGCATGCTCATCTGTGTCATTAGTACTATGTAAAAACCTTATGATTTACTTAATAAGTGCCTTCCATGCTGCATATTTGTTATTTTGAACTGGTAGCAAGCAATGACTGTTTCAAATCATGTCATCTTAAAAATTGCTGGTTTCTTTATATTATTAACTTAGGGTATTTTAAAAATAAATTGTTAAACACATGTACATTTTCAATGTAGCATTGAAACATTTTTATTATGCAAAAATTTGATGTGGAAGGACTACTACACAATCATATTGATTAATATTGTATAGAAGGGATCTAAAATATGAATATTACTTTATGAGATCAAATTTCATTCTGTTATTACTTGTGCTAGATGCATTTTTCCCATTATGGTCACAGTGCATGATGAGAGAAGTACTCAGAAATATATTAGAAGTTCTTCTGCCGAAAATGGTATGTCCTCCTTTCAAATAATCCAAGTATTCTTTCACTGAATATTGTGCAGAAAATGATCAGCACAATAACCCCTTTATTGAATTTCCCCTCCAAAAAACTTTGCAGGTGAGTTTTATTTCAGGTGTTAATAATTAATATTAGTTTTTTTTTTCTAATTCACTTACATGTCTCATTAAAATGTCACCTTAAAATAAAATTGAAATCTATACCTATGAAATTCATTACATTGAACTTGACACTCATTAATTTTTTATTTTTATTTTAGGTAATAAAAAATTAATAGCACTATTTTCAAGTTTGACTTTAAGTATATCCACCATATTTTAATGCTGTCTCCACATATTTACTATTAGAATTTCAAATATGGGAATTATGATTGTAAGTATTGGTATAAAGGAAAATCTTTGTTAATTTTATAATACTCTAGTAACTATAGATAAAAAGAAAGTGGCCCTTTGGAATATTAGTTAAAATACTTTTTATTTATATTTAGACTTTGCTTATAGTCAAGCTTTGTAGATTGTATATATATATATATATCATATATATAATATATATGACATATTATATATATTATATATATCATTCTATATAATAAAGAGGTAATACTAATGCAAATTGACCATCACACCCCTGCACACGATGGCCGCCCCCATGTTGTCACAAGATGGCTGCCACAAGATGGCCAGCAGGGGAGGACAGTTGTGGATGATTAGGTCAGCAGGGAGGGCAGTTGGGGGCAACCAGGCCAGCAGGGGAGGGCAGTTGGGGGCAATCAGGCAGGCAGGCAGGTGAGTGGTTGGGAGCCAGCAGTCTCAGATTGTGAGAGGGATGTCTGATTGTTGGTCATCCGACCCCTGTGGGATCAGGCCTAAACCTGCAGTTGGACATCCCTCAAGGGGGTCCCAGATTGGAGAGGGTACAGGCTGGGCTGAGGGACATACCCCAGTCCACGAATTTTGTGCACCAGACCTCTAGAATATATATAATGCAGATAATATATATGATATATAACATCATGTATATGATATACAATATATGATATATATATATATATACTATGCACTATCCTATCTAATAAAAGAGTAATATGCAAATTGACCATCACTCCAACACACAAGATGGTTGCCCCCTTGTGGTCAAAGATGGCTGTCCCCATGTGGACACAAGATGGTTGCCACAAGATGGCCAGCAGGGGAGGGCAGTGAGGAGGGACCAGGCCTGAAAGAGAGGGCAGTTGGGGGTGACCAAGCCTGCAGGGAAGGGCAGTTAGGGGTGATGAAGCTGGCAGAGGAGGGAAGTTGGGGGTGACCAGGCCTGCAGGGAAGGGCAGTTGGGGGGGACCCTGGCCTGCAAGGATGGGCAGTTGGGGGGGACCAGGCCAGCAGGGGAGGGCAGTTAGGTGTGACCAGGCTGGCAGGGAAGGGCAGTTAGGGGTGACCAGGCCAGCAGGTAAGGGCAGTTAGGAGGAATTGGGCTGGCAGGGGAGCAGTTAGGCATCAATCAGGCTAGCAGGCAGAAGCGGTTAGGGGCAATCAGGAAGGCAGGTAGGCGAGCAGCTGGGAGCCAGCATTCCAGGCATCAGGCCTAAACCGGCAGTCAGACATCCCTCGAGGGGTCCCTGATCAGAGAGGGTGCATGCTGGGCTGAGGGACACACACCCCCCGTGAATGAATTTCGTGCACCGGGCCTCTAGTATATATATAATTTTAACATATAAAGAACACCTACAATTACAGTGGAACAAGACAGAAACCTCAGAGAAATAAAAGAGGAAACATGTAGGAATAATGATCCATAAAAAAAGAAATTAAAATGACTCAAAATAATAAAGCTATGCTCATTAATATAGTAAAAAAATGCAAAACAAATTGTACTAAAATACCATTTAAATACCTATATAATTATTTATCTAATCTGACATGATAATATCTGATCTTCTAATCTGTCTAATCTGATATAAATATAGATTATATATAAGGTATATATATATAATCTAAATATAGATTATATATATAAGGTATATATATATAATCTATATATATCATCCTATATAATAACAGCCTAATATGCAAATTGTCCCCTAGATCTGGAATTCAACTGCTCACTATGATGTGCGCTGACCACCAGCGGGTGGTACAGAACATAGCAGGCGTGAGTGACACGATGCTGGCAGTGGGTAGCAGTGGAGGCGCTGCTGGCCCTGATGGGCCCCGATGAGAACAGGACTGCGGTGGGATGGTGGAGCAGGTGAGTGGGCAGTGTTAGGCCAAGGCAGGTCTGAGCCAGGCCCAATTGCCCCGCAGATCACCCCACAGACAGTGACTAGCAGTGGTAGCAGGTAGCAGGGGGTGGGGTCATTGCCCCACTCCCAGGCACAGAGAGAGCTGGATGGGGGCCCAATGACTCAGGTGGAGGGAGGACGTGTGGGAGCCCTTGGTCCCAGTTGCTGCCCAGGGCTCAGAGGTGAGCTGGGACTTACCTTTCCCTGCCAGACACTCATGCTTTGATTGCTGGCCAGGCCTAGGTACCACACCCATGCATGAATTCCATGCATCAGGCCTCTAGTCTCTATATATTATCTAATCTAACTAATCTGATATATAATCAGAGTTCTTAAGAAAGAACAAAGCATTGACATTGATCTATCTGTCCATCTCTCTATAGATTAGAAAATAACACCAGAAACACATAAAAAAAGAACTCATATTGTTGCACATACTGTGGGAAAAGAGACATTTTTATATTGCTGGTTTCAATAGGGACACCCACCATGGGAAATAAAAATACTATGAAAAGCGGTTTTCAATATTGAACATAATTTTATATATATGTATATATATATATATATATATATATATATATGTATATATATGTGTATATATATATGTATATATATATGTGTATATATATATATATATATATATATATATATATATATGTATATATATATATACTAGTGGCCTGGTGCACAAAATTTGTGTACAGAAGAGGGGTATCCCTCAGCCAGGCCTGCACCCTCTTCAATCTGGGACCCCTCAGGGAATGTCGACTGCCAGTTGGACATCCCTCTCGCAATCTGGGACTGCTGGCTCCTAATCGCTCACATGCCTGCCTGCCTGATCGCCCCTAACCACTCTGCCTGCCAGCCTGATCGCCCCCAACTGCCTCTGCCTCAGCTCCCTCTGCAGGAGGTGACCTGGAGGATCAGGGGAAGACACTGCCCCCATTACCCTGCTGCTGCTGCCACTGCTGGCCTGAGCCTTGGCCCTCGCAGCTGCTGAGACTTTTTCTGGAAGGATGTCTGGAAGATGTCTGCTCTAATTAGCATATTACCCTTTTATTAGTAGAGATACCTATTCTTTGATGCCCAAATCGTATTTCTTTAGATTTAGACTATGGAGACATTTTATGCATGAGTGAAATGATATATGTTAAGAAGATACTCGTTTTAGCATTATCTAAATAGCAACAATTGCTACTTACAAAAAAATAAATCATTCTACATGTCTATCATTAAGGGATTATTTAAATAAATTAGAGTACGGTAATTAGAAATATAACTGTTTGTGCTGTCTTGGAAATATCTCTAGGATTTATCAGAGAGTGAAAAAGAATGTCCATAAAGTAACTGAGTATAAACAGGGATGAATAGTAATGATGTGGGGGTGACAAATGAGTAGCTGTGAGAAGAAAACTTTTTTATATACATCCTTTTGATTTTGGAATCAACCATATGACTGTACTTTCTGTGCAAAATTATGTTATGAAATTAAAATAAAAAATAGAGATGTGACAATTAAATTGGCTGGTGTTCTCCTACTTCCAGATAATTGTTCTCTGTGGACGTAAAATCAACATTGCTACCTACATAAAATGATTGCTTTATAAATCACTAGCAGAAAGTGTCTTAAGGAACCAAGAACACTGATAAGTAACACTAGATTTACAATTGATTGAAAAGTATGGTTGTTAGGATTGATATGCTGGAATTTAAAATCTCTTTGTTCATTGTGCCTAAAATTTCCTTCTCCTATGTCTCTTGTTTTTCTATTTGAGAAATGCCACTCATTTTCCAGGTCCAGGTTTAAACATTTCTTTGAAAAATTTAAACAGACACTCTAGACAATTACTTTCCTAAGACCTCTGATTATATATCCTATGTAGCACATATATTTTATTGTATTTTTTCTATTTTTCCCCCCTAATATACCATAAACTGTTTGAGAGTAGGGATTATACCTTGTTCATTTTGTATTCTCAGTATTAGACAATTTTTGGCACATAGTGGGAAACCAATAATTGTTTTTTTAAAAATTGAATAAATATAATGCAAAAGGTAAGGTTGCATGAATATAAACTAATTTAAAGAAAAATAGAAGAATATAAAAGAAATGACTTTTTATATTATAACTATTTTTATATTCATGAATACTGTGTGGTATAAAAGAGAGTAAAAGAAGTATTATTAAGGGAGGATAGCAGCAACATTAATTTTGAACAATGTGTTCAGACCTTTACATTATTCTAGTTTTGCAGTGAGGTAAACAAAAGTTAAGTAATTTCCCCCAGACAAGACAATTAAAAAAGTGAATAGTTAGGGGTTTAATGCAGTCTGTATTTCTCAAAGTTGTACTCTTAAACACTACAATTCACACATATCATAAACCACGATGATGAAAATAACTAGAGAAGAATATAGATTTCATAAACTACCTGCACCTCAGCCACCATTGGACCAATGAGAAAAATACATAGGTAACTGATTAGTACCCCATTTTCCAATTTCTTTTAGATGTGGCTTATTAGCTCTGCTCAGTATTCAAGTGGGGTGTAGGGGATGACAAGATGAAACAAAAAACCCACAATTTTTCCCAAATACATTGCCTGGGAGAAAGAAATACTGTTAAGGTGTCTATGACAGTTTGTGGTTATTTCTAATGTTCATCCTTTTTTAAATATATATTTTTATTGATTTCAGAGAGGAAAGAAGATGGAGAGAGAGATAGAAGCATCAATGATGAGAAAGAGTCATCTATTGGCTTCATGCCCCACACTGGGGATAGATTCCAAAACCCAGGCATGTGCCCTGACTGGGAATCAAAATGTGACCTCCAGATTCATAGATGGGAACTCAAGCACTGAGCCATGCTGGCTGGACTAATGGTCATCTTTTTAATATAGTATGACTATCTGGTGACTAATATGCTTTGAATTTGCTTCTAGTAAAGGCTAGGTTGGTGAGTTCTTAAAATTTTGCCTTCCAATTTTTTCATTTAATCAGTATTCTGAGTGTTAAATAAAGGTTTAAGTTTATTTCTCAATCTCTGTATTACTTTTCCCTTCTTTACTTCTAGCAAGTTTCTCTTAGTAATGTAAGCCAAAGATAATATTGTTCATTTATTGTGCCTGGGATATTTTGCAACACATCCAGTTAAATTCCTCCCTCACCATCTACTTGGTGTATATGCATTCAATTGTTTTTTGTCAACATCAATGATGACAGAGGATAATTGATTAGCAGCCTCCTGCACAACCCCCAATAGGGATTGAACCCACAACCTGGGCATGTGCCCTGACCAGAAATTGAACAATGACCTCCAGGTTTATAGGTTGATGCTCAACCACTGAACCATACTGACCAGACTACATTTATTACTTTTATATGTGACTAACATTTATGACTTTTTTTGTTGCTTAATATCTAAAAGAAAGGCATGACATTCCTTTGACCTTGAGAAACTAAGATATAGATTGTTCAGATAAAGACTTTTTAGACACCTCAAAATAGACCACTCAAGAGTTTATGAGATAGCCAACACATTCTGTGTTCTCAGAAAGGCCCATATCTTACTAAAAGTTATTCTTTTGGTCAAGTGAATCCATCAGAAATAAAGGTCAAGGAAGAAAAAAAATAAACTCTTTATTTCAATAGTCTCAAATTAGATTTTTCTTAAATATGTAGCTGCAGAATATGAAGTAGCCAAATCTTAGTTTGTCATATCCAGTGACAAGTGAGCAGAAAAAGAAACAGATAAATTTATGAGGGAGGCATAATAGAATAAATTCTATTTTCATAGTACAATTCCTTAAAGGAGCTCAAGGTTAAGTGATGAAAAAGATGTGACACTATTTATGAACTTTTTATTTCAGAGACCATATCTAAAAATAAGGAATACAAAATATCCCCTGATACATTATGTTGTGTGCTGAGGAACCATTTGTTAATCTGTGGAATGTTCCTGACCCAATGCAATGATAAGGCAGGATATGTACACTTCTCTGTTGATTCAATATTTACTGATTTATCAGGGCTTGTTTAAACCCCTTCCTCCACGAAACCCTCCTGAAAAGCCTCAACTCAAACTACTCTATTCTTTCTAAGAATACCTGTTAATTTTTTATTCAGTTAAAACCTTACATTTTAGCATGGACTGGCAATCACTTAGAAACTTTGACATCAAATCAGTCCTTTATGAAGGAAAACTCCAGTTAAGCAGCTTTTGTTATTATTGTTATTTTATTTGAGGACTCTCTCCACTCCCCACTCCTGCAAAAGATATAGCATGTCATTTTTGCTAGAATGCCAGGGACTTTAAGTGAAATCATGATGGTTAGATTTATCAAGCTGACTGGGCCATGTGGTGCCCAGATGTATAAACATTCTGGGTGTCTGTGAAAGTGTTTCTTGATGAGGTTTACGTTTGAATTCATAGACTGAGTAAAGCAGATTGTGTGCTTACTCTGCTGCCTTGGTTACCTTTTCTTGCAGCAGTCTAAGCAGTCTGGTCCTGGCCTGAGTGCTTCTATAGGGGTTAACAGGTAGCCACGTGACCTCTTGCTAGTTGCTGTTAGTTTGAACAACTTGTAAATTTTGCATTAAATATATTTTTCCAAGATTATTAATTCTCCAGTTTCAGCTTTCTTGTTCACAATTAACAATGTTACCTTAGAAACCATTTTTGTTATGTGTGTCAATTCTTATTCTATACTAACATGTGTGACTTAGATCAACAGTATTAAAACTGGATTTTCCTACCTGCAGAGGCCTCAGTGTCTTTACCAATGTGTAGAGAGAATTAAAAGATGAGAATGCCTTTTAAAAAATCTCACTCTAATGCTGATGGATCTGTCTGAGAAACTAAGAACCTATGAGGAAAGGCTTAATGTTTTCCCTTTCTGCTTTTTCACAATCTCTCTTCTCCCTTAGAAAGAAGCACATGAATCTAACTCTCCCTAAAGTCATTACAGTGCACTGTCTCCTGAGGGTTCACTGAATCTGAAAGACACTTACCATGTCTTAAATCAAGCCACCAACACTGTCTCATCTATATCTTTAAGATTGTATTTGCATTTGAGATTTTTGCATAATTATTTAAGTCAAAGTTTATAATTTTGTTGTTTTGATTAAATGTGTATTACTTATACAGTCAGGTGCTGCTTAATGATAGAGATAAGTTCTGAGAAATGTAACATTAGATGATGTCATTGTCATGTGCATCATAGAGTACTTACACAAACCTGGATGGATAGCATACTAATGTAATTGTACGTGCTTTACTTTTATACACCTGGAAGCACAGTAGGTTTGTTTATATCAGAATAATCACAAACATCAGAGTAATGCCTTGCACTGAGACATCACTTGGCAATAGAAAATTTTTTTATTATTTAAATATTTTAATTTAAATCACTTAATAATTATAATATGATTTCAGTATATAAAAATACTGTCTTAAACTTTTAAACCTCAATATATTTTGAAGAGGACTTCATTTTAGGTCTGTGTTATCTTTTTTTTTAAAGAAATGTTTTTATTTTTTATGGATACAGCATGTAGCATGTATTATACATATATAGTATTACTTGCTTATAATTTTTTAAACTGTTCTCTTAAAAGGATGTGCTTTCTTCTAAACCCTCAATATAGATGCCTTCATTCTGAATTTTGACAGAACAAAAAAGGTGTTTTTGTTGAGATATAGCTGTTATGAGCTATATATTTGCTTTATTGTCTAAAATTTTACATGTGTCCTTTTTCCCCACTTGAAACCCCCCCCCAGCCATTCCCACCCCGGGAAAGTCCCCACCACCCCATTGTCTGTCTCCACTGGTTTTGCTAATATGCATGCATACAAGTCCTTTGGTTGCTCTCTAACACCCCTCCCCCTACCATTTGTCTCTGAATGTATTCTTGTTCATTAAATTATGTTGATCATAATATCCCATATATGAGTGAGATCATGTGATATTTATCTTTCTCTGACTGGCTTATTTCACTTAGCATAATGCTCTCCAGTTCCATCCATGCTGCTGCAAATGGTAAAAGTTCCTTTTTTACAGCAGCGTAGTATTCCATTGTGTAGATGTACCACAGTTTTCTAATCCACTCATCTGCTGATGGGC
The DNA here is from genome assembly GCF_027574615.1 of Eptesicus fuscus. Classification (NCBI taxonomy): domain Eukaryota; kingdom Metazoa; phylum Chordata; class Mammalia; order Chiroptera; family Vespertilionidae; genus Eptesicus; species Eptesicus fuscus. The sequence goes on along the minus strand of NC_072475.1, from coordinate 76,683,188 downwards.
ACTTAGGCTGTTTCCAAATCTTAGCTATTGTGAATTGTGCTGCTATGAACATGGGTTTGCATATATCCTTTCTGAATGGCATTTCTGGTTTCTAGGGATACAGTCCTAGAAATGGGGTTACTGGGTCAAATGGGAGTTCCATTTTTAACTTTTAGAGGAAACTCCATACTTCTCCACAGTGGCTGCACCAGTCTGCATTCCCACCAGCAGTGCAGGAGGGTTCCTTTTTCTCCACATCTTCGCCAGCACTTGTTGTTTGTTGATTTGTTGATGATAGCCATTCTGACAGGTGTTAGATGGTATTTTTTTCCCTTTCTCTATTTTTTTTTCTTTATTGATTAAGGTATTACATATGTGTCCTTATCCCCCCATTACCCCCCTCACTCATGCCCTGACCCCCCTAGTGTCTGTGTCCATTGGTTAGGTTTATATGAATGCATGCAAGTCCTTTGGTTGACCTCTCCCCCTTACCCCCATCCTTCCCTACCTTCCCTCTGATGTTTGATGGTCTGATTGATGCTTCTCTGTCTCTGGATCTGTTTTTGTTCATCAGTTTATGTTGTTCATAATATTCCACAAGTGAGTGAGATCATGTGATATTTATCTTTCTCTGACTGGCTTATTTCGCTTAGCATAATGCTCTTCATGTCCATCCATGCTATTGCAAATGGTAGGAGTTCTTTCCTTTTTACAGCAGTGTAGTGTTCCATTGTGTAGATGTACCATAGTTTTTCAATCCACTCATCTGCTGATGGGCACTTAGGCTGTTTCCAAATCTTAGCTCTGGTAAATTGTGCTGCTATGAACATAGGGATGCATATATCCTTTCTGAATAGCATTTCTCCTTTCTTGGGATATATTCCTAGAAGTGGGATTACTGGGTCAAATGGGAGTTCCATTTTTAGTTTTTTGAGGAAATGCTATACTGTTTTACACAGTGACTGCACCAGTCTGCATTCCCACCAGCAGTGCATGAGGGTTCCTTTTTCTCTGCATACTCGCCAGCACTTGTCATTTGTTGATTTGTTGATGATAGCCATTCTGACAGGTGTGAGATGATATCGCATTGTCGTTTTGATTTGCATCTATTGGATGATTACTGACTTTGAGCATGTTTTCATATGTCTCTTGGCCTTCCTTATGTCCTCTTTTGAAAAGTATCTATTTAGGTCCATTGCCCATTTTTTTATTGGGTTGTTTATGTTTAAGTCCTTTTTCCATTTTGAGTGTATTTTTGTGTATGATGTAAGTTGGTGGTCTAGTTTCATTTTTTTTTTTTTTTGCATATATCTGTCCAATTTTCCCAACACCATTTATTGAAGAGACTGTCTTGACTCCATTGTATGTTCTTGTCTCCTTTGTCAAATATTAATTGAGCGTAGTGGTTTGAGTCAATTTCTGGGTTCTGTATTCTATTCCATTGGTCTATATGTCCATTCTTGTGCCAGTACCAGGCAGTTTTAAGAACAGTGGCTTTGTAATACAGCTTGATGTATGGTATTAAGATCCCTCTTACTTTGTTCTTTCTGAGGATTGCTGCAGCTATTCAGGGTCTTTTTTTTTTTTATTCCAGATGAATTTTTGGAGAGTTCATTCTAGGTCTGTGAAATATGCCATTGGTATTTTAATGGGGAGTGCATTGAATCTGTAGATTGCTTTGGGTAGTATGTACATATGAATGATGTTGATTCTACCAATCCATGAACACGGTATGTTCTCCCATTTGTTTATATCTTCCTCTATCTCTTTTTTCAGTGTCTTGTAGTTTTCAGAGTACATGTCTTTTATCTTCTTAGTTACGTTTATTCCTAGGTATCTTAAATTTTTGGTGCAATGGTAAATGGATTTTTTTAAATCTCTATTTCTGTAAGTTCACTACTGATGCATAAAAATACCATAGATTTCTTGGCATTGATTTTGTATCCTGCTATATTGCTGAATTCATTTATTAAGTCTAATAATATTCTGATGGAGTCTTTAGGATTTTCTATGTACAGTATCATGTCATCTGTGAATAATAATAGTTTTATGTCTTCTTTTCCAATTTGGATACCTTTTATTTCTTCTTCTTGTCTAATTGCTATGGCTAGCACTTCCAGTACTATGTCGAACAGGAGTGGGGAAAGTGGGCATCCCTGTCTCATTCCTGTTCTTAGGTGAAATGGTTTTAGTTTTTGTCCATTGAGCATGATGTCGGCTGTAGGTCCATTTGTTTAATAGGTTACTTGCTTTCTGTCACATGAAAAAACATCTGCTCCAGTATTATTTTCCATATTTTCTGCCACTAATCCAAGGAATCTGGCTCCTTTTAGTGAAGTGTTCTAGTTAGAAGACACAAATTGAATACTAGATGTACATTCACCTCAAATCCAGCCAATAGAGAGCAGATCATAAATACAATAATCTATTCAGTAACAAATATAAACAAGTTATCTTTATCAATAGTCCAAAATTATACTATAAACACTAGAGACCCAGTGTACAAATTCATGTACCACTGGGGTCCCTCGGCCTGGCCTATGGGATTGGGCCGAAACCAGCTCTCTGACATCCCCTGAGGGGTCCCAAATTGTGACAGGCACAGGCTGACGGACCCCACTGGTGCATGATTGAGGCTGGGGAGGGACACGGTATGTTGGCCAGCTGGGGAGGGACCGCAGGGGGATGCCAGGGTGTGTCGGGCCCGTCTTGCTCAGTCCTGATTGGCTGGAACCCAGCAGCAAGCTAACCTATTGGTCAGAGTGTCTGCCCCCTGGTGGTCAGTGCATGTCATAGCAAGCTGTTGAGCACCCATAGCATATCATTAGCATATTACTCTTTGATTGGTTGAACAGACGACTAGACAACCATATACTTAGCATATTAAGCTTTTATTATATAGGGTATTAAATTGTCCAAAATGTTATGCAATAAGAAAGAGAAAATCAACAGAAAGATTCTAAATATAACTCTAGATTATGTTAAACTAACTGAATGCTGATAAGTTACTCTGACATTTGGATATTTAAAAAAAATTATTAACCATTCATTCTGCATTTCTTGCATAAACCACATCTTAGGTTAATCTAATAGTCATAAATGTTAAGAGAAATTCCACTTTACAGAATAATTCCAGGAAATTAATGTGCATGGAATTGCATAATTATAAAACTACTATTTTCCAGTTTCTAATTTTTTAAAGATAATGACCATCAATTGATGAAACTGTAAAAGAAAAGCATGACAGCAGACTTTATAATGCAGGGGGCTGACGCTCATCATTTGAATCCATTGAAATCTTTGTAGTGTATTCCTAGAAGGGCAATCATTTTTTGCCCTTTTAATATTATGCAATATAAAGCACCTGGCACGTCCTTTGAGACATTCTTGCCAAACACTTTTACCTGATTTTAGCCTAGAAAATGCTTAAATTTATGGAAAATATAGGGAATTGAAGAACAAGTTAAATAATGCTTCAAAAAAAGCTAACTGATAAATTCAGAATGTGAATCATTCTAGAAGATAACTGGTTCAGTTTTTGTAAAGAATTAGGGGCACAAATGAATGAAAATGAAAGAAGAACATCTATAATTTAAAAATATTTAAGAGATATAACACCAAATGGGATATATTATAGGTGAATCTTATTTTGAATAAAATAACTTTAAAGATATGTTATTGAGGGAAATGGGGGAAAAATGGGCTTTGAACAGGTATCAGATGATACCAAGGACTTATCATTAATTTTTCAGGTATAATGATGGTTATAACAGGAAGTACATATTATTTAGAAATGCATATTGAAATATGGGAGTAAAATGACATGACTTGTTTTATAATACCTCACAAAGGAGAAAGAATAAAATAAGATGAGATAAAGCAAAATCCAAATAATTGTTGAATCTGGATAATGAATTGATAATATTTATTGTACTGTTCTCTTGAGTGTAGCATATATTTCAATATTTTTCTAATGAAATTTAAAATTTGGGGGGCTCAATTTGTACCAAATTGCAGCATTACATAATTTGTAATTAGTTAAATATATGATAAAATTTGCACCTCCACATAATAATGTGTAAGGAATATGTCATTCTTCAAAATTATTTTAGAGACTATACAAGATTTGGAAACAGCCCAAATGCCCATCAGCAGATGAGTGAATTAAAAACTGTGGTACATCTACACAATGGAATACTACACTGCTATAAAAAGGAAGGAACTCCTACCATTTCCAACAGTATGGATGGACCTGGAGAACATTATACTAAGCGAAATAAGTCAGCAGGAGAAAGATAAATATCATGTGATCTCACTCATTTATAGAATATAATGAATAGCATAAACTAATGAACAAAAACAGATCCAGAGATAGAGAATCATCGATCAGACCATCAAACATCAGAGGGAAGGTAGGGGAGGGTGGTGATAAGGGGGAGAGATCAACCAAAGGACTTGTATGCATGCATATAAGCATAACCAATGGACACAGACACCAGAAGTGTGAGGGCATGAGTGGGAGGGGGGAGATAAGGACATATATGTAATACCTTAATCAATAAAAAATTAAAAAAGAATGGAAAGTAAAACATTATTGAGTCACTCCCTACAACAAAAGAGCATCTGCACTTACACCTCAATAATTCTGAATCATTTAATTAAGAAAAGTAATTCAGGGATATTTATAAAAACATAGATTCATTATCTTCTAGGGCATATTCTCACTTCATTTAATGAATAATGAAGTTCTTTCAAGCAAAGGTTACACAAGGGTCTATAATTGAGGTGTATTTGTAATTAAGGATAATGATTATGTGAAAAGTATAACAGAGTGCTGATAAAAATTTAATCTTCTTAAATGTATACAATATTTCCTTTATAATCTTTTAACAAATTTAGTTTTGGGAAGGAGGAGGGGAAATGGGAGATATCTGCAATAATATCAACAGTATCCTATATAATAATCCTATATAATAAAGAGTAATATGCAAACTGACCATCACTCCAACACACAAGATGTTCGCCCCCATGTGGACACAAGATGGCTGCCACAAGATGGCTAGCAGGGGAGGGTAGTTGTGGGAGATCAGGACAGCAGGGGAGGGCAGTTGGGAGGGACCAGGTCTGCAAGAGAGGGCAGTTGGGGGTGACCGAGCTGGCAGAGGAGGGCAGTTAGGGGTGACCAGGCCAGCAGAGGAGGGAAGTTGGAGGTGACCAGGCCTGCAGGGGAGAAAAGTTGAGGGGGACCCAGGCCTACAGAGGAGGGCAGTTGGGGGGAGACCAACCTGCAGGGGAGGGCATTTGGGGGCAACTAGGTCTGCAGGGGAGGGCAGTTAAGGATGACCAGGCCAGCAGAGGAGGGCAGTTGGGGGTGACCAGGCTTGCAGGGGAGGGCAGTTGGGGCCACCAGGCCTGCAGGGGAGGGCAGTTGGGGTGACCAGGCCTGCAGGGGAGGACACTTAGGGGCGACCAGGCCAGCCAGTGAGGGCAGTTAGGGGCAATCGGACCGGCAGGGGAGCAGTTAGTCATCGATCATGCTGGCAGGGGAGTGGTTAGGAGGTAATCAGTCTGGCAGGCAGAAGCGGTTAGGGGCAATCAGGCAGGCATGCAGGTGAGCGGTTGGGAGCCAGCATTCCTGGACTGTGAGAGGGATGTCTGACTGCCTGTTTAGGCCCGATCCCCATGGGGATCGAGCCTAAACAGGCAGTTGGACATCCTTCGAGGGGTCCCAGATTGGAGAGGGTGCAGGCTGAGCTGAGGGACACCCCCCAATGCACAAATTTCGTGCACCTGGCCCACAGTTTTGTGATTATATATATGTGTGTATATATATATATATACACACACACACACACATATATATATATAATCACATATACACATACATATATAATCACATAATATGTATATATATATACATATACATATATATATATATAAAATCACAAAAAAAGAGCAGGGCCAAAATATACCACCTAACTTATTGAGCAATACAGATGGCCTGATCTTGAATTTAATTATGGCATTTATAATCTATTTAGATAATATAACCCCCACAAAAAAGTTAATATGACTACAGAAATTCTAGGGTTATGCATTTGTTCATTTACTTACTTGCATATTAGTGAGTTGACTGACTGATTTGACATGCAGAATTTTGCTCCTGGGGCCTCAGTAAAAATGCTTTATCTGCCATCTTTCTCAGAATAGATTCCCTCTATTGATTTTTCCCATATCTCTTTGCAGCAAAACCCTGGCATACTTTCAACTCTGTTCCAGTTTCCTTTGTGAACCTGAACTTAAATTTGTAAAATTCTTGCTTCCTAAAGTGTGACATGCAAATCACACTTAATTACTTTCAAGTGGACATTGGGGCCATGGATTGTAAATTTATTTATAAAATACCCCTTTTCTACCAGAGAAAAGTATATTTCAAAATATGGCATCTATATATACAAAACCCTAATATGCAAATAGACCAAACAGTGGAACAACTGAACAAGCAGTCGCTGTGAAGTGTGCTGACCACTAGGGCCACACGGAACATGCCAGGCATCATCCACAGCAGGATAGTGGAGCAGGTGAGCAGGGGCACCAAACCAAGGCGGGCATCGGTTACTGAAAATTCTTTGCTTCCACGCGCCATGGTCCTGCCCAGTGCTCACACTTGCTGCTGATGCTGGCCCCACTTGCACCCACTGCTGGTGCCCGGTGCCATCATCAGATGTTAGCGGCGGCTACTGGTCCTGATCGCCCCTCAGGGCTCCTCCCCCTCCGCCTTCTCCTGAGGGGCAATCAGGGCCAGCATTCACTGCAGGTGACAGCCCCGCTTGCACCTGCAGCCAGCACCGGAGCTGCCGCTTGCACCCACTGCTGGGGCCCAGTGCTGGTCCCAATTACTTGGTGCTGTTAGCTGGTGTGAGCTGTGGCTCCCAGCCACGATTGCCCCTGAGGGGTTCTCCACCTCCCCTTGCTCCTGAGGGGCAATTAGGGCAGCAGCCACCACTCACACCCACTGCTGGCACCGGCCCCAATCTTTTCACACTGTCAGGGGTGCAATCGGGGCTGGCGCCATCAGCGTATGGAAGCAGAAGCAGCAGGAGTGGGGTTGTCAGCAGATAGGGGACCAGGGGCCATGGTGGGAGGGCCCGGGCTGGGGTGCGGAGGATGGGTCGAGACTCGCCCCTGTGCCCACCACAGCCTCGTGGCCCACAGTTCCTTTCAAGGTTCACGAATTTGTGCACTGGGCCCCGAGTACATTTATAAAATACTATACTTATAACAGCTTCCCCTAAGGTAACTTTTAAAAATATTTTTTTCATTTTATTTTTAAACTAGAGGCCTGGCACATGAAAATGTGTGTGGGTACAGTCCCTAGGCCTAGCCTGCAATTAGGGTCATCTTCCCCAACTGCTGGCAGCCAGCTCTGCCCCCCTCCCCACCACCCACCTGGGTTCCCAGTTTACCATAGGGCAATCCTGCTCCTGGCCCTGCCCCCACCACAGGTCACCCTCTGTGTGTGGGGTAACCAGTGGGGCGGGGGCCTTGGTCTGGAACTGCCCACATCCCCTGACACCTACCTGGTTCCTCATTCACCATCAGAAAATGGGAGCTTGCAGGCCAGGGGGAGGGACCAAGAGGTTGGCTGTTCAGCCCGTTCGCCAGTCCGACCCCCCACCGCCACCCACTCTGGTTTCCTGTTCGCCACCAGGTGATGCGAGCCTGTGGGCCCAGGGGAGGGACCGAGAGGCTGGCCGTTCTGCCCATTCACCAGTCCTGCCCCCCACCGCCACCCACCCTGGTTTCCTGTTCACCACCAGGTGATGGGAGCCTGCGGTCGGGGAGAGGGACTGAAAGGTTGGCCTTTCCTTCCTTTTGCTGGCCCCATCCCTGCCATGGGTCTCCCTCTGTGTGTGGGGTGACCGGTGGGGCAGGGGCCTTGGCCTGGCACCACCCACATGCCCAGCCACCCACCCCTGGGTCCCTGTTCACCAGGTGATCGGCTGGGGAAAGGGACTGAGAGGTGGTCAGTGCACCTCATAGTGACTAGTCGAGCGGTCTTTCTGGTTGTTCTGCCATTATGGTCACTGGGCTTTTATTATATAGGACTAGTGGCTTGGTGCACAAAATTCGTGCATGGAGGGGGGTTCCCTCAGCCCACCCTGCACCCTCTCCAATCAGGGACCCCTTGAGGGATGTCTGACTGCCCGATCCCTGTGGTATTGGACCTAAACCAGCAGTCGGACATTCCTCTCTCAGTCTGGGACTGTGGCTCCTAACCACTCACCTGCCTGCCTGCCTGATCGCCCCTAACTGCCTCTGCCTGCCTGTCTGATCGCCCCTAGCTTCCCTCCCCTGCCGGCCTGATCTCAACCCCCAACTGCCTCTGCCTGCCTGATCTCACTCCCAACTGCTCTCCCCTGATGGCCTGATCTTGCCCTCAACAGCCCTCCCCTGCTGGCCTGATCTCGCCCCCAACTGCCCTCCTCTGATGGCCAATTTGGTTCTTATTGGTCAGTTTCTATGCCAGTCAGTGTCAAAAGCTCTGCCTCCTAGGCAGCCATTGGCTCCTCACAATTGACCCAGATTTGGTTCTTTTTTTTTTTTTGGGGGGGGGGGAGGGGAGGGTGGGCTGTTTAATAAGTGGTTATTACAGGGGTCAGACCACATAAGTGGTGTCAGCCCCAGGAATGTGACCTCTCAATGTTGATCACAAAGCCCCCAAGGCTGGTCCTGGTGAGCCCCAAGGTCAGAAATAAAACTGAAAGGCCTCAGTCACATGCTACTTCCAGGCATCCAGGCTGAGCAGCAGGGAGGAGATGCCCATGATGTGCCAGGTCTCCCCATCGGACACCACTGAGGTCTGGTAGGACAGCAGCTGCATGCCTGCCTTTGCCAGGAGGAGCCCAATCATGGTAGGCAGCATGGCAAGGTTGGAGGGCTAAGCCCGGAACGGGAGCAGGGACAGACCCCTGCAGAGCGGCACTTCTGGTCTAAAGGCAGCTTCATTGAGTGCCTGCAGCACAGGTGTGGTGCCCTGGATAAAGCCCACATACTGGTAGGGGGCATCTGCCAGCGCCACACTCAGGAAGCCTTTCCCGCATCCTTGCTTTCCTGGTACAGTGGGGTTATGGGAGGTGGTTACACTGAGGCCGGCCTCCTTCACCAGCAGCTTGGTGTTCACCAAGTTCACATCCACATGATTAGAAGCGTCTTTGAGGAGGCCGACAATGACTGTGGGGCTCAGGCAGTTCCCGGCATTCTTCAGGGATAAAACCTGCATTACCACCTGGATGGTCCCTTTGGGGGACCCTGACCAGGCTCTCATCAGAGTTCCCAGAGCTTCTGCCAGACCAATCCAAGGTTTGGTGTGTGGAGAGAAGGCGCTGGTAAGGGCCTGGGCATTCACGACCCCCGCGAGGGCTCTCCCCTTCACCATGTCCACAAATTGGACAGTGATCTCCTCCCTGCAGCAGCTCTGGGCCTCCTTGGTGCTGGTGCCCAGGTGGGGGCAGCTGATGACATTCTCGTGATCCACCAAGGCATGGTCCCAAGGCAGCTCCTCCGTGAACATGTCAAGTGCTGTGCCTGTGTAATGCCCGACTGCAGGGCCTGGAGCAGGGCACCCTCATCCAAGATCCCTCCGTGGGCGCAGTTCACCACGTGCATGCCCTTCTTGCACAGGTGCTGTCGTTCAGCAGGCCTGTCGTGGAGGGCAGGAGAGGGGTGTGCACAGTGATGAAGTCATAGAGGGGCAGATCTCCTCCAGGGGCAGCTGCTGAATGCTGAAGGAGGCCAAGACCTCTGGTGAGATGATGGGGTCATACCCTACAGTCTACATCCCGAAGGACTACATCCAGACGACCACCTCTCTCCCGATCCTCCCCAGGCCAAGAATTCCCAGGGTCTTTTCATTCAACTCGGTTCCCATGAACTTCTTTTCATCCCATTTGTCATCCTTCATCGAAGCCGTTGCCTGGGGAATCTGCCTGGCCAGACACAGGATCATCCCACAGGTGAGCTCCACAGCACTAAGACTGTTCCCATTGGGAGTGTTCGTGACCAGGATGCCCTTCCTCGCGGCAGCCTCCAGATCCACATTGTCCACACTGGTACTGGCCCTGCCCACCACCTGGAGCTTCTCTGCTACCTTGATGACATCCGCGGTCACCTTGGTGGCCGAGCAGAGGTTAAGGCCTTTGCAGTTCTGCAGCTTGGCTATCAACTCCTCTTTGCTCAGGTTCTGCTTCTCCATAACCTGCAGCACTCCATCTTGCAGGATCTTCCAGCAGCAAGGGTCCAGGCTGTCACTGTTGAGTACTTTCTGTAGATTTGCAAATGCCATTGCTGAAGCCGGCCTCAGGATCCACCACTCTCCCTGGACAGAAATACCTCTAAGCCCCCAGATTTGGTTCAGATTGGTCAGTTTCTATGCCAGTCAACGTCTCTGGGCCTATCAATGGGGCCTAATCAGAAAGGCGGGGTGGAGTCCTGGAGAAAAATGGAGGCTTGGCTGCTGGCCAGACTGGGAGAGAAAGAGAGAGGCAAGTATTGGTCAAAAGCTGCCACAGAGGCAACGGGTCAGTCCCTGCTTCTCTCTTCAGGCCTCTCTCTGGCCCTGATTCAAAGCTGCCTCAGCAGTCAGTGCTGGGGCACTGCACCTGCAGCAGAAGCAGTCAGTGCTGATTTGCCAAGGCAACCCAGCACTGACTTCCAGTCTGGTCGAGCTTCGATCATAATGGTGTTACACCCTGACTCTTTATTATAGAGACTAGAGGCCCAGTGCACAAAATTTGTGCATGGGGGCAGGGGGGTGGGTGGGTGTGTGTGTCCCTCAGCCCAGCCTGCACCCTCTCCAATCTGGGACCCCTTGAGGGATGTCTGTCCACCCGTTTAGGCCCGATCATACCAGACATCCCTCTCACAATCCAGGACTGCTGGCTTCCAACTACTCGCCTGCCTGCCTTCCTGATTGCCCCTAACTGCTACTGCCTGCCGGCCTGATCACCCCCTAACCACTCCCCTGCCAGCCTGATTGATGCCTAACTACTCCCCTGCCAGCCCAATTGCCCTAACTGCCTTCTCCTGCTGGCCTGGTACCCCCCAACTGCCCTGCCCTGCAAGCCTGGTGGCCCCCAACTGCCCTCCCCTGCTGACCCGGTCACCCCTAACTGCCCTCCCCAGCCAGCCTCATTGCCCCTAGCTGCTCTCCCCTGCTGGTCTGGTCACTCCTGCAACTTCCCTCTCCTGTAGGCCTAGGTCCCCCCAAACTGCCCACCCGGCAGGCCTGGTGCCCCCCAACTGCCCTCCCCTGCAGGTTTGATTGCCACCAACTGCCCTCCCCTGCAGGCCTGGTCTCCCAACTTCTCTCCCCTGCAGGCCTGGTCACCCCAACTTCCCTTCCTTGCAGGTCTGGTCCCTCCCAACTGCCTGCCCCTGCTGGCCTGATCACCCACAACTGCCCTCCCCTGCTGGCCATCTTGTGGCAGCCATCTTGTGTCCACATGGGGGCAACCATCTTTGACCACATGGGGGCAGCCGTGTGTGTTGTCACTCCAACTCCCTGTGTGTTGGAGTGACAGTCAATTTGCATATTACTCTTTTATTAGATAGGATAGAGATTACAGTTTACATTCAATATTATTTTATATTAGTTTTAGGTGTACAGCATAGTATTAGACAATCATATACCTTACAAAGTGGTCCACTCACTATTTCAAGTGCCTACCTAGCACTGTAAATAGTTATTACAATTTTGTTGACTATGTTTCCTATGCTATACTTACATCTCTGTGACTATTTTGTAACTACCAATCTTATTTCTTAATCCCTTTACCTTTTTCAGCCATTCCCCTTCTCTTCACCCTTCTTGCAAACATCATTCTTTTATTTGTTTCTATGAGTCTGTTTCAGTTTTGCTTATTTGTTTATTTTGCTTTTTAGATTGTATATATCAATGAAATCATACAGCATTTGCCTTTCTCTGATTTATTTTACTTAGTATATATAATACCATCTAGGTCCATCTCTCCTGTCTCAAATGGTAAGGCTTCATTCATTTTTTATGGCTGAGGAGTTTTCCATTGTGCATATGTACTGCAGCTTTTTTACACACTTGTCTATTGTGATGGGCACTTGGGTTGCTTCCATATTTTGGTTATTGTAAATAACGCTGCAATGAACATAAGGGTGCATGAATTCTTTTGAATTAGTGTTTTGGGTTTCTTCAGATATACTATATCCAGAATTGGAATTGCTAGGTTATAAGGCAGTTACATTTTTACTTTGTTGATGTGACTCCCTATTGCTTTCTACAGTGGCTGCATCAATCTGCGTACTCATCAAAAGTGTATGAGGATTTCCTTTACTCCATATCCTCACCAACACTTGCTATTTGTTGATTTATTGATGATAGCCATACTGACAGGTGAGAAGTGGTACCTTATTGTGCCTTAATTTGCTTTCCTCTAATTCAGGGGTCCTCACACTTTTTAAACAGGGGGCCAGTTCCCTGTCCCTCAGACCGTTGGCGGGCCGGACTATAGTTTAAAAAAAACTATGAACAAATTCCTATGCACACTGCACATATCTTATTTTGAAGTAAAAAAAACAAAACGGCAAAAACACCCGCATGTGGCCCGCAGGCCGTAGTTTGAGGATGCCTGCTCTAAAGATTAGTGATGTTGAGTATCTTTTCATGTCTATTTTCCATCTGTATGTCCTCTTTGGAGAAGTGTCTATTCAGGTCTCTTGCCTTTTCTTTAATTAGATTGTTTTTTTAAGTATAGTTAATTTTATTGGATTTATTTATGCATACTTACATGTATATATAAAAATATATATATATATATATATATATATATATATATATACTCATTTCCTACACACATATAGATACAAATATATTTAGTTAACTATCCAATGAGTCTAGGAAAGGTTTTGCCTTTATCTTATTTTACTGAATATTCAAATTAATGACAATACATGGTATCTTTCAGCTATTAATTATATATATATATTAATGACATAATATTACTATTAACACCTTCTTACAGCATCTACAAGAATAAACTCAAAATGGATTAAAGATTGAAATGTAAGACTGGAAACCATAAAACTCCTAAAAGAAAACATAGGCAGTAAAATCCCTGATATTTCTCTTAGCAACATTTTTCCTGATATGTCTCCTCTCGTAAGAGAAACAAAAGAAAAATAACAAATGGGACTACGTCCAAGAAAAAATAATTTGTACAGCAAAGGAAACCATCAACAAAATGAAAAGACAACCTACTGAATGGGGGAAGCTATTCACCAATAATAGATCCGATAAGGGGTTAATATCCAAAATTTGCAAAGAACTCATACAACTCAACACCAAAGAAACCCCAAACAATCTAATTAAACTCCTATTTATAATTAAATGTCATGTATGAAATTACAACTACTCTTTTTTTTTTAATTGGCCAGAAGATAACAAGATTTAGTGCTAAGTTACAGCATCAAAATATAAGTTCCAAGTTGTATTGCAATGAAATACCTCTTCTTGGGCAGTAAATGTTAATAAATTGAGGCATTAAGGACCCAAATTCTAAGACAAAAATATTGAGAATGTAATGGATGTTGTATTTGCAGTTCTAACACACAGACTACCACAAATCTCTCTCTTCAACAGGGTGCAGCTGCTTGTGCATTAAGTCATTTTAGTTGTATGAAAGAGAAAAATTCAGTGAAAGATATGTGTGCCATTATTTCACACAGAAAATGTTTTTCATTGTCCACTTTTGAAAGGATTTACCACTTGAGAACTATTTTATGGCAAACCTGGACTGTGGAGTGCTGGTGTGCTCTTTTTCTATTATATTGAAGTAAAAATCCTGGAATAAAGCGGTTAGGAGGGGAGGGTGGGTCCATTAGCACGTTGACCTTACACTAGTTACTGACAGAATCAGTGTTCAGAACTTGCATTTCATAATATACAATCTGGAGAGAGCAAACATCCTCAGAAACAGCAAGAGTGGGAGGTAAAAGGGTTTGCCTCTGCTTCAATAAAGCCTTCTCTACTCATGTTCACGTCAGATCTACACACCCATCACCGGGAGAGTGAAAATTTACAAACTGAGATGTTGGAGTGCTCCCAGGCCAGATAGGGAACTTTAAGTCTGAGAGGGCCCTAGTGGGCTTCATAGAAACATCAGATAATTTCTCACAAGAGCCTTTCATCCTCAGAAACCGTGCAGCTGAGTCTACATTTAAAATCATTAAATGTGGCTAACAAAATACCTTCAGCAGGGAACATAACATCAAAGTGAGGATTATTTGTAGGTGAAGTATGATATTTCTTCACAGTGTGAAGAAAAAACACACACACCTTTAAAGGGTTTTTAAAGTACTCTCATCCCAAAATGTCATTTCCTTCACCCTCCTTATTATCCTTTAAATTTTTATTTGTAAATAATTTACCATGGTAATATTTTAAAGATTATCCTACTCTCTTTAATCTCTTACTTCCAATTTTCTCTTTCCTCACAAACTATATATATATATATATATATATATATATATATATATATATGTGTGTGTGTATGTGTGTGTGTGTGTGTGCGTGTGTGTGTGTGTGTGTGTGTTATGGTTCCTCCTTTTCAATATTATACATACTTTTATACATACTTATTCATCTTCACACTCTTCCATTCAAAGGAAGATATGCCCCAATGCGAATCCTTAGGTGGACACTGATTGTACCTTCAGTTATCTTCAAAATGATGTTGTTCCATGAATTGTCCTCTTTCCCACTTAATTCTTCAAATTCTCCCACTTAATTCTTCAAATTCTCCCAGCATATAATATAAAATAAATAAATCACTCTTATCTGAAAACCAAATAATACTCTCTTCTGATTCCCATAGCCCTTTATCTTGTGCCCTGTGCTACTCTATCTTCAGAAATAAGATTAGTGATTACATTGTGTTTCAAAGTGCACTGACATTTATAATATTATAAATTATAAAAATTTATAAGATCTCAAAGTTTCTGTATTTTGAACACCCATTTGTTCACCGTAACCACAACCCACAGTCACAATTGACAGAACATTGTGCTTCCCTGGCTTGTGCTTCCCTAATCCGAATCCCTCCTGGCCAAAGAGTAATAGAGAATCAGACATTCAGGAACCTGAGCACATGAAATGTAAACTGGGGACTTACTAAATGCCAGGCTTAGCTGTGCGTACTACAAATAGAGGAAGTCTATCTGTATAGATATAATAGAAATAGAGAGGTGAGTAGGGACCTTTTAAGAGAATAGGCAGAATAGATTTGTTGGGGTCCCAGTGGCTTTTCTGTTCTTAACTTTCAGTTCTTACTGTTGACTGGTTAAATTTTTTACTCTGAATTTCACAAGGTGTGCCTACATAATTATATTATTCTTTCTCCTTAATCTTTCAAGTTGGTTTCAGATACTTGTAACTTAACTCAGGTAATAAAGAGATTTCCTAAGGAGATTATAATTCTGTTTTACCATTATCTGATTGCTTGGCATACGTATTTATATGCTATATTTAATTTTAAATTATTATTTTTTAGAATTTGATGCATTCATTTTTATGAGTTAACAATTCAAGTTGGTTACATGAAATGGAAAAGAACAGTTGTAAAAGTAAATTGAGAAGAGATTTTGGTTTTTACTTTTTATGGTAAAATATTCTTTATAATATGGAGGATTGATATGAAAACTAATAGAACTGTAATCAAATTTATTAATTTATTGATCACTTTGCAAAGGATATACTGGAACTTATAGCCACTGTTTGATTTTTTATCAGTTTCAACTGAAATATTAGTATTTGTTTGAATTAAACATTTACTACAACTCTTGACTAATACATCTACTCAATCCTATAATCAATAATACACAGTGATTCACACAGCACCTTTAATAAGATTGAAAACCATTATTAGAATTAAAGGCTATATGTAATGCCACAATAAAATACTACTTTGTTAACTACAGAATTTCCTTTCTGGTAGAAATCGGCAGCTAATATAACATATACATGCTGTTCAACAAATTAGAAGCTAACAGGCCAACCAAATAACTCATCGAGTTATAGACAAACTAGTGGCCCAGTGCACAAAATTTGTGCATGAGGGGGGTTGTCCCTCAGCCCAACCTGCACCCTCTCCAATTGGGGACCTCTTGGGGGATGTCTGACTGCCAGTTTAGGCTGATCCCTGTGGGTCTGATGGCTCTTAACCACTCACCTGCCTCCCTGCCTGATTGCCCCTAACTGCCTCTGCCTGCCTCCCTGATCACTCCTATCTGCCCTCCCCTGCCAGCCTGATCTTGCCCCCAATTGCCCTCCCCTGCTGGCCTGTATGCCCCCAACTGCCCTCCCCTGCCGGCCTGATTTTGCCCAGTCTCTGTCTCTTTGTTTTTCTCAGCAGTCCTCCAGGCCTCCCTGCCTCCCTGTGTCCCTCTTCCTCTTTCCCAGCTGGGAAGGAGCAGGGCCAGTGGGGGCCGATCCCCCCTCTGTCAGCCCTCCCTTCCATCCAGGCATCTTCAGGCCCAGTCTGTTTTGTTTCCTCATTCTGAGAGAGGCCCCAAGAACGAGCTGGGAGGGAGGGAAAGAAAGGGAGAAAAGGCTGTGAGCTGGTGGGTGCTGTGTATATCTGTGCATGTGTGCAGTTGTGAGTGAATGTGAGTGCTGATCCCGTCTCCACTGCCACAAGTCTCCACCCACCAGAGCCTGCTGTGTGCGCAGCCTGGGCGAATGGTTGAATCTCCAGTCATTGCGGATGTGATGGACCCAGGGTTTTTATATATAAGGATGTGAAGTTTAGGTAGAATAGAGGTAATTTTTGAGATGGAATATTCGGATGCATACTTTAAAAAATACTATGGAACTGGGTAATGATAGTATTCTCATAGACATAATCTATATACACTGAGTGGCCAGATTATTATGATCTCTGAACACATAATAATCTGGCCACTCAGTATATATATTAGAGACCCAGTGCATGAATTCATGCATGGGTGAGGTCTAGCCAGCTTGGCCAGGGGGAGGAGACATGGGCAGTTGGCCAGCATGCCTGCTGGTAGAATTCCTGGTAGAGGGAACAATTTGCATATTAGCCTTTTATTATATAGGCTATACACTGTGTGGCCAGATTATTATGCGTTCAGAGATCATAATAATCTGGCCACTCAGTGTATATAAAGACTCAGGGTCCCTAATGACCAAAGGCTCAACCTAACACTGAAAGTCAGTGCTGTGTTTCTGTGGCGACCCAACACTGACTGAGGCTGGTGCTAGGGCAACGAACCAGCACTGACTGCCTAGCAGGCTGCGGATCAGGCCCAGAGAGAGGCCTGCAGAGAGAGAGGCAGGGTCTGATCTGCTGCCTCAGTGGCAGCTGTTGATCAGCCATTGCCTCTCTCTTTCACTCAAGCTTCACCAGCAGCCGTACCTCTGTTGCTCTCCAGGCTTCTGCGAGACTGCTGATCAACCCCACCTCTTTGATCAGGCCTAGAGATAGGCCCCCAGAGACAACGACTGGCATAGAAACCAACCAATAAGAACAAAATCTTGGTGAACTATGAAGGCAGAACCTAAGGTGAGGGCTGAGGAGGGGTTTTAAGGGCAACAGTTGTATAGTGTAAAGTGTAAGAAAGCGGTTCAATTTTTTAATGACAGCTTTGGCAGTATACTGAAAATGGCTGGCTATCAGTACAGATATAGGGATTATGTGTTTTTCTCTGCCAATAGCATCTCCTCCTGACAAAAAAGGCTTTCCTCCCCCCATTTAAGCAATCCTATCCTATATAATCTATCTATACTAATAAAAGAGTAATATGCTAATTAGACTGGGAGATCTTCTGAACATTCTTCCAGCAAAGCCATGGTAGTGGGGCCGAGGCAGAGGCTGTTAGGGGCGATCAGGCTGGTAGAGGTGGGGCAGTTGGGGGTGAGTAGGCCAGCATTGGGGGGTGGTATGAGGGTGAGCAGACTGGCAGGGGGGGTAGTTGGGGGTGGGCTGGCTGGCGGGGGGGAAGTTGAGGGCAAGCAGGTCAGCAGGGGAGAGCAGTTGGGGCCCATGAGGCCAGCAGGGGAGGGCAGTGGGGGGCCATGAGGCCTACAGGGGAGGGCAGTTAGGGGTGATCAGGCTGGTGGGGGACAGTTAGGGGTGAGAAGGCCAGCAGGGGGGGCAGTTGGGGATGAGCAGGCCGGCAGACAGAGTGGTTAGGGGTGATCAGGCAGGCAGGCAGGGGAGCGGTTAGAAGCCAGCAGTCACAGATTGTGAGAGGGATGTCTGACTGCCAGTTTAGGCCCTAAACTGGCAGTCGGACATCCCCCGAGGGGTCCCAGATTGGAGAGGGTGCAGGCCAGGCTGAGGGACACCCCCTCCATCCTCGTGCATGAATTTCATGTCCCGGGCCACTAGTATAAAATAATTTCTGTTGAAAGTCCTTTTGACTCAGAAGTGTTAGATATTTTTGATGGATCGATGAATACAGAAGAGGAAATGTTCCCTAGTCAGTATGATAGGGAAGACAGTCAGATGCCTTTTCATTAGTTAGAATACTTTCAAAATGGTAAAGCATAACAAAACTTTTATTTATTTATTTTTTATTTTTGCCTTTACCTTTTTATCTTAACATTTCTCTTCTGTTTTCAAAACTCATCTTCTGTCTTTTTTTATTTGTTTCCTCTAGCCCCCCAGACCTTTATTTGAACAACTTTTTAAATTTTTATTAGTGTAGCTATTTTTATCTAGTTATTAGGAAGATCTCTGTGCAATTAATTTAGTTCATACCAAGATGTAGAATACTAGTAACAAGAGTTTCTCCCTTCATTTGTTCCCTCAGTTATCAATTACTAAGTTTCTACCATGTGCCTCACACTGGAAGTTACTGAGACACAGAGTCTGGCCCTTTAAGGAGATACCGGGGGCAGATATGAAAAAGAAAAAAAAATGCTATGAACTGTTGGTTATATTAGCAGATGTATTCACATGTTAAACATACAATTTGGAACATGGTTAATTCTATCTGGGAGTAGAGGCAGAACAGGTTTAGTCTTAAAATCCTAAGGAGAAATGTGTAGAAGGAGAAGAAATACATTCTAGGAAAAATACATGCTATTTGAAATTTATGAAGTTTTAGAGGTAGCAAACACTTCATGATTATTGGCAAATAATTCACTTTGGATGGACCATAGAGTGTGTGAGCAGGAGTATTTAAAAAATGATATTGGAGAGAGATGAAATGGTTTAATCATAAGAGAGTTTATGTAATATGATGACATGTTTCATCTTATACTGTAGGCAGAGGAAGATATGAAATATATTTAAACCAAGAACAGAAAAATGGTGTGTATATTACAGAAGATCCAGACTTAGATTGGGGATTCCTTGGAAGATATATTTTGGAAAATGGCATGTTAAGAGATAATTATCAAAAGAAGGTAAAATATTTACTATCATGCAGATGTAAAAGTAAACATGTTGAAGTTTTTTTTAAGTCATGAAGGCAACATACAGATGCTATGTATTGAGAGGCTGAATATACAAGGGATAACAGCCAGATCACATGACAATGGTATTCTGGCTCATAGCCTCTTCAGCAACCAATCCAGGAAGCCACATCACAACCTCTACAACAATCAGCAAAAAGGGCCAGGATTTGGTCAGTGGCTTCCAACTTCTCTAATTTTTACTCCTGCTTACAACTCTGGACGAACTGGAGAAAGCTAAAATTCTCCCCAAACTAGTCATATAGGATGCCCCCATTTATAGTTACCCTGACTCCAGGTTCCACCTGTCATCAGCCTCTTCTTGGGCATACCTAAAGTCTTACCTTCTTTTCATTTCCCCCACTACCCTGTTTGTTGTTGAGTCTTTGCGTAACACAAATGATGGCGGCTGACTCTCTTGTGACAATAAGTTCTGAACAAATAGCCTTTGTTTGTTCTCAGACGGTTGGCCTTTGTTTATTTGTAGTTTTCCTGGAAGGTCCATCAAAATAGATTTTGCCTCATCCATTGATGGGGAACCCAGCCTTCAAACAAGTGTAATGCTCACAAAGGCCCTTTGTCAATGGTACTCATGGCTTGTTGAATCCGTATGCACTTAATCTGATGGTTGTCTGTTACAGAAAGCAGAGACTATAATTTATCCTACAGGATGCTCTCTCTGAGATCTTTAATCAAAAGGGGAAAATAGAAGTAAAATGGAAAGGGATCTCATCTTGTTTTATTGATAATCCACAGGAAAGGTTGTCCAAATATATGCTAGTCCAGTGAAAAACTTAAACAAACTCGCCAGTAGGTGAAGCTGGCTCAACAAACAAGCTTATAGGACAAATGCTTTAGTGTTCTACCATATTTTTTTCCATGACAAACAATATTTTAAACAGTACACCTCAAAACAGAAACACAGAATATAACAAAATTGGATGAAAAGGAAGTCTGATTCCGTTGATGATAGGAACTAATCAGAAATAAGTGGAAACCAATACAAAACCTAGGGCTTAGATTGAGACAGAACAGTGAGAAATCCAACGTAGAATTGGATTCAAACTCAATGGTTCTGATTTCTCACATTGACACTCTCTCAGTACTTCACTGTAGTGGCTCTTTGCTTTGCCTTTTTCAGTGTTCCTCTGGATCGGAACAATCAGTATCTTTGTTCCTTCACTTGAAGAGGAAAACAGTATACCTGGAAAATCATATCTTAAGGGTTTGCTGAAGTCTATTTCTATTTTCTCAAATCTTCAATCAAGACTTAAAAAGATGAATTTCTCTTGTGACTCAGTCCTGATACAGTATGAGTATGGTGTTATACTTTGTTCACAGAACAAGGAAAATAATTTCATTTACTTCCTTTCAATGTTAGCAGAAAGGCATGTCAAATTTTAAAAGATACATTATAAATTTGTTTAAACACAATCCATAATTTAGAGCATGACTTACTTAAGGAGATATAAACACTTTCTACTGATAAATTAAAGACTATGTAAACATCTTACATTTTTTATAAAGTTATATTGAGCATATTCCCATATTTAACATATTGATATTGTCTGCAATGGGTGACAATTATTCTCAGATGGTGACACCTTTTTGTGACCTTTTGATTATGTCCTCCAGAGATCATCTTTCTGGAAGTCCAACGTGGCCTTCTGAAACATGAAGATGTGTTCCTTGAGCTGTACAAATGGGATTTTAACTCAACTTCATTGGAATCATCAAAAACCTACTGTTAATGAAATAAGGCAAGAAAAAGAAATAAAAGGTATGAGATTAGAAAGATATAAACAATCCTTGTGCCCTAACTGGTTTGGCTCAGTGGCTAGAGCCTTGGCCTGCAGACTGAAAGCTCCCAGGTTCAATTCCGGTCAAGGGCATGTACCTTGGTTGTGGGCACATCCCCAGTAGGGGGTGTGCAGGAGGCAGCTGATCGATGTTTCTCTCTCATCAATGTTTCTGATTCTCTATTCCTCTCCCTTCGTCTCTGTAAAAATCAATAAAATATATTTTAAAAAATCCTTGTTCATAAAAGACATGACCATCTATGTAGAAAATTTGAGAAAATGAACCAAAAACTTCCTGAAAGAATTATAGCCTGGTTACAGGATACAAGGTTAACATATTTAAAACAATCACTTTCCCATATACCAGCAATGAACAAGTGTGATTTGAAATGAAAAACTCAATAACATTTACATTAACACTCCACATAATTAAATTTTTAGATATAAATATAACAAAATTATATGCAATTTATTTTTTTTATTTTTAAGTATATTTTTATTTATTTCAGAGAGGAAGGGAGAGGGAAAGAGAAGCATCAATGATGAGAATCATTGATTAGCTGCCTCCTGCACACCCCCTACTGGGTGTTGAGCCTGCAACCTAGGCATGTGCCCTTGACCTGAAATTGAAACTGGGACCCTTCAGTCCACAGGCCGACACTCTATCCACTGAGCCAAACTGACTAGGGCTCTATGCAATTTATATGAGGAAAACTACAAAAGTATGATGAGTGAAATAAAAGAACAAAGTAATATGAGATTTTCATATTCATGATAGGAAGACTCAATATTGTTAAGATATTAGTTATTTTCACTTGTTCTATAGATTCAGTGCATTCCTAATAAAATTCCCAGCAAGTTACTTTATGGATATTGACAAACCCATGCCAAAGTTTATACAGAGAGGCAAAAACAAACAAACAAACAAACAAACAAACAAAAATCAAAACATAGTAGCTAACATGATTTTGAAGGAAAAAAACAAAGTTGGAGGACTGATGATATTCAACTTCAAGACTTAGTATAAAACTATGGTAATCCAGACAAGGTAGTATTATTAGAAAGCTGAGAACAGTCAAGTGAACTTTGGAAAAAGAGCAAGAGTAATACAGCGGAATAAAGAGCATCTACAAAAAAATAATTGAACAACTAAACATACACATGCAAAAAATAATCTAGACACAGACCTCATACCTTTCAGAAAAATTAACTCAAAGTGGATCATAGGCCTAAATGTAAAACTATCTCCTAAAAGATAATCTAGATGACCCTGAGTATGGTGATGCCTTTTTTGGGTACAACAATAAAGATACAATTTATGAAATAAATAATCGATAAGTTGAAATTCATTAAAATTAAAACTTCTCTGTGAAAGACACTGTCAAAATAATAAAAGGACTAGGCATAGACTGGGAGAAGATACTTACAAAAAGACACACCTGACAAAGGTAATATATTACCCAATATGTACAAAGAGCCCTTAAAACTCAACAAAGAGGAAAAAAAAACAATCTGATTGAAATATGGGGGGAAAATGGGCAAAAGACTTGAAGAGATATCTCATCAAAGATACATAGATGTCAAGTAAGCATATTAAAAGATGTTACACATAATATGTCATTGGAAAAATACAAATTAAAAAAAACACTATTAAATCCCACTAAACAATATTAGAATAGCCCAATCTGGAAGACTGACAACACCAAATGCTGGTGAGGATGTGGAGCAACAGGAATCTCATACATTGCTGGTGAGAATACAAAATGATACAGACATTTCAAAAGAGAATTTGATGGTATCTTCATCAAACTAAGTATGCTCTTAATCACAGATAGTAACCCAAGAGATGTCCAGAGAAATGGAAGTCATTCATTTAGTTGCAGCATAGGGTATATCTAAAAGGTTGATAGAATAGTTTATTTCTAAAACAGAGGAAGGGAGATTGGGGGGAGGAACTTCATTGATCTGCAGAGGAATTGATGCTTTTTATATTTAGGCAATCAGATGTCATTGAAACATTTTAACAAGTAATTGGCATGATATGATGTTATTTTAAAAGGGTTGATCTGTTTGGTACAAGCAAGATGGATTGTGAAGGGTCGCCATGAAACAGAGCAAGTCCAAGTTGAGACAAGATGTGAGGTTAAAGAATATTATATTTGTCTTATTTTCATATTTTATCTTACCTACCAAATAATATACCTTTTCATGTATTATCATTTTGAACCTGGTTATTAGAAAACCATATCAACAGGTTAATACAAATCAGAAATAAAATAGGCATATCATGTTTTAAAGAAAAAAAATAATTCTTTGAGTGGACTTTATGTAATATAGGGTAAACAGTGAAAGGTTGATTTGGATGACAATGTGTTTTAATTTTAGATGTCAGAGATTGGTATGGCAAAAATAGAAAACTTAGGTGAAATTGTGTTTTGAAGGAAAAATAATCAGTTTATGATCTGCTGAAATTCAGTATCCTAGTATACCTACTCTAATGTGTGCATCTAGAAATATATGGTATTGGGAATGGTTATTAATAAAGATTTGGAAGTCTTTCATATATATCTTTACCATTAAATTTATGAGACTATTTTAAATTAGTTAGTGACATAAATTTACACATACATTTTCTTCTAAGCAACACATCCAATCCTTCACATTAAAATAATTCCTCATTAATTTCAACAACTCAGATAAGAATTTGTGATAATTTGAAAGCAGCTATGCCATCTGTTGAAAACAGAACTTGCCAAATAAATCCAAGGGTAATCAAATTTGTAGATTGAAGAAACAGTAAACTTCTCAGGAGAACAAATTGTTTTCAAATATTTAAATGTGTTCAGGAAAAGCAGTCATAAAACGAATCACATATCTTACTCAATAGATTACAAACTTTCAGAGGTCAAAAACAACATTTTAGCCCAGCAGGCATGGCTTAGTGTTTGAGCATTGACCTATGAACCAGGAGGTCAAGGTTCGATTCCCGGTCAGAGCACATGCCCAGGTTGTGGACTCTATTCCCACTGTGGGGAATGCAGGAGGCAGCTGATCAATGATTCTCTCTCATCATTGATGTCTCTCTCTCTCCCCCTCACCCTTCCTCTGACATCAATAAAAATATATTTAAAAACAATGCTAACATTTTACATGTAAATTAGGCATACTAATTAAAATACCTTGAGTAATTGCAAAATATTCATTGACTGAAGAAAAAATGGACTATTTCAAAGACTCCTTCCAACATAAGCAGTAATGATAAGAACGAACATTGTGGAGGCTATTAGGCAATAGTTGGAATACTGTCCATGGTACTTACCAGACATAAAATTTTGGGGAAAAAATAACTACTGAGCATAATTATAATAATAGGTACTTTATCCTATATAATAAAAGGCTAATATGCAAATTTTCCCCTAAACTGGGAGTTCCACCAGAGGGTGGGCTGGCCGGCCAACCTTCCGAGTCCCCTCCACCCTCTGCCAACCCACCCCAATTGTCCCTGATTGGGCTGGCTGGCTGGACCCCACCCATGAATGAATTCATGCACCGGGCCTCTAGTAGGTTATAATGAGGAATAAATAAAATAATGCATATGAAGAAAGTAATGAAAATATATAATTTATATTCAGTAAATTTAAGATAAAAACAACTATTTGATAATGCATGTTAAGAAAAGCTTGCTGTTCCTTCCATTCTAATTTCATTTTACTCCTAAAGAGACTTTATATAGACATGTATTGGCTGAGTTAAAATATACTGATTGGCTCACGGTATCTTCAGTGGACCTCCAACTGTTATGACAAAAGAGGATAAAGTTAGTGCCCACCTGGGGCTAAATCTAGGCATGCTTTCTCTTTTTAATGAGACTAAGGAATAAAGGTCAAGTCTCCAGGTATCTTTGCTTTGAGGTCCTTCACAAGGACACCTGGGATAGGAGACTAGAACAGTTCTATTTTAGATATTGGAGGAAAAACATATATAGATATCTTGCTAACTATGTTGTTCTTGAGTTATGTTCTTGATAGCTGATATGCTTTCCCTGGACTGGCCTTTTGTGACACCAGAACTTCAATAGTTCAGCTGAATATTACTGTAGACTGAGGAAAAGGTTTGAAAAAGGTTACTCTGCCCAAATCAGTCCCAGGTCTTAGAACTGACTGATTTGATGAAAAGCAGTCCTCTTAATTGTTCAGTCAAGACTTACGAGAGACTGCATTAGCATTTGCACCAGACTTCATAGTAATACAGAATTAAAATGGGAGAATGGAGAGGTTATTGTGGTTTCACTGAACCGGGAATTTGAAACTTTAAAAAATCTCTTCCCATTTCTATATGTTTTCATATTCATTGGTTCCCTTTACAATATTGTAGTTTTTTACTTTGGTTTCTATAATTATACTATTTATGTTGAAAATATAAATATATTTTCAGATATACTATTTACAGTATGTATCCATGATTTATCTATAATTTTGTGTGTTCCATGAATATTTATTGAGAATCTTCTCTTTGTAAAGTCAATATGTTAAGATTCTGAAATGTGCCAAAAGAAATTAAATATGCACTGCTTTTATGAAAGTTTAAATGTAATATAGGAGAAAAGTAGTATAAATAATGCAATAGTGTGAGGGTAAATATTGTGAAATTTGAGAATTGTGATAACATCAATGTAAAAATAGGTCTCCTTGAAATAGAAGATGAAGAATTAAGTTATACACATACAGTTTGATATAAAGTCACCATAAATAGGCTGAATATATGAAAGAGGTGAGTGTTATGAGAGGAGGAAGTGCTCTGGCTTGGTGGTTCAATTGGTTGTAGCATCATTCCATACACCAAAATGGTTGTGGGTTTGATTCCCAGTCAGGAAACATACCTAGGTTTCAGGTTTGATCCTCATTTGTGGCACATAGGGGAAGCAACTGATCGATGTTTTTCTCTCATCTCTCTCTCTCTCTCGCTCTCTCTCTCTCTCTCTCCCTCCCTCTATCTCTGCCTTCTTTCCTCTCTCTCTCAAAAAAAAAAAAAAAAAAATCAGTAAAAAATATGCTCAGGTGAGGATTAAAAAACTAAAAGAGTGGAGCAAGCTAAGGAATATATGACAACAAAATAAATAAAGCCATGATACTGAGAATGTAGAGGAAGACTTTTTCTTGGCTAGGATTTTAATATACTTTTGCAACAAGTTCTCAGATTCTTCTTTGGCTTTCATTCTTTAAAAATAATATATGGGTGCCTCCCCAAAATGTATACACACACTGTGAATAATTATAAAGACCGTGTTTATTAAAATACTAGAAGCCCGATGCACGAAATTCGTGCACGGTGGGGGGTTGTCCCTCAGCCCAGCCTGTACCCTCTCCAATCTGGGACTCCTGAAGGGATGTCCGACTGCCCGTTTAGGCCCGATCCTGGTGGGATCAGGCCTAAACGGGCAGTCGGACATCCCTCTCACAATCCAAGACTGCTGGCTCCCAACTGCTTGCCTGCCTGCCTTCCTGATTGCCCCTAACCTGCTTCTGCCTGCCAGCCTGATCACCCCCTAACCACTCCGCTGCCAGCCTGGTTGATGCTTAACTGCTCCCCTGCCAGCCTGTTTGCCACCAACTTCCCTCCTCTGCCAGCCTGGTCACCCCTAACTGCCCTCTCCTGCAGGGTTGATCACCTCCAACTGCCCTCCCTTGCAGGCCTGGTCCCTCACAACTGGCCTCCCTTGCAGGCCGGGTGCCTCCCAACTGCCCTCTCCTGCTGGCCATCTTGTAGTGGCCATCTTGTGTCCACATGGGGGCAGGATCTTTGACCACATGGGGGCAGCTATATTGTGTGTTGCAGTGATGATCAATCTGCATATTACTCTTTTATTAGATAGGATAGAGGCCTGGTGCAAGGGTGGGGGCCAGCTGGTTTGCCCTGAAGGGTGTCCCGGATCAGGGTGGGGTTCCCTTGGGGCGTGGGGTGGCCTGAGAGAGGGGCCTGTGGTGGTTTGCAGGCCAGACATGCCCCCTGGCAACCTAAGCGGAGGCCCTGGTATCTGGAATTTATTTTCCTTCTACAATTGAAACTTTGTAGCCTGGAGCGGAGCCAAGCCTGCTGCTCCCTCTGGGGCGGCAGCCATTTCTGTGGCAGTTAATTCACCTTCTACAATTGAAACTTTGTAGCCTTAAGCAGGTGAGCCCGGCCAGGGTGTGTGGAAAGCTTTGCTTCCCCTGTTGCTGGGGCAACCCTGGCCTGCTCTCTCAAGCTCCATTCTGCTACCATTTGTTTGAATTTGTTTACCTTCTATAATTGAAACTTTGTAGCTTGAGTGGAGGCTTAGGCCTGCAACGGCTATGGAAAGCTTGGTTTGCTCTGTTACCTGGGAAACCTTGCTCTCTGTGGCTGTGGCCATCTTGGCTGGTGGGCGTGGCTTATGTAGCAGAGTGATGGTTAATTTGCATATTGCCATTTTATTAGAGAGGATACTTCATTTTCCAAGTTGTGCTATCAGCTGTTACAGTGTGTATAAAATTTCTGGGGATACCCTGTATTTACTGAACCTCAACTATATGCCAGATACTGTGGGATTAGGCAGTGAACAAAACAGTCTAAAATCCCTTCTCACATGGAGTTTACAATCTAACAAATGACACAAACTCACCAAATTTAAAAATATATATAATATATGAAGATAAGAGCTTTGAAGAAAAAATGAAACAAGGTAAGAGAACAGGGAGTGCTGAAGTTGTGAAGGAGAATTTCCAGTTAATAGATCATTGCTGAGAAAATTACAAAGCTTGAAGTATGTCTGGGAAAAGAACATTTCTGGCAGAGGGAAGAGGCCTGTAAATTCCCTGAAATGGGGACATGTTTGGAATATTCCAATGTGTCTATCTGAACAACTTACAGCCCACTGGTAAATTGCAAGACATAATCTCCCCTAACCAAGGACACTTGAGAGCAAACGGTTCATCCCTCCCCTCCCTAACCAGAGAATACATAGCTTAAATCACCCTGGTCTGGAAATAGAGAATAGAGACCCAATTAATGTCATTTATGCCAGCTAAACCCAAGGACAGATGAAATCAGGGGACTAAATAACAAAAACCTAATTAAAGCTGGACATACCTAAGATAAAGTAAAAGAAAAAGGTGACTAAAGAATCATCCCAAACTCCCCTATATGCTCATTATGAAGCATTAGCATATTAAAAACACACCTGGAAAAGTGATGAATATTCTGCTAAAACCCTCCCCAAGATTCTCACCCACAGGAGAAAAATTAATAAAAGTCCTCTGGACAAAGACTCAGGGCTGCTTGCTCTAGGACATGCCTATGCCCCTTCCAGGGCATGAACTTTTTATTTCTCTCCAGGAGACTTGCAACCGGGGGAGCAGCAGGGAGCAGCCCCTTGTCCTGGGCTTGCTCTTGAATCTGTCCTGAGTGACTTCCCAGTGACTAACAGTTTCCCTGCCTTGGATACATTTCTAATACATTTCCAGAGAGCCAAAGCAGAGCATGTCTCACTGTCCCCAGTTAATAAATGTACTCTCAAAATCACCTACACTAGTTTTGTGAAATCTTTCCTACATGAAATCAGGGATCAACACTGCAGGCAGACCTAAGGCAGACCCACTCTGGGCTGGTTCCTGTCCAGTAACAACTATGATCTAAATGATGTTCTGGCTGTGTGTAAAATAGAACACAGGGAAACAAAAATACAAGAGCAGGAAATGAGTTAAAAGTTGACGGCAATAACTCAAGCAAAATATAAGGGTAGCCTAACTCAGCATTTTACTGTGCAAATGGTTAAAAATAATGCTTTCAAGGTATATTTTGAAGGTTAAACAAATTGAGTTTGCTGGTGTATTGAGTATGTGGTTTGAGTGACAACCAAGTTCTTTTGCTCCAGGCAACTGGAATAAGTAGAGTTACTTTCACTAAGATGGGAAATAAAACACATTTGGGGGAATATCTGGAGTTTTATTTTAGAAATTTTAAGTTTGAAATGCCTACTTTATATTCAAGTAAAGGCAGTTTAATAGATTTTTTTTGTACTCTAAGAGGCAGTTTAATATTTAATTCTGGATAAAAATTCATGTCTGGAGATATAAATGTGGGGGCTGTCAGAGTGTAGAGGGTACTTAAAGCCTGGAGACTTGATGAGTATGAAGAGAGTGGGAGTATAGAATAAACAAAGTATCCATGGACTGGATGAGAGACTGCAGGTTTCTCCAATGATTACAGAATTTGAACTCAAATTATGAAAATTAGAAAGTGCAACCAGTTGGTAAGAAGGAAATACAGGAGAAAACAGTGATATAGAATCTGAGTGAAGTTTTGTTTTGTGTTTTTTAATAGACATAATCTATGAAATGATGCTCATAGTCCAATTAAGATTGAGAATTAATCATAGGATTTAGAAATGGGAAAGTCATTGATGATTTGACCATTAGGTGTGCATGAACAACTAATATGAGTTCAACCAAGAAAGAATGGAAAGAGTGTGGTAAAGGAGTAGAATTTTACAAAAAGATGTTATGTGCTCATTCAGGGTTGCCTGCTGCAACAAAAGAGTGACTTTCTTTTTCTCCCAGCAGATGATTCTATTATCCTCCAACTAAAGTTCCACAAACAATTCAAATCCAATGGTATTGAAATTGTCTACTTATTTCCCCACTGACAAGGCAAATTTCTAAAGATTGCTCTGTACAAAAATAGAATAGCAATGTCCATGCATTGAAACACAGAACCACCTTTTATGACAAAACTAGAGGCCTGGTGCATGAAATTTGTGCATGGGTAGGGTCCCTAGACCTGGCTGGTGATCAGGGCCTTACAGCTGCCAGCCAGGGCCTCCCTTCCCTGGCTGCCAGCTGCTGGCCAGCACCTCCTCCCTTCCCCAGATGCCAACTGCTGGCCCAGGCCTCCCTTCCCCAGCTGCTGGCCAGGGCCTTCTTTTGTTCCTCACCACACCCTGGTGGTCAGCGTATGCCATAATGAGCGATCGGTCTTTCAGTCAAACCCTTGTGGGAATAATTTGCATATCAGGCCTTTATATATATAGACTAGAGGCCAGGTGTACAAAATTCATGCATGGGGGGGATGTCCCTCAGCCCAGCCTGCACCCTTTCCAATCTGGGACCCCTCAAGGGATGGCTGACTGCCCATTTAGGCCCGATCCTAGCTCTCCTGTCTGCCATCCTGATTGCCCCTAACCACTTTTACCTGCCAGCCTGATCACCCCCTAACCACTACCCTGCCAGCCTGACTGATGCCTAACTGCTCCCCTACCAGCCTGTTTGGACCTAACTTCCCTCCCCTGCAGGCCTGCCCCCCCCCCAACTACTCTACCCTGCAGGCCTGGGTCCCTCCCAACTGCCCTTCCCTGCTGGCCTGATTGCCCACAACTGCCCTCCCTTGAAGACCTGGTCCTTCCCAACTGCCCTTCCCTGCTGGCCATCTTGTGGTGACCATCTTGTGTCCACATGGGGTCAGTCATCTTTGACCACATGGGGGCAGCCATCTTGTATGTTGGAGTGATGGTCAGTTTGCATATTATTCTTTTATTAGATAGGAGGATTAGATTGGATAGAGGCCTGGTGCACGTTTGGGGGCTGGCTAGTTTGCCCTGAAGGGTGTCACGGATCAGGGTTGGGGTTCCCTTGATGCATGGGGTGGCCTGTGCAAGGGGCCTGTGATGGTTTGCAGGATGGCCAAACCCCCTGGCAACCCAAGTGGAGGCCCTGGTATCTGGGATTTATTTATCTTCTATAATTGAAACTTTGTAGCTCTGAGCAGAGCCAAGCCTCCTGCTCACTCCATGGCTGCAGACATCTTGGTTCGGTTAATTTGTATACTCGCTCCTGATTGGCTGGCGGGCATGGCTTGCGGGTGTAGTGGAGGTATGGTCAATTTACATATTACTCTTTTATTAGATAGGAAGATTGAGCCAGGTCCCAGCATGACTGTGGAATGATGGGCACATGATGGAAAGTTACATTCCTTTCTTTTTCTGAACTTAGTCTTATAAGATTTTCCTTTCTCCAATGAAAGCTACTTTTTATTTTTATTTTTTATTGATTTCAAAGATGAAGGAAGAGGGAGAGCAAGATAGAAACATCAATGATAAGAGTGAATCACTGATTGGCTGATTCCTGCATGCCCCCCACTAAGGATCGAGCCTGAAACCTGGGCATGTGTCCTTGACTGGAATTGAACCTGGGACCCTTCAGTCCACAGGATGATGCTCTATCCACTGAGCCAAACTGGCTAGGTCAAAAGCTACTTCTTAATACATGTTGTGTGCTGTTGAATCTTACTCTCTGTAGTGTGAAAGGATATGGTAGATTCTTTTTAAAGTGCTGCAATATTCTCCTCCTATATCCATACTCTTTGAAATGTGACTTTGCCAGTCTTCCCATAAATGTGGGATCTTTCCCCCACCTCTTTCTTCTGGGATTGCAGTAGACTGTATCAGAGGTGACACTCTGCCAATTATAAAATAGATCACAAGAGGCCTGGACACTTAGTCTTGTTATTCAAGTACTTTATGCAGATGAGGCCATTCTGGATAAGCCAGTAGATCTACCAGCTTACTGAAAAAGCAGGAATGAGCCAAACATAGATCAACAGAAATGTCCAGCTGGCTTACGATAAACATGAATATTGTTTTATGTTACTAAGTTTTGGTATGGTTCTTGATATAGCCATAGATAATCCTTACAAGAAAGCATATAACATTTTTTTTTGAGCTTTCCATAAAGGGGTATAAACATATGGGGCCAAAGAAAGATATTTTAAAATTTATAATAAATAAAACTTATTTTATATACTATTAGAAATTAAAGAATAGAAAGGGAAAATAATTGATAAAAAGAACTACTAGAATGTAAATTCCATGAAGATAGGAATTTTTGAGGTATTTTTCTTTGTTGTATCTCCAGAGTCTAGATTAGTATCTGGCATATAGTAATTGGTACATAATATTTTGTTGAATAACTGATGAATATAAGATATAGAAGCATAGATATATCTCTGTATGAATAATCTAACAATATCTTAAATTTTATATATTAAATGCCACACTCCAATGGTTGACCACAAAAACCTTCTTCTTCTTAGAACTATATTCATTAGTTTTATTTCTATTCACTTATTTATTCAACAAATATGTATTTGTTAAGTGGGGTTTATGTGCTAGATGCTGCATTAAATGTTGGGAATACAGATATGATCCAAAGAGACAGGACCATTTTTTTATGGAGCTTGCTCTCATAAAAACAAACAAAATATTTAAGAAGTTACATTTGTGAAAAACAACATTAAAGCTATAAAAATATTTAACAGGGGAGCCATAGAAGGTATTATTCTTCAGTATGTCAACTATAAATTTAGAAATCTATTTTATTCCTCTTTTCTCTCCTTTCTTATGCTCAATCAGTGGTAAATCATTCTTTTGTATTCTAAACTGTTCCATTCATACCCATTTTTACTACTTTGTATCAGGGACCAGGCCTTAATACTATTTCTTAAACAATTACAAAGTCTTCCAATAATTTTATTTGTATTAAACATTAATCTTATTTTTATTAAAATGCACAAAATAGTTTCTCTCTATGGTCCTTTAATATCTAGACCTAAAATAACTTTCCAAAATCTTCTTTAATTGCATTTCTTTAAACCTAGCTTAAGTTGATTCAGAAACTCTTATTGCAATACAATTATTTCTACTCAAGAGTAAGGTTATTTAGAATACTCTCTATTCTGTAGATAAAAAATAATTTGCATGATCTATGCTTTTGGTAAGAGTGGTTCCTCATCCTCAAAATGGCCTAACCCTTCTTTAGCTACTAAAATGATTTACATTGTTTAATAGACAAATGTGTTCTACCATCTCCACACTGTTCAGATCGACCTTATTATTTATAATTATTGTTTTCTCTTGAGTTTATTTTTAATCCTTGATTATAAAGTATGTCTTGATTTACATTGCATTGTATTTTAAGATTTGCTAGTGCATTTCAATCGCTATATTTTGTGTTAATCATTAGCAAAAATTATGTTTTAATTATATCCTGATCCACTGTATTTACTAGATGTGAAATACTTAGTTTCAATT
The DNA here is from genome assembly GCF_027574615.1 of Eptesicus fuscus. Taxonomy (NCBI): domain Eukaryota; kingdom Metazoa; phylum Chordata; class Mammalia; order Chiroptera; family Vespertilionidae; genus Eptesicus; species Eptesicus fuscus. The sequence goes on along the minus strand of NC_072475.1, from coordinate 76,649,797 downwards.
TATTAATTTTCAATGTCCACATAAACTATAGTCTCTTAGCTAGCACTCAGTTGTCCTAATCCAGAAGTTTATAAGTATTTATGAATAACAATAGATCATCATTTAAATATCAACTAATTCCCATTTTATTATATTGATAAGGGCAAGGAAACCAAGTGATATAGTCAACAGAAGACAACCTCCTGAATACAGAGAAGAGAAAGGTAGATGATGCATGAGTGTAGGGAATGGAGAATACCAGCACTATTTCAAACAAAGAATCAGCAGTTCTAGCATTATTTCCAAATCTCTTTCCACTTTTGACATCATAATTTATCTCATTTAAGTAAACATCCACATCTACAAATACTCTTTTTTCATGTTTTTGAAAATTTCAACAGTGATTTCATAGCTACCGGTAATAGGAGAGAAGTAAGAAACAAGCCATTTTCACTAGCAGGAGATAAGTGGAAACAAATAATAATGCTAAAGAAGAAAAACACTTTAAATTAGGCAATGCTACTCACTCTCTGTTATAGGCATGATTGTAATTTACAGTCTTTGACATCAGTTCACTTAATATTCAAAGATTATCATTTTGTCTGATTAATAATACTTTTACATTATAGGCTGTTTCTATACCTGCAAGGGACAGCTGAATGTGATTGGAAAGAACACTGTACCATGATGACTTTTTATTTATTTTAAATTCAAGATAGGTCATTCTTTGTGCATATATACAAGTCTGCCACATATCTCTGAAGTCTTTTAACAACTCATCTCCTCACCTTTTAAAATTGGAGTGTTTCCAGGCTTAGTCCTGGTGTCTATTCTCTTCTCTACTCACACATGACCTTTTATTATGTCATTCCATCTTTACCTTTAGATATCTTGTGTTTCTGATGATGTGCATATTTTTAAATTTTATTTTATTGTTTAAAGTATTACATATAGTACTACACATGTCTCTTTTTTCCCCCATTGACCTCTACCCAGCCACCCCCACCCCCTGGCACATGCCCTCACCCCCCTAGTGTCTGTGTTCATTGGTTATGCTTATATGCACACATACAAGTCCTTTGGTTGATCTCTTACCCGACCCTCCCCACCAGCCTTCTCACTGAAGTTTGACAGTCTCTTCGATGCTTCTTTGTCTGTGTATCTATTTTTTTCTTTCTTTATTGATTAAGGTATTACATATGTGTCCTTATCCCCACATTGCTCCCCACCACCCGCTTATGCCCTCCATCCCCTAGTGTCTGTGTCCATTGATTATGCTTATATGCATGCAAACAAGTCCTTCAGTTGATCTCTCTCCCTTCCCCCATCCTCTCCTACCTTCCCTCTGAGGTTTGGGTATCTGATTGATGCTTCTCTGTCTCTGTATCTATTTTTGTTCATCAGTTTATGATGTGCATATTTTTATATATATAAAACTATGTCTCCCAACTTGTCTTATATATATATAAGACAAACTTGTCTCCCGACTTGCCAACTTTTATATAGCTGTCTATTCAACATCTTGACCTATGAATCTTTTAAGCACCTCAGATCCAAGATGTCAAAACATGTATCTACAAATCTGCTTCTTTCATAACCATCCCTATACTATACAATAAACATACCATTGTTCCAGTTGATCAGATAAAAATTATTTTTTCCCTTTTCCTATTGCATTCCACACCAGCAAATCTGTTGCCTCTGCTTTAAAAATATACACATAACCATCAGACAGTCCCATGTCACTGGAGTAGTTTCCACCATGGTCCAATCCAACACTTTCTCTTTCCTAAAACTATTTTAATTCTCCAAACTACTTAAAACAGTTACAAATTTATTCCATCACTGCATTCCAGGCTTCACACCCCAGCTGCTCCGTGACTCCTTCTCATGACGGCCCACCAGCCTGGGTTTTTTTTGTGCCCCAAGAGCTTCCCAGTGACTGATTATGAACCTGTCCTGGCCCTGGGTGCCCAGTGAATTTCTTGGCCATTCAGTGGGCTGCAACCACACCTTTTTCTATGAGTTTTACTCCCATTTAGAGAAGGGAGCCTCCCTTTCAAGTTTGTCCTTCCCTAGGTCTACTCCCTCCATCTTTACTGCATTGCCCTGATGAGAGATCCTAGGTCTGCAAAGATTACACAATTTGGACTCAGAATATGAAAATTAGAAAGTGCAACCAGTTCTTTGGGGGAAAACCATTATCTCACTCATAGTGGAATCTAATGAACAAAATAAACTAATGAACAAAATAGAGGCATAAAAGCTTGGAACAGACTGCAAATCTCAGAGGGAAGGTGAGGGTGAGTGGGAAGATATCGACCAAAGAATTTGTATGCGTATATGCAAAACCCATGGATACAGACAATAGTGTAAAAAGGAGACACATATGTAATACTTTCAACTACAAAAACTTGAAAAGCAAAAACAAAAAAAGGAGATATTTGGAATCTGAGTGAATATTTTTTATGGATTAAATATACCTCCTATTATTGTAAAAATTACTTTTATTAAAATCCTACTCCTAAAAGTACTATGTGATTTCTGTCTCCTTATTGGGCTCAGACTGACACATTGCTCCCTGCTTCTACTAGTGACTCCCTATAGTCTATTCATCACACAGCAGGCAGAGGAATTCTGTTAAAACCATCACTTCAACCCTAGCCAGTTTTGCTCAATGGATAGAGTGTCAGCCTTTGGACTGAAGGGTCCCGGGTTTGGTTCTGGTCAAGGGCACATGCCGGGGTTATGGGCTTGATCCCCAGTGTGGGGCATGCAGGAGGCAGCCAATCAATGATTATCTGTCATCATTGATGTTTCTTTCTCTCTTTCCCTCTCCCTTCCTCTCTTAAATTATTAAAAAATATTAAAATATATCCTATATAATAAAAGCCTAATATGCAAATCGACTGAACGGCAGAATGACTGGTGGAATGACTGGATGCTATAATGCACACTGACCACCAGGGGGCAGATGCTCAACACAGGAGCTGTCCCCAGCCTGCAGGTGAGCGGGCAACGTCAGGCTGGCCAAGGCAGGGGCCCCCTGATTGCTATGCTGGTCACCCCACAGATTGGCCCTGATTGCTGGCCAGGCCTAGGGACCCTACCCATGTACAAATATTGTGCACCAGGCCTCTAGTATGTATATATATATATATATATATATATATATATATATATATATATATACACACACACACATATTAAAATGGTCCCTTCAGATTAGGGTATTTCTCATATCCAAGCTCTCCAGTAGGTTCCTATATTATTCAGAGTAAAAGCCAAAAGGCATTTATTTTTTGACCCCCCTCCCTCTAAATCTGATAACTACCCTTGCTCTCTGGTATACTGGCTTCCTTACTCTTGCTTGCAAACAACTTACCAAGATGCTCTTATCTCAAGGTCTTTGACTTGGCTCTTTGCCTGTTGTTGAACTCCTTTGGCCCAGATGTCCACATGTCTCAGTACTTCATTTCCTTTAGTTCTTGTCTCATAGTTATCATCTCTGAGAAGCTTTTTCTGAATATCTATGTAGAATAGAAGTTAGAGTACCCTCCTCCATTCTGCACTACCCCAGCACTGTCTCCTTTTCTAACCTTGCTTTAGTTTCTCCATGGTACTTAGCCTTACATTAAAAAAATATATATAAATTATTTATTTATTTGTTGGTTGACAGTTTTTTGTATTTTTTTCAAATACAGTGCAGAGTAGAGATTTTGTTTTGTTACTATTACCACAGGATCTAAATAATTCCTGGCACAATGTAAGTGTTCAATATATATTTATTTGAATGAGTGAATTTCTTTTAGAGATTATTATTTTTTGGACAACTTCAGAGTAATAAAGACATAGTTTATTATTTTTGCTCTTAGAAAAGTAAGATCGGACTTATTTTTAGTTGTAAGACATTTGAGGACAAGGACAGTGTCCTAGTCATAGCCTTCTCTCTGCCCTAAAGCATAGTTGATCTATAATATATTTTTCTCGTCTACTTAAAAAGTATTTAGCTTTGTTGAGCTATAATTGACAAATAAAATTATAAGATATTGAAGTGTACCTTATAGTAATTTGATATATTTTTACATAACTCCCTTCTTTTTGATGAGAATATTTAAGTTCTACTCTCTTAGCAACTTTCAATTATGTACTACTGTGTTCTCAACTATAGTCACCATGTTTTACATTAAATTCTGGAACCTTATTCTTTTTACTGCTGAAAGTTTATAGTACTCTTCTATCAAGTTCTATTTCCCCCACTCCAGGTTCTGCAACCACTTTTCTACTCTATTTTATTATGAGTTTGACTTATTTTATTTGTAGACTCTACATATAAGTAATACCATGCAGTTTCTTTCTCTTTCTGCCTGGCTTATTTAACTTAGCATAATGTCCTCAAATGTTGTTGCAAAGGGCAGTATTTTCTTCTTCCTTTTGGTTGAATACTATTCCATTGTATATACGTATATACAGGGAGGGGCAAAGTAGGTCTACAGTTGTTTGTATGGAAAATAATAAAATAATGATGAATAATACAAGAATAATCTCTGTGTTTCACATACTCAAAACCATAAACCTACTTTTGCCCCACTCTGTATATATGTTTATTTCTTATCCACTCATTTCTTGATGGACTTAGGTTATTTCCATATCTTGGCTATTGTGAATAATGCTGCAGTGAATATGGAAGTATGGATATCACTTCAATATTCTATTTTAATTTCCTTTGGATATACACTCTGAAGTGAGATTGCTAGACCTTATGGTAGTTCTATTTTTAATTTTTTTTGAGAAAGCTCCATACTGTTTATAATCTCATGTTAAATTTAGTTAAAATCAGTATGAAATGATAGCCTTAGAAAATTTTCCTTTACATAATTCCTTTTAAAATAGCTTGTTAAAAACACTGCCCCATTGTCCAATACATATGTAAAATCCATTTCCATTGCAGTGGTAGTTCTAAACATTATATTTCTTTAATTTTTTTCAAGTGATACTTATGCTGTTATAATCTTCTAACTAATTCTTAGGGTATGAAATAAACCAGTGTTAAGGCCATATGACATTGTCTGTCTGCTTATGTTCATGCATTCTTATGTGCTCTGAGTCTTACTCTGCTAATTCACTGATTTTGAAGTCTATAAAGCAGGATAATAACTGAATTTCCCCTTCCAAAGTTGAGGTGGGAGATAGAGGATTACATCAGTAGCAGGAGTGCATATATATAAGTGATTTTTAAAGTATGGATATCTTCTTAGGAAACTTATACAATGCCCTGAAGAGAATGATAATTTTCTGGTATAGAACATGTGACTCTTCATGATTAAATTTTGATTTTATTCCTAAGAAATATTTCTGGGTGATATTCTTCCAAAGGTTATTATTCTCACTGGTGACTCCCATTCAGACAAAGACCTAAGAACATGTTCCAGGCAAACATCCTACCTAATAAAAGAGTAATATGCAAATTGACCCTAACTACGCTACACCCACAAGCCACGCCCACAAGCCAATCTGAGCAAGTATGCAAATTAACCCAAACAAGATGGCTACAGCCATGGAGAAAGTAGGAGAGAGGCTTTGGTTTCCAAGGCGATAGAAGAAGCCAAGCTTTCCTGTGTCCTGGCCGGCCTAAGCCTCCATTCAAGGCTACAATGGTTCAATTATAGAAGGTAAACAAATCCAAACAGAAATGGCTGCCAGACACGGAGCGAGCAGGAGGCTTGGCTTCAATCCAGGATACAAAGTTTCAATTGTAGAAGGTAAATAATTTCCAGATACCAGAGCCTCCACTTGGGTTGCCAGGGGGCGTGGCTGGCCTGAAAACCACCACAGACCCCTTGCTCAGGCCACCCCACACCTCAAGGGAACCCCCATCCTGACCTGGGACACCCTTCAGGGCAAACCAGCTGACCCCCACCCGTGCACCAGGCCTCTATTCTATCTAATAAAAGAGTAATATGCATATTGATCATCACTCCAACACACAATATAGCTGTCCCCATGCGGCCAAAGATCCTGCCCCCATGTGGACACAAGATGGCCACCATAAGATGGCCAGCAAAGGAGGGCAGTTGCGAGGCACCAGGCCTGCAAGGGAGGGAAGTTGTGAGGGACCAGGCCTGCAAGGGAGGGCAGTTGGAGGCAATCAACCCTGCAGGGGAGGGCAGTTAGGGGTGACCAGGCTGGCAGAGGAGGGAAGTTGGGGGCAAACAGGCTGGCAGGGGATCAGTTAGACTTCAATCAGGCTGGCATGGGAGTGGTTAGGGGGTGATCAGGCTGGCAGGCAGAAGCGGTTAGGGGCAATCAGGAAGGCAGGCAGACAAGCAGTTGGGAGCCAGCAGTGCTGGATTGTGAGAGGGATGTCTGACTGCCTGTTTAGGCCAATCCTGAGTGGTCCCAGATTGGAAAGGGTGCAGGCTGGGCAGAGGAACACCCCCGTACCCCCGTGCATGAATTTTATGCACCAGGCCTCTAGTAATAGAATAAAGGGAAAAGAACTAGTGCTTGGTGATAGAAGAAGTGGAAAACCATCAAGTTCCCAAATGTTCCTTAAGGCAATTGGAAAATTTTTCTGCTACAGAATCAAACAGTTCTAATAATTCCAGCCACCAAAGAAATAGCTACTTGATTCAATGGTAATGTAGAGAAAACCCTTATTTGAGGGAATAGTCCTTATTGTTGCAGGAGAGTCTGGTTATTCTAAGTTATATTGAGTGCCTTCACTGAAAGTAACAATACTGGCAATTTGAAAATATACAACATACAGATTTATTTTATAGTGAACTAGGTAAGAACTATGTTAGAGTTAGAACTATTTGTTGTCTAGTTATATAATGGCAAAATTGGATCATTGGTACATTCACCATTAAAATAAAATGATTTTATGACATGTCATGCACAAGGTGGAACAACTTTAAGTGAACACAGTTGGAAATGAAAAAACAAAATGCAATGATGTAACTTTAATGTCTTGTGGTTCTAAAAGTCAGTTTGACAAATTAATTTTTTCTGCTGTCAAAGCCATTTTGTTTACATAGATAGATATATCACTTTTGTGAGATATTTAGCATCAGCTGAAAACAGCATTTCTATTATTAAATCTAACTAACCCTAAGCTTGGATATATGGAACAAAGTGCAAAATTAATAAGTATACAAATTCAAATTTTGAACTTAACTAAAATTACAGAGAAGCTATTGTCTACTTTGTTACTGAAGTAGCATACAATGCTCAGTGAGACTGAAAGGCATGCAATTGCAATTCAGGATAGGTTGATTGGCACTAAAATTATAGCAAGTACATTATGAGAATAAGCTTGATGAAATAAGCAGATGACATATAGTATCTAATGGAACAATAGAACATGTAATTGGAAATTTACCTTGTTTGCTATTGTAGATTAGATGAACATGCACAAAATTGTTACTACCATGCACATCACAATTAGATTTCAGCTACAAATTTTTAGATGGATTAATATTGGATTAAAAATAAGAAGAGAAGCATTAGTTCAAAACAACTTTATATAAGCAATAGAGAAAAACACTGTGACTAGCTATTTTATAGCTGACACTGAGAAAAATAGGCTGATAGACAGTGGTGGGAGACAAGCTGTATTGATGGTGGCAAGCAAGAAAGGAAAAAAGTAGTAGGTGTCAGTCTAGCAAGGAGTATTGTTTTGTGAGCTCGCAGGAGACATTATTACAATTTGCTGCATTAAAATTGTTTGGAGGTGGAGGATGGTAAATGAAAATTCTAAGTCTCATTCTCAGAGACTCTGGTGAGACTTCACATGCATTTTGTAATAAAATAGAATTGAATAAGGTAGAGTGTCCCCAAAAAATGTATACACACACTTGGAATAATTACAAAGGCAGCATTTATCAAAATACATTTCATTTTCAAAATTGAGCTATCAGCGGTTATAGCAGCGTGTATACATTTGGGGGGGGACAACCTATATAATAGGAGATGGAATAATTTACCCAGTTTGTCTGTTCCCCCTGCACCCACATTTGAATGGTCTCTTCATGGGCTGCACTCATAGGCACTGGGCTTTGCTATTTGACCTGTTTTTGCCAGTGGCATGTGGCAGTTTTAAGCCCAGGCCTTAGGAGCCTCCAGTGTTTCTGCTTGTCCCCCAGCATGCCTGCTATCAACATTAGAAGATTAACTCATAGACAAATTCCCCTCTTTCACCATATGTTGTCACCCCAATAAATGTAATAGCATTTTAAAATAGATTAGCTCATGAAAGATAAACGTCATAGGAATTTGTGCTACTCAACAAGTGGCAAATACTACTGGATCTCTTTGAACAGGTATTTTGAGGATCTGGTCTTTATTCCCAAATGTGGAAAGAAAAATGTTATGTTTTCTAGGTTCAGTATTTTCTAGAATAAGACGATACTTATATTCATCATTTCCTATGTAACTTCTTCCCCCCACCCCCATCAGCTATGGGCATAGAATAAACACATATGCAGCAGTGACACTCTTGTTAATACACAGGACTTTAGTAATAGTTAGACCAGCTCAGTTGCTGCAAGCTGAAACTGAATCGCCCAGGCAAGCCTAGTCTAGATTAGCAGAACTGTTCACATAGACCCATAGGTCCATGAGAATAAATGATGGTTATTTTAAGATGCTAAATTTTGGTGCAGTTCATTATATATACTTTGGTTAGGCAACAGTTGACTGATAAATATTTATATGCTATCACATGTTCTATTAAAGGTTCTAGTATAAAAATGTTGAGTAACAACCATAACAAGAAAACCCTAAATCTCATCCTATATAATAAAAGCCTAATATGCAAATAAACCAAATGGCGGAACAACCAAACAACTGATTGCTGTGAGGTACACTGACCACCAGGGGGAGCACACAGAACATGGCAGGTGTTGGCAGCAGCGGGATGGTGGAGCAGGTGAGCGGGGGCGCCAGACCAAGGCGGGGCACCAGCTGCTGTCATTGGAGCTAGAGTCTGGTGGTTACTGAAAATTCTTTGCTTCCATGTGCTGCAGTCCCACCCCACACTTGCACCTGCTGTTGGCACCAGCCCCACTCATACCCGCTGCCAGTGTCAGAGCCGGTGCTCGCACCTACTGCTTGTGCCCGGCACCTGCCCTGATCGCTTGGCATTGTCAGTGGGTGTGAGCGGTGGCTGCTGGCCCCGATTGCCCCTGAGAGCTTTTCTACTTCCCCCTGCTCCGAAGGGGTGATCAGGGCAGCAGCTGCCACTTGCACCCACGGATGGCAATGGTCCCAATTGCTCCATGCTGTCAGCAGGTGTAAGCGGAGCTGGCGCTGTCAGTGCATGGGAGCAGCGGTGGCAGGAGCGAGGCTGCTGGCAGAAAGGGGACCAGGGCCATGGCAGGAGGGGCTAGGCGGGGGTGCAGAACATGGGCCAAGACCCACCCCTGTGCCCTGCAGCCTCATGGCCCACAGTTCCTTTCAAGGTGCACGAATTCGTTCACTGGGCCCCTAGTAGGTTTATAAAAAAAAACAAAAAACAACCACTTTATGTTTTCTCTTTTAAGGATTTTGGATTATCTGGGTGGCTTTCCTTTAGGCTGTCAGTTGGTTTCAGGTAACCTCAACCTGTCTCTCAATCTGGGAAGCAGGCATGCTCTTTCCATGGCAGAAGGGATGCCAACCACAAAAGCAACATAATACTCCCTCCCCCCCTCCTCATATAATGGTTGCTCACTTTCTGTTTGTCAAGCAATTCATGGGGTCATTCCCAGTGTTGGGGAGAGTGACAGGAAGTCCAGTCTGCTTTAAGAGAGAAGGGGAAAGGGAGGGGGATAAATACTTGCTGATAATTATCTGATCTATCACATAACACATTACTAGTACTCATGCTGTGTTGAGTTTTCAGGGTAAGGGCTGATGAAGTTAGGATGTCAGAATTAATGATCTCCAACTTGTTTTTCTCTCCATCAGGATGGGTGGCCTTAAAGAGCAGGCGTTCTTCACGGAGGCCTTGTTTTCAGAAAGGGGCATCCTTGCTCTGAACCAAGTGCTGAGTGGGTTTTATCCTGATCGTTATCAGTAATGTGCTCTCCTTCAAGAATTCCATGAAAATCTTTCCAGATTTAGGGCAACATTTCTTTCTATATAATTATGTCTGATGTAAAATGTCACCATTTTGAGAGCATTTGAAATCTTCCCTACATGTCATCAATTTCACTCAAATAAATTCTTTTAAAAAATAAATAAATAAATAAATAAACAAACAAAAAATAAATAAATAAATATCACCATCTTTTTTCCATGTCTTTCCCACTTTTGCAGCACCCAGTCTTTAATGCTAAAATAAAACAACCTTATCCCGATCCCATACTTTAATTTTAGCATGCAACATAATTTTGGAGGTATAAAGGTATATGCCTGCTGACTTTTGTTGAATCATAATTTCTCTGAAGGCAGCGGAAATATATTACTCATCTTAACCCCTAGTATCTGGTTCACTCCCTGACTCTTTAAAGTGTTCAGCAAATGCTGATGAGGACCCACTTACCTGAAAGAAGCACCAGGGATAGAGGGAGTGTTTACACTTGTCACCCATCCACTCCCGTCTTACAGGTAAAAAACAAAATAAAAAAACAATGTAAGCATAAACTCTTCTTGATAATAATTAAACAGTGACTGTATCAATTCAAATCAAATGCCATATCTTGTTTTTGCATGTAATATACAATTATTTTTAATATCAGATTATTTGATTATTTGATCATCACTTATTCATTTTAGCAATAGTCAACATGATTAATTCAAATGTTCGTATTATTGAACCCAATGATAGGATTTCCTTTTCTATGTTACTTCCACATTCACACTTTTATGCTTGCATCTACACTAGTAAAAGAAAAAGATGCACATTGGCTGTACCTTCTCGATGCCCACCAGCACATCAGGAGTGAGTATGCAAATTAGTGGGACTAAGATTGCGGTGTCCACAGAGCCAGCCAGAGAAATCTGGAGGCTTAGGTTGCCCCTGGCAATGAAAGAAGCCAAGCTTCCCGCCCACCGGGGCCGGCCTCTGAAGGAGGGACCTGTGAACGGAGGACATGGAGCTAGCCCGGGCTGCGGGTGGGTGCACGGAAGGCTTGGGTCGCCCCTGGCAATGGAGGAAGCCAAGCTTCCAGCCCACCTAGGCTGGCAGCCGAAGGAAGGGCCTGTGAGCGGAGGACACAGAGCTGGCCTCCGGGTGCTGAAGGAGGGACCTGCAAGCAGAGGACATGGAGCTGGCCCTGGCAACCTGGGCATGTGGGAGGCTTGGGTCGCTGTTGCCCAGGCTGGCCGCCAAAGGAGGGGCCTGCAAAAGGCCCTCAGCCCCTAACCCAGGCTGGCCAACCCCCATGGGGTTAGGGTCCCCACTGGGGGGCGTGACCAGCCTTCAAACAGCCATCAGCTCCTCACCCAGGCTGGCTAGGCACTCCAGCAGGGACCCCCACCCTGAAGGGGGTGTGGGCAGCCTGAAAACAGCCCTCAACCCCTAACCTAGGTTGGCCATGTCCCCCCAGCAGGGACCCTCACCCGATGGGGGCGTGGCTGGCCTGCAAACTGCCCCAGCCCCTCACCCAGGCCAGCACTGTCCCCAGTGGGAACCCCCACCCCAATGGGGGCGTGGCAGGCATGCAAACCACCACAGGCCCCTTGCCCAGGCCACCCCACCCCCCAAGGGAACCCCCACCCTGATCCGGAACACCTTTCAGGGTAAACCAGCTGGCCTCGACCCATGCACCAGGCTTCTATCTATACTAATAAAAGGGTAATATGCTAATTAGACTGGGAGACATTCCAGACATTCTTCTAGACAAAGCCTTGGTGGTGGGGCCATGGTAGATGCGGTTAGGGGCCAAAACGGGAGGGAAGTTGTGGGTGATCAGGCCAGCCGGGGGGAGGGTGTAGTTGGGGGTGAGCAGGCTGGTGGAGGTGAAGTTGGGAGCGAGCAGGCCAGCAGTCAGAGTGGTTAGGGGCAATCAGGTAGGCAGGCAGGTGAGCGGTTAGGAGCCAGCAGTCCCAGCTTTAGTGAGGGATCCCAGATTGGAGAGGGTGCAGGCTGGGCTGAGGGACACCCCCTCCCCATGCATGAATTTCATGCACCAGGCCACTAGTTTATCTATAATCCCTCTGTATTGGGATCTATTGAATGTTTAGGCCTTGTGCATAACCTCACCTGACTTTTCCTTCAGTTTGCTCTTCACTTATCCCAAATTGCAGTTATTAAAATTTTCTTTTGGTGTTCTAATTCACAGGTGTATTTTATTTCCAATGTCATATTACTTTGCCAATTGTCATAGAATGCCCCTTGTAAATCCTCAATCTTTCAAAGAAAATCATGGCTCTTCCATCCTTGCTAAATATTCTGAGACCTCAGAGAACTTGTTTATGTTAGATTTCTTGAGTATCCTTTACAAATAAAAAAAATTCAAATTCTTCACTTTTTGGCATCAATCTATGGTAATGATTGAATCTCTCATTCTGCCTTTCTGACCTAGTTTTAAGGTGTTTATTTCTCTTCAATCATGATTTCATTGAAGATTAAATAAATTATATTCATTCTTCTACCTGGCCTCTTGTGTCTCAGTTTATCTTTTTATTACTGTACTCATCTGTATTTTGGTGCCACAAAGCTATGGCATCAATTTTAATAATACATTTTCACCTTAAACACACCCTCATATTTACTCTTTCTCCATTTTTTTCCAGTTAAGTATTATATTTGTCTTTAGGTAAACTACTTTTAGGTATCTTTAAAAAATACTAACATGATTGAACTTTTAAAATTTTTTTGCTGCTATTTACATAACATGTAGACATGATTTTTTTTCCCTTAATTTTCCCACTAGGCTTTAAATTAACTAAATTACTGCATAATTTCCTCCCTAAGACTCTGGCTACCAATTCTAGCATTCTTCTAATCATGACTCTTATTGGTATAAAATAATATCCTAAACATAAAACACAATAGGTTTTGAGTCTCCCCCTTCTTCCCATCTCTCAAGAACACTTGGCCTTGCTACTGATTTTCTGGTATTTTCACCTGACTCAATATATTTTCTCTCTTTCTGTTTTTCCTTTTATCACCCCTTGAAAAAATATGAACATTTCTCATACTTTAGTCCTTAGCCTTCTCCTCATCTATTTTCTTTGCTCCTTTGGAAAACTTTTCAACCCCCATCAACATATAACTGTATCTCTAGTGACATATCTGAAACATACTGTCAACAGTTTCTACAAAGATACTCAGACTCTTTCCATATCTACCACTAATTTTCCCACAGATTAAGCTATACCAAGTAATTTGTTCATTTCCATTAAGAGCCCAGCCATTTCTCTACTCATTAAGACTCAAAGCTTCCTTTATAATTGCTAATGTTTTTGAGTCCCTGCTTTGTTGGATGCTATTAGTGTCCATATTGTATATAATCTGTCATATTTCACTTTTTTGAAGACCTGCAGACTTTGCCTTATCTTTATGCCTCTCAAAATTTTATACAGAAATATATTTAGTTAAAACATATGTTCAGCCCTAAACCTTTATGAAAATATAATCAATTCTATATTTGCTCATCCTACTGACTAGTAATTGTTGCAATGTCTCAGACTTGAGTTCTGGAATTTCTTTTCTCCTATATCTATATTTGCCTCCTGAGTAACATCATAGATGATGAACACTCACAAGTTTATATTTCTAGCACCAGCTTGTACCCTGAAATCTAGCCACTTATACCCAAATTTCTACTCAACAGCTTTACTTGAATATCTAATAACAGACTCAAACTTACTGTATTGAAAACCACACTCCTAGTTTGTATATCTTTTAACTCTGCCTAAATATTGTTTCATTGGGAGCCTGTTTTCTTTTCAATAAATGACAGTTTCACTCTCCCATTTGTGCAGGCATAAAAAAAAATCATAATTCCTCTTTATAAAAAAAAAAAAATCCTGTTAATTGTATTTCAAAATACATCCAAAGTTCTACATTTCTTTTTTTTTCTTTATTGATTAAGGTATTACATGTGTCCTTATCCCTCAATTGCCCCCAACCCCAGCCCCAGACTCTCCCCTGCCTTTCCTCTGAGATTTGACAGTCTGATAGATGCTTCTCTGTCTCTGCATCTGTTTGAGTTCATCAGTTTATGTTGTTCACTAGAGGCCCAGTGCATGAAGTCATGCACCACTGGGGTCCCTTGGCCTGGCCTACAGGATAGGGCCGAAACCAGCTCTTCGACATCCCCTGAAGGGTCCCAGATTGCAAGAGGGTGCAGACCAGGCTGAGGGACTCCACCAGTGCACAAACAGGACCGGAAGGGACGCAGGAGGTTGACCAGCTGGTGAGCGACCATAGGAGGGCTCCAGGTCATGTCTGGTCCTTCTCGCTCAGTCCAGATCAGCCAGACCCAGCAGCAAGCTAACCTACCAGTCTGAGCATCTGCCCCCTGGTGGTCACTACACATAATAGCGGCTGGTTGACCGGCCAAGTGTCTGCCCCCTGGGGGTCAGTGCATGTCATAGTGAGTGGTTGAGCAGATTTAGATTATCATTAGCATATTATGCTTTGATTGGTTGAATGGCTGACGAAACAACTGGGCACTTATCATATTAGGCTTTTATTATATAGGATTATATTCAACAAATGAGTGAGATCATGTGATATTTATCTTCTTCTGACTGACTTATTTCACCTAACATAATACTCTTTTTTTATAGCAGCATAGTATCCCATTGTGTACATGTACCAGTTTTCTAATCCACTCATCTGCTGATGGGCACTTAGGCTGTTTCCAAATCTTAGCAATGGTAAATTGTGCTGCTATGAACATAGGGGTGCATATATCCTTTCTGATTGGTGTTTCTAGTTTCTTGGGATATATTCCTAGAAGTGAGATCACTGGGTCAAATGGGACTTCCATTTTTAGTTTTTTGAGGAAACTCCATACTACTGTTCTCCACAGTGGCTGCACCAGTCTGCATTCCCACCAGCAGTGCACGAGAGTTTCTTTTTCTCTGCATCCTCCCCAACACTTGTCATTTATTGATTTGTTGATGACAGCCATTCTGACAGGTGTGAGATGGTACCTCATTGTTGTTTTGATTTGCATCTCTTGGATGATTAGTGACTTTGAGTATGTTTTCATAAGTCTCTTGACCTTCCTTAGGTCCTTTTTCAAAAAGTATCTTTTTACGTTCATTGCCCATTTTTTTTTTTCGGGTTGTTTATCTTCCTTTTGTTAAGTTGCATGAGTTCCATGTAAATGTTGGAGATTAAACTCTTATCGGCGATAACATTGGCAACTATATTCTCCCATGCAATAAGCTTTCTTGTTGTTCTGTTGATGGTTTCTTTTGCTGTGAAGAAGCTTTTTATTTTGATGTAGTCCCAGTTGTTAAAAATTTTCTCTTTAGTTTCCATTGCTCTAGGAGCTGTATCTATGAAGATACTGCTTTGGCATATGTCTGAGTTTTTGCTGCCTGTGGATTCCTCTAAGATTTCTATGGTTTCCCATTTTACGTTTAAGTCCTTTATCCATTTTGTGTTTATTTCTATGTATGATGTAAGTTGGTGGTCTAGTTTCATTTTTTTTTTTTGCAAGTATCTTTCCAATTTCCCCAACACGATTTATTGAAGAGACTGACTTGACTTCATTGTATGCTCTTGCCTCCTTTGTCAAATCTTAATTGAGCATAGTGGTTTGGGTCTATTTCTGGATTCTGTATCCTATGACATTGGTCTATATGTCTGTTCTTGTGTCAGTACCAGGCAGTTTTGAGAAAAGTGGCTTTGGAATACAGCTTGATATCTGGTATTGAGATCTCTCCAACTTTGTTCCTCTTTCTCAGGATAGCTGGGGCAATTTGGTGTTTTTTTTTTTTATTCCATATGAATTTTTGGAGTATTTGTTCTAGGTGTTTTAAATATGCCATTGGTATTTTAATGGGTAGTGAATTGAACCTGTAGATTACTTTGGGTAGTATGAACATTTTAATGATGTTTATTCTACCAATCCATGAACACGGTATGTTCTTCCATCTGTTTATGTCTTCCTCTATCTCTTTTTTCAGTGTCCTGTAGTTTTCTGAGTACAAGTCTTTTACCTCCTTAGTTAAGTTTCTTCCCAAAGCTCTCCACTTCTTACTTCTTCTGCTACCTTTCAATGATTTATCTATCATCTGGATTATTGCAGTAGCATGCTACCCAGGTTCTCTGTTTTCAATCTTGCTCATCTACATTCTATTTTCCACCTATCCGTTAGAATGACCCTATTAAAATTTCCTTCTCTGCTCAAGTCATTGCAACGAAGGTCCTTAAAGTCAATAGCCTGTCTATGTTTACTTCCAGTGCTCCCTCTCTGACAATATCTCCTGTCATTTTCTCTCATTCTTTTTGTCAAGATCAGTGGTTCTTGAATCATGGTGGTGGAGTGTGATTTTTGCCTCTCCTTCCCAGGAAGGGACATTTAGCAACATTGATTTTCACAACAGCAAGTATGGTGTATGTATGGGGGCTTGATACTGGCATCTAGTGGGGAGATGCCAGGGATGCTATTAAATATACTACAATGCATAGGACACCCCCCTGGCAACAAGTGGTTCTAAATATTAATAGTAGAGACCTTTAGAATTCTTGTGTTAAGGTACAAGTATGCCCTTGAAATTCCCATATGAAAAATATATTAAGAATGACATACCTTCTGGCCTTTTCATTAAACATTGCCTCTCTCTGGAACATTTTTCCCCCTAATGCCTTTCTCTAGAACATTATTTTACTGATAGATGGATACTCCTATTTACTCACTAGAGGCCCAGTGCATGAAATGTGTGCACTCAGGGTAGGGGGTTCCCTCAGCCTGGCCTGCTCCCTCTCACAGTCCTCGGGAGCCCTCGGGGGATGTCCGACTGACAGACATCCCTTAAAGCTGCTGCGGAGGTGGAATAGGCTCCCTCCACTGCCACTGTGCTCACCTGTCATGAGCTCAGTTTCTGGTTGAGTGGTGTTACCCCTATGGGAGCACACTGACCATCTGGGGCAGCTCCTGCATTGAGTGTCTGTCTCCTGGTAGTCAGTGCACATTGTAGCGACTGGTCGTTCCACCATTCGGTTGATTTGCATATTAGCCTTTTATGCCTGTGGGATCTGGTCAAAACCAGCTCTCCAACATCCTCCAAGGGGTCCCAGATTGTGAGAGGGTGCAGGCCAGGCTGAGGCCCCCTGGTGCACGATAGGGGCCAGGGAGGGACATGGGAGGTTGGCCTGCTGAAGAGGGACCATGGGAGGATACCAAGGAATGTCTGGCCTGTTTTGCTCAGTCCTAATTAGCTGGACCCCAGCAGCAAGCTAACCTAATGGTCAGAGCATCTACCGCTGGTGGTCAGTGCACATCATAGCAACTGTTTGACTGGTTGACTGTTTGCCGCCTGGTGGTCAGTGAACATCATAGCGAGTGGTTGAGAGGCCTTAGCATATCATTAGCATATCATGCTTTGATTGGTTGAACGGATGACTAGATGACCAGACACTTAGCATATAAGGCTTTTATTATATAGGATATATCTCTCAAGTACCATCTAAGAAAGACCTATAACCACACTATCTGTTTTCCAAGAACTTTTATCATTGCTATATAGGCAATATACTATATATATATATATATATATATATATATATATATATATATATACACACTAGAGGCCCAGTGCACAAAATTCGTGCACAGAGGGGGGTTGTCCCTCAGCCCAGCCTGTACCCTCTCCAATCTGGGACCCCTCAAGGGATGTCCGACTGCCCGTTTAGGCCCAATCCCGTTTAGGCCTGATCCTTCTCACAATCCAGGACTGCTGGCTCCCAACTGCTTGCCTGCCTGCCTTCCTGATTGCCCCTAACCGCTTCTGCCTGCCAGCCTGATCACCCCCTAACCACTCCGCTGCCAGCCTGTTTGCCCCCAACATCCCTCCTCTGCCGGCCTGGTTACCCCTAAATGCCCTCTCCTGCAGGGTTGATCACCTCCAATTGCCCTCCCTTGCAAGCCTGGTTTCTCTCAACTGGCCTCCCTTGCAGGCCTGGTCCTTCTCAACTGCCCTCCCTTGCAGGCCGGGTGCCTCCCAACTGCCCTGTCCTGCTGGCCATCTTGTGGTGGCCATCTTGTGTCCACATGGGGGCAGGATCTTTGACCATATGAGGGCAGCTATATTGTGTGTTGCAGTGATGATCAATATGCATATTACTCTTTTATTAGATAGGATAGAGGCCTGGTACAAGGGTGGGGGCCAGCTGGTTTGCCCTGAAGGGTATCCCTGATCAGGGTGGGGTTCCCTGGGGGCGTGGGGAGGCCTGAGCGTGGGGCCTGTGGTGGTTTGCAGGCCAGCCACGCCCCCTGGCAACCCAAGCGGAAGCCCTGGTATCTGGAATTTATTTTCCTTCTACAGTTGAAACTTTGTAGCCTGGAGCGGAGCCCCACCTGGGGCTCCCTCCACCTGGCAGCCCATTTCTGTTGGGGTTATAATTGAAACTTTGTTGCCTTAAGTGGGTGGGCCCAGCCAGGGTGTGCAGAAAGCTTTGCTTCCCCTGTTGCTGGGGGCAACCCTGGCCTGCTCTCTCAAGCTCCATTCTGCTGCCATTTCTGTTTGAATTTGTTTACCTTCTATAATTGAAACTTTGTAGCTTGAGTGGAGGCTTAGGCCTGGCAAGGGCAGGCAGAAAGCTTGGCTTCCTCTGTTACCTAGGAAACCTTGCTCTCTGTGGCTGTAGCCATCTTGGTTTGGGTTAATATGCATACTCGCTCTGATTGGATAGAGGGTGTGGCTTGTGGGTGTGGCTTGTGGGTGTGGTCAATTTGCATATTTGTCTATTATTAGGTAGGATATATTACTTATATATTTGTGTTTTGTCTGTTCACGAAAATATGAGCTCCATTAAAGTTGGGTTTTGATCACTACAATATGACTTATACTAACATTTTAGGCACTAATAATATGATGAATGAATGAAGGAATGAATAAATAAATTGTTTACCCAAACACAACTTACCCTAGTCTATTAATTGTCCTTTATTTACTATTTAACTCCCCAAATTTTAAGGACTTTTCCTTCTAATTTTCTCTGGCAGAGCTGAGTACTTGCACCTATTCTTTTGAATTTGAAAATTATGCTTTTGCTGTTTTCACATAAAACTGTCAGAGTCTGTGTTTGCAACTCTAATTACTTAGCAGGAAATGGTGGCATTTCCTGCTATATATTTTAATAGTCCACTGCTTCATAAAGTATTTTACTAAAATTCCTCTGAATTATCAAATTCAATTTCTGCATTTGGTACTATTTTCTTGGTTGAAGAACCATAGGTTTTGTGGCAGCATATACTTTTTAAATGGGACTAAAATAATCTTTTTCATAAAAACAAAAAGACAAAAAAAAAAACACACCTGTGACAATCTTGGCTATAAATCCTCAATTCAAATTACAAAAAATATTCTCTTGTAATCAAGAAAAAATGGTTCAAACCCATGTCTTAAAAATTTAGTTAAAATATATGGGCCATGAAAAAATTTACTCTCTTCAGACAAATATATTCTTATAATGCTTAGGAATCTAGATTTTCATATTAATTTATTAATGAGTTGCATATTAATTTATTAATTTATTAGATGTTACAGCCAATAACTTAAATATAAATCAAATAGACCAATTAATTATTAATTTGAGATGGATAATAAATCTCTAATCTTAGAATATGTGGGTCTTATAGGGAAAAAAGGTTGAATTTTGTGTCCTTGATATGAGCAAATTCTATTATTTGATGAATTGGATAATAACATCAGAGATCTTTGTCTTTCATATACTGCTTATATATATCTATTTGTGTATTTGTGTTTATGTGTGTATACATATTTGTTCATACAAATGTTCTTTACCAGACTGTTGCTTATATTTTCATTTGTATTTTCTATGCTACATTTTGAAGAGCAAACATTCTTATTTTGATAAAGTCCAATTTATCCATTTTTTTCTCTTATGTTTTAAGATTTTTGTGTCCTGTTAAGATATCTTTGTCTAACCCATGTTCATGAGGTGTGTTATTTTTTCTGTATTTTCTTCTAGAGCTCTGATTTTACCTTTTATATTTTAGCTTACAGTAAATTTAAGGTTAATTTTTTTAAAATATATTTTATTGATTTTTTACAGAGAGGAAGGAAGAGGGATAGAGAGCTAGAAACATCGATGAGAGAGAAACATCGACCAGCTGCCTCCTGCACACCCGCTATCGGGGATGTGCCCGCAACCAATGTACATGCCCTTGACCGGAATCGAACCTGGGACCTTGCCATCCGCAGACCAACGCTCTATCCACTGAGCCAAACCGGTTTTGGCAAAAGTTAATTTTTAATAGTGAAATGAAAGTATATTGATTCAACCCCTCCTTGATGAATATTCATTTCATCCTGTTTAAAATTCTTTGGAAATTGGATTTAAAAATCAATTGATGATACTTGTGTGTCTAATTATATATTCTCTATAATATGTACTTAATTAAGATATCTAAATTCGCTCTACAGCACATCACCACACACTTGATATCTTATATATATATATATATATATATATATATATATACACATATATATATATTATTGATTTTTTACAGAGAGGAAGAGAGAGGGATAGAGAGTTAGAAACATCTATGAGAGAGAAACTTCGATCAGCTGCCTCTTGCACACCCCCTACTGGGGATGTGCCCGCAACCAAGGTACATGCCCTTGACTGGAATCGAACCTGGGACCCTTCAGTCCGCAGGCCGACGCTCTATCCACTGAGCCAAACCGGTTTTGGCCACACTTGAAATCTTAATAGTAAATCTCAAAATCAGTAAGCCCTGTAACTGTGTTCTCTCATATACAAATTTTAGTTAGTCAGTTTCTAAAAATGTCCTCTAAAATTTTGACTGGAATTAATTTAGATCTGCATATCAATTTAATATGAATTGATGTTTTCACTAAATTTTACCTCCCAATTCAAAAGCATAATAACTATCTATTTATTTAGGTCTTTATTAATTTCTCTCAGTGACATTTTTCAGCTTTAAGTGGACAAGTCATACATATTTCATTCTGTATTGTAAATATTTTAATTTTATGTGGCTGTAAATTATATAATTTTATTGTAATTTTAATAGTTTATTTTGATTATATAGAAATAAAATTATTTTTTTTACTATTCTTAAATCCTGCAACATTGCTAAATTCATTAATTAGTTACAATTATTTATTGAATTTCTTAGAATGTTCTAAAAACAAAATTCTGTTGTTTTCCTTTCCTTCCAGTCATTTTTTATATTACTTTTTCTAATGGTAATGCACTGTATATGCGCTCTAGTCCAATATTGAATAAAAACCATGCTAGCTTTGTTTTTGGTCTTAGATAAAAAGCACTTAGTATTTTATCACTAAGTACATTATCTGTAGGTTTTCCTTGCACTAGCTAGTATTTCTGTATGATTTTGCATAGGAGTCATCTGAGAGGGTTTCCTTACTTTTCCATTCTTAGGAGGAAATATTTGTCTTTTACTATTAAGTATGATGTTAGCTATATAGTTTGTCTTCTTTTTGTTTTTGTTTTTAAGATGCCCTTAAGATTAAAGGCGCACTGTTTAAAATTCCTAAATTGTTGATGGTTTTTACTATGGATAGATGTTTATTTCTGTCAAATAATTTTTCTTCATCTATTAATAGTACCATATGGGATTTTTTTGTTCCTTTTTTAGTCTGTTAGTTTAGTGAATTACATTGATATTCAAATGTTTAATGAGCCTTCTATTCCTGAAACAAACTACACTTGATAGTATTATCATTTTTAGATATTGCTAGATTAAATTTGTATTAAATATATTTTTTAAATTTTGTGTTGATGTTTTAGGTGATATTGGCCTATAAATTTGTCTCTTGGAATGCCTTTATCTTGTATGGGGTTTATAGCAATGCTGAGCCCAAAAAAGTAAGTTGGGAAGTGTTCCATTCTCTTATTTTATTTTAGAAGAGATTGTGTACATTTGGTATTATTATTTTTTAAATGTTTGGTAGACTTAGATAGTGGCACTAGTTGTGATTGGAACTTTTAATTTTTTGGAAAATATTAACAATCCATATTCAAATTCTACAATGATAGGGTTATATACTGTTTTATTTATTTGTGCTAGAGTGAGTTTTAATAGTGTGTTTCTCTCAAGGATTTGATCCATTTCATCTAAAATATCACATTTCTGGACATAGAGTGATTGTTTATTTTGGTGTTGTTGTTGTGTGTGTGTGTGTGTGTGTGTGTGTGTGTGTGTGTGTGTGTTTTAGTATTCTTTATTATCATTTTAATATATGTAGAATCAATGATGATGTTTTATCTTCCATTCCAGAAATTGGCAATTTCTTTAATCTCTCGTTTGTGCTTCTTCAATCAGGCTGGACATTTATCAGTTTTATTTATCTTTACAAAGAACCAGATTTTGGTTTCCTTGATTTCATCTATTGTTTTTTTTTTTTAAATTTTATTTTATTGATTTTTCTCTGATATTTATAACTTCCTTCTGCTCACTTTGGATTTAGTTCAGTTTCTTTTTATATTTGCTTAAGGTGAAACTCAGATTACTGATTTTAGATCTTCTTTTCTAACATAAGCATTATTTTCACACATTTTTCCAACTTAATACAATTTTATTTATTTTTAAGTATTTTTAAAATGTATTTTAAAATTTATCTTTATTGTTGAAAGTATTACAGATGTCTCCTTTTCCCACCATTGGCTTCTCTCCCTCCTACCCCCAGGCCCTCACCACACATTGTCTGTGTTCATGGGTTAGGCATATACACATACAAGAGGCTCGGTGCACAAAATTCGTGCATGGGGGGTCGGTCCCCTCAGCCCAGCATGCACCTTCTCCTATCCGGAACCCCTCGGGGGATGTCCGACTGCCGGTTTAGGCCTGATCCCAGCCGAAACCGGCAGCCAAACATCCCTCTCACAATCCTAGACCGCTGGATCCTAATTGCTCACCTGCCTGCCTGCTTGGTTGCCCCTAACTCCCCGCTCCTGTCGGCCTGATCACCCCTCACTGCCTCTGCATGCTGGCCTGATCACCCCCAACTGCCCCCCTCTGCTGGCCTGGTCGCCCCTAACTGCCCCCCTGACCCCACCGGCCTGGTTGCCCCATGCAACCTGCTTGTACAGTTGTTTGGTCGTCCCTCACTAACCCCCCTGCTGGCCTGGTCACCCCATGCAGCCTGCTTGTTCAATTGTTTGGTCGCCCCTCACTAACCCCCCTGCCAGCCTGGTCATAGGCAGCCATCTTGTGAGGGCGTGAGAGTCAATTTGCATATTACCTCTTTATTATATAGGATAACTTCTTTTGTTAATCTCTCCCCACCCACCTGCCCACCCCCAACTTCCCTCTGAGATTCATCAGTCTGTTCCATGCTTCTATGTCTCTGGATCTATTTTGTTCATTAGTTTGTTTTGTTTCTTAGTATCCACATATGAATGAGATCATGTCTTTCTCTGACAGGCTTATTTTCCTTAGCATAATGCTCTCCATGTCCCTCTATGCTGTCTCAAAGGATAAGAGAGTCTTCCTTTTTATATCTGCATAGTATTCCATGGTGTAAATGTACCACAGCTTTTTTTTTTTTTTTATCCACTCATCTACTGATGGGCACTTGGGCTGTTTCCACATCCTAGCTATTGTCAATTGTGGTGCTATGAACATAGGGTGCATATAATTCTTTCTGATTGTTGTTTTGGGTTTCTTAGGATATATCCCTAGAAGTGAGATCACTGGGTCAAATATCAGTTCCTATTTTCATATAATTTAAAATAGATATTGCCAAATTTTATATGTTGTATTTTCTGTTTGATTAAAAATATTTTTTTTACTTTAACCTATGAGTAGTATTTCAGAAAATAATTAGCATAGTAGGCCTGAAAGTGCTATTCCTAGTTTTGGGTCAGGTTACTGCCTTTTCCTAACTGATAAGAATGACTCTTTGTGCCTAAACTGTTTATATAAACCATGTGGTCTATGCTAAATACCTGCTTTCCTCTTGGGAGTCCTTTGGGTACATGCTAGGCAGAGTTTGCCTATGTGACCAGCTTCCCAATAAATCCTTGGGCCCTGAGACTCCGATGAGATTCTCTGATAAAAATTTCACACATGTTACAGTTGGATGCTAGAAGAATTTAGCACAACTTGTGTCTCCACTGAGAGCATTCTTGGAAGCTTGTGCCTAGTTTATCTAAAATTTGCCCATGTTCTTTTACCCTTGGTTGATTTCAACTTCTATTGCTTCACTATAATAAGTCAATCTTGGGTACATCTATATGTTGGGATATTTATATATATATCCCGACATATACACATAAACTAAAACTGTCAACTATAGTTTACAGTTTTAGTTTATGTGTATATAGTCTCTATTGGTGAATATTCCATGTGTACTTATAAAAATGTGTATTATGATGTTGTTGGATTAAATATTTTATAAGTATTAAGTAAGTTAAGGAGGCAGATGGTATTGTAAAGGTCATCTATATCATTCATTGTTGTATAATTACAGAGATGAATGTTAATGTGTCTTACTACAATAGCAAATCTGACTATTACTTATTTCAGATCTATCAGTTTTGTTTCATGTAAAGATAGTTGTTATTGACAATCTTCCTTTTTTGAAAAGTAGATTTTTAAGTTAAGTAGCTAATCTATCTTTTTTTGGATAGTTCTTACATACCTTTTTTAATTCTTTAACTTTTAATGTATATCTATATTTATGTAAATAACTAAAAATTTATAGGTTATAACATTTACATTTAAAACTAGTTGCCCAGGGCATGAAATTCGTGCATGGAGGGGGTGGTTCCCTCAGCCCAGCCTGCACCCTCTCCAAATGGGGACCCCATTGGGGATGTCTGACTGCTGGCCGCCCCGACTTCGTCACAATATGGCCACCCCACATTATCACAAGATGGCTACCCCCACATTGTCACAAGATGGCCAGCAGGGGAAGGCAGTTGGGGGTGACCAGGCCTGCAGGGGAGGGCAGTTGGGGGGAGACCATGCCTGCAGGGGACCAGGCCTGCAGGAGAAGGCAGTTGGGGGCGATTGGGCCAGCAGGGGAGTAGTTCGGTGTCAATCAGGCCGGCAGGGGAGCATTTAGGCGTCAATCAGGCTGGCAGGGGAGTGGTTAGGGGGCTATCAGGCTGGCAAGCAGAAGTGGTTAGGGGCAATCAGGCAGGCAGGCAGGGGAGTTGTTAGGAGCCAGCAATCCCAGATTGTAAGAGGGATGTCCGACTGCTGGTTCAGGTCCAATACCTGTGGGATCCCAGATTGGAGAGGGTGCAAGATGATTGAATTTTGTGCACGGGGCCACTAGATGTTATAAAAATATATATATATTTCTATTATTTTTGTGTTAATCAATTTTAAGAACAATGAAGAATTAAGAATAGCCCTGGCTGATTTGGCTCAGTGAATGGAGCTTCGGCCTGTGGACTGAAGGGTCCAGGGTTCGATTGCAGTCAAGGGCACATGCTTGGGTTGCAGGCTTAATCCCTAATAGGGGGTGTGCAGATGGCAGACAATCAATGATTCTCTCTTATTGATGTTTCTATCTCTCTTTCCCTCCTCCTTCTTCCATGAAATAAATAAAAATATGTTAAAAAAAGAATTAAGAATAAACAATGTGATTTTACCTTTACTTAATTCAATTTCTCTGGTCCACACAACTCAGAAAGACAATTTTATTTGAGTAATGAACTACAGTATCCTTTTTGTTTTTTTTTTTTTGGTGTGTTTTTTTATCTCTAACCCAAAAGCTCATGTCCTCTTTATTTTATTTAATTAATTTAATTCAATTATTTTTTTATTTTTTAAGTATTACAATTAGTAGTACATATGTCTCCTTTTTCCCCATTGACACCCCCCCCCCCCCCGGCCTCCTCTACCCCCTGGCACATGCCTTCACCCTCCCCCACCCCACTTTAGTGTCTTGTGTCCATTGGTTATGCTTATATGCATGCATTCAAGTCCTTTGGTTGATCTCTTACCTCTCACCTAACCCTCTCCTGCCTTCCTGCTGTAGTTTGACAGTCTGTTCCATGCTTCTTTGCCCCTGTATCTATTTTCCTTCATCAATTTATAATGTTCTTTATATTCCACAAATGAGTGAGATAATATGATATTTATCTTTCTCTGACTGGCTTATTTTGCTCAGCATAATGCTCTCCAGTTCCAACTATGCTGTTGCAAATGGTAAGGATTCCTTCTTTTTTACTGCAGTGTAGTATTTCATTGTGTAGATGTACCACAGTTTTCTAATCCACTGATCTGCTGATGGGCACTTAGGCTGTTTCCAAATCTTAGCTATTGTAAATTATGCTGCTCTGAACATAGGGGTGCATATATCCTTTCTGATTGGTGTTTCCGTTTTCTTGGGATATATTCCTAGAAATGGTATTACTGGGTCAAATGGCAGTTCCATTTTTAATTTTTTGAGGAAACGCCATACTATTTTCCACAGTGGCTGCACCAGTCTGCATTCCCACAAGCAGTGCACGAGGGTTCCCTTTTCTCTGCATCCTCTCCAGCACTTGTCCCTTGTTGATTTGTTGATGATAGCCAATCTGACAGGTGTGAGATGGTACCTCATTGTCATTTTGATTTGCATCTCTCTGATGATTAGTGACTTTGAGCATGCTTTCATATGTCTCTTGGCTTTCTGAATGTCATCTTTCGAAAAATGTCTATTTGGGTCCTTTGCCCATTTTTTGATTGGATTGCTTATTTTTCTTTTCTTAAGTTGTATGAGTTCCCTGTAAATTTTAGAGATAAAACCTTTATTGAAGATAACATTGGCAAATATATTTTCCCATACAGTGGGCTTTCTTATTGTTTTGTTGATGGTTTCTTTTGCTGTGCAGAAGCTTTTTATTTTGATGTAGTCCCATTTGTTTATTTTCTCCTTAGTTTCCATTGCCCTAGGAGCTGTATTGGTAAAGATATTGCTACGACAAATGTCTGCTATTTTGCTGCTTATGGCTTATTCTAAGATTTTTATGGTTTCTCATCTTATGTTAAAGTACTTTATCCATTTTGAGTTTATTTTTGTGTATGGGGTAAGTTGGTGGTCTAGTTTCATTTTTTTGCATGTATCTGTCCAATTTTCCCAACACTATTGAAGCAGCTATCCTGACTCCATTGTATGCTCTTGCCTCCTTTGTCAAATATTAGTTGAGCATAAGGCTTATGTCGATTTCTGGGTTCTCTGTTTCTTTCCACTGGTCTATATGTCTGTTCTTGTGCCAGTCCCAGACAGTTTTGAGAACAGTGGATTTGTAGTATAGCTTAATATCTGGTATTATGATCCCTCCGACATTGTTCTTCTTTCTTAGGATTGCTGCAACTATTTGGGGTCTTTTTTTATTCCAGATGAATTTTTGAAGAGTTTGTCCTAGGTCTTTGAAGTATGCTGTTGGAATTTTAATAAGGAGTGCATTGAATTTATAGATTGCTTTGGGTAGTATGGACCTTTTAATGATGTTGATTCTACCAGTCCATGAACATGGTATATTCTTCCATTTTTTTCATGTCTTCCTCTATTTTTTTTTTTCCAGCGTCCTAAAATTTTCTGAGTTCAGGTCCTTCATCTCCTTGGTTAAATTTATTCCTAGGTATCTTAAATTTTTTGTTGCAATTGTAAATGGGATTGTTTTTTTGTTTTTTTTTTTAGTTTCTCTTTCTATGAGTTCATAAACTAAATCAGACATGAAAAAGGCAAAATAACAACAGACCCTACAGAAATATGAAGAATCATAAAAAAATACTATGAGCAACTCTATTTCAACAAACTGGTCAACCTAGAAGAAATTGACATATTCCTAGAAAAATACGACCTCCCAAAACAACCAGGAGGAATAAAGAAAACGCTGAATAGGCCGATAACTATGGAGGAAATTGAAGCAGTAATCAAAAAACATATGTACTGCTATTTGTAATACCTTACACAATTAAAAAAAACCCACACACACAAAAAAAAAAAAGCCTTCCAACAAACAAAAGCCCTGGACCAGACAGCTTCACAGGGGAATTTTATCAAACATTCAAGGAAGAAATAAAACATATCTTCCTCAGACTATTCCAAAAATCCAGAAGAAGGAACACTTCCAAGCTTTTTCTATGAAGCCAGAATTACCCTAATCCCAAAACCAGATAAAGACAACACACAGAAAGAGAATTATAGGCGAATATCCCTCATGAACATAGATGCCAAAATTCTCAACAAAATTCTAGCAAATTGAATACAGTGTTACATTAGAAAGATCATACATCATGACCAATTGGGATTTATTCCGGGGATGCAAGGATGGTACAACATCTGCAAATCAATAAGCATAATATACCACATAAACAAACTGAAAGATAAAAAACATATAATCATATCAATTGATGCAGAAAAAGCATTTGACAAAATCCAACACCTTTTTTTTTTAATAAATCTTTATTGTTCAGATTATTACAATTGTTTCTCCTTTTTCCCCCCATATCTCCCCATTACCCGGTTCCCTCCCCCCCCATTGTCCTTATCCATAGGTGTATGATTTTTGTCCAGTCTCTTCCCATACCCCCCACACAGACACCCCTTTCCCCCTGAGAATTATCAATTTACTCCCATTCTATGCCTCTGATTCTATTATGTTCACCAGTTTATTCTGTTCCTCATATTTTTAATTCACTTGATTTTTAGAATCACTTGTTGATAGATATATTTGTTGTTCATAATTTTTATCTTTACTTTTTCTTCTTTTTCCTCTTTTGAAAGAATACCTTTCAGCATTTCATATAATACTGGTTTGGTGGTGATGAACTCCTTTAGCTTTTTCTTATCTGTGAAGCTCTTTATCTGCCCTTCAATTCTGAATGATAACTTTGCTGGGTAGAGTAGTCTTGGTTTTAGGTTCTTGCTATTCATCACTTTGAATATTTCTTGCCATTCCCGTCTGGCCTGCATAGTTTCTGTTGAGAAATCAGCTGATAGTCGTATGGGTGCTCCCTTGTAGGTAATTGACTGTTTTTCTCTTGCTGCTTGTAAGATTCTCTCTTTGTCTTTTGCCCTTGCCATTTTAATTATGATGTGTCTTGGTGTGGTCCTCTTTGGATTCCTCTTGTTTGGAGTTCTGTGCGCTTCCTGAACTTGTAAGTCCATTTCTTTCACCAGGTGGGGGAAGTTTTCTGTCATTATTTCTTCAAATAGGTTTTCAGTATCTTGCTCTCTCTCTTCTGGCACCCCAAAAATTCGGATATTGGTACGCTTAAAGCCATCCTGGAGGCTCCTTATGCTATCCTCACACTTTTGGATTCTTCTTTCTTTCTGCCTCTCTGGTTGGGTGTTTTTTTCTTCCTCATATTCCAGCTCTTTGGTTTGACTCTTCGGGTATGGTGGTCTACTCTGTATATTCTTTATTTCAGACAGTGTATGCATAATTTCTGACTGGTCCTTTTCCATTTGTTTGGTATTCTCATTAAGGTCCTTGAAGGTCTCTTCAAGTTTCTCAGCGGTTTTTAGAAGATTCTTGAGTAACCTTATAAATATGGTTCTGAACACTGTGTCGTCCATTAGTTTGCTTTCATCTATTTCTCCTACTTGTGACATACTTTGATGTCTCCACATTTTGGCTGCCTCCCTGTGTTGATGGAGTGGCTTTGTGTGGTCGGTGACCTATAGGGGCCAGTAGCTCAGCTTCCCCAATCACCCTAGGTGGTCGCTCTTGGTACTCCCCTTTGTGGGCTGAGTGGGAAGTCTTGGTGTAGTTAAAAGCCCTGATTGCTGTTGGTACACTGGGAGGAATTGACCTCCAGTCCAATTGGCTGTGAGGGCCTGCTGTATCTATAACAGAAGAATTGCTGTGCTGGAGACACAGTAGGGCTTTGGTGCTCACTGAGTCTGCCTCTTGAATGTGTCCCTTATGAGAGTGGTTGAAATCTGGTGTCGTCCACACCGACAGAAAAGTCACTCTCACTCTCCGACCGATGGCCGAGAGTCCCGTAGGCGTCTGGATCCCCCGCGTGTCCCCAGAAACTGGAGTTCAGAGTGGTTGGGATTGTTGGTATCACTGGCGGGAATTGATCTCCAAGCCAATTGGCTGTGAGGATCAGCAGTGTCTCCCCTGGGAGAGCTTCTGTGCTCAGCTTGGATGGGGCGGAGTCTCAGGGTGGTGCAGACAAGCTTTGGTTTCCCGTCTGCTCTGCCCTAAGAGGGGCGGTTTCTCCGTGCCCAAATTAATGGCTGCGCGCCTCTGAGAGAAGGCAGCTTTCGAGCCTCTCCCGCTGCCTAACAGACCATTTTCTCCCCAGCTGGGGCTTTGTTTTTCTCCCGAATGAGAAATCCAGTCACTGGGAGGGCTGTGCTCAGCTTGGATGGGGCGGAGTCTCAGAATGGCGCAGACAAACTTGGTTTCAGTCCGCACCGCCCTAAGAGGGCCGGTTCCTCCGTGCCCGAATTAATGGCTGCGCACCTCTGAGATAAGGCCGCTCTCAAGCCTTGTCCGCTGCCAAACAGCCCAGTTTCTCCCCGACCGCAGCTGGATTTCAGTGCAGTCGGGCGGCCCTGCTTTTCTCCCAAATGAGAAAGCTAGCCACGCAGCGTCTGCTGCCCTTCTTCTCCGCACGCGCGCGCGCCGCAAGCAAGCCTGCCACGTATTCAGCCGCCCGCCCTTTCTGCGCTCACGGATCTCCGCACCTCCACAGCTCCTGAGGCTCAGCGTCCCCCTCTCTGTTTTTCTCTAGTTGTAGGTTTTCCACTCTGCCAGCTTTCCGGTGGTTCTGGACGGTGTGCGCTCTGTTTTCCAGTTGTAGTTTCAAAATCGTTGTGGTAGGCAACAGTTAGGTGTTTACCTTATGCCGCCATCTTGGTTTCTCTCCCCAACACCCTTTCTTGATAAAAGCTCTCAGCAAGTTGGGTATAGAAGGATTATACTTCAACATAATAAAAGCCATATATTACAAACCCATAACCAACATCATACTCAATGGGCAAAAACTAAAACCATTTCCCCTAAGAACAGTAACAAAACAGGGATGCCCACTTTTACCACTCCTGTTCAACATTGTACTAGAAGTACTAACCATTGCAATCAGACAAGAAGAAGTAAAAGGCATCCAAATTGGAAAAAAGAAGTAAAACTGTCCTTATTTGAAGATGACATGATATTGTACATAGAAAATACCAAAGACTCCATCATGCCCTCTTCTATTATGTACATGAAATCTTGATGGATGAACATGTAAATTTGCAACTAAAGAAAAATTTCAAGCCTTTAATAAGTTATGAAATATCTCTATGTAGCTTTCTTTTCACCAATAATCTGCTTCCTAAATTCCAGCTTTTTCATCCTTCCTGCACATTGGTTCATGTCTCCTCACCTCAGCCTCAGTGAATCCACCATTCTCTCCTTGGTTTTTCCCTGTCTTCCTTCTGGTCTAGAAAATGCCTGAAAAAAGGAAGTAGGAGTGATTGTAGAGCTAGTTTCTTGCTTTCTGTTTCTCGGGGCTCATAGTCCTGCACAGCCTTCTTGTCCTAGGTTTGAAAATCAGAGTTTTATTTTATTTTATAGTTTCTTAGGTTATTTCTTATTTGGTTGTTTTGTTTTGTTTTTTAATGTCAAGAAGACATAACTGGTATCAGTTAATCCTTCATGGCTGGCATTTTTTAATTTTTTTTTTTTACAGTTTGGTTTTATAATTTAATTAAATTCATTTTATTTAGTTTAAATTAGTTTTTATACAATCATAAATTGTTTTGTTTGTTTTTCCCTTATTGCCTTTCTATGTTATCCTAGAAAAATAAAAAGTATTCCTTGAATTTCTTATCTTAAAAATTTTATTAGCATTACCATTCCATGATATTACTAGGACATTCCAACTTCATCTTTACTTACCTGATCTTGACTTTTGCATTATTTCATTTAGCATATATTTTAAACGTTTGAAGATACTACACTTGATTTTTTATATCATTAACATTCACTCATATCTCTCTACCTATCTGCTTTTGTTGGTGGTCTTTATTATTTCCTGCATATCATACAAAGTAGAAAGTTGATTAAATAAATAGGAAAATAGGGAAGGAGGAATGAAATGAGGAAAGGAAAGTAACTGCATCCTTATTTTACTCAAAATAACACATATTTTACCAGAAACTTACTCCTGAACCTTAAGAAAAAGATAATAGTAGTTTTATGAAATATTTAATTTTGAAATTAAAGATACTTTAAGAAATCTGGTTAACCACATCAGTGATTTTGTTTTATTATAAATATTTACTAGATGGAATCACTCCTCTAATTGAATTATTATATATGGAAGAGGTATCAAAAACCTAGCTTCCTTTTTTAAGAATTTGTTAAATATAATCATATTAGAAGCAACACATTAAGCTTGACCACCTCTCAAGGAGATTACCAGGTCAAAGACTATGTGTAATATGTAAAGAAACTCCTTAAGCTGTGGTATTATGAGACTGATTTATGGTTTGGGAAGAAGATGGGCAATTAGATTTAACATAAATGAATAAACAGTAGAAAAACATGTTTAAAATACATCAATAGAGCTATATCAACACTAGAGTTAGAAGTCCAAAAAAAAAAAAAAAAGTAGTAGAAAAAAATAGTCTTATTTGCTGCTCACCATCATGTCTATTTAAAAATTTTGGCAACAAATTAATTCCTGGCAACAAATATGGTATACTAGTAATCATTCAACTCAAAAACAGTTTTATAACCTGATGACCTAATATAATACCTGATCATTTTATGTACATCACATATGTAATTACCCCAAACTATTTTTATTTTGATTATATATTCTACTTAATTGATTCCTTAAAAAGAGAATTTAAAACCCAGTTTGTATTGGAGAGGCTGTAGATGAGCAGATAATTTTATATTGCAAGTGTTGGAGTTGCCCAATACTCTATTGTATACATCCTGTTGCAAGGAAAGTAGGAAAAATATCATGCATTTTAAAGATATTTTTAGCACAGATTAAGAAAAAGACCCAAAAACAAGACAGGAAAAAAAAAGTGTTTTTTGTTTGTTTTTGTTGTTGTTGTTTACAATTCTTTTATATTTTAATAGATGTTATTGTCTTTAACAGGGATTTCAAATTATTAATGAAAAAATTAGGGATATTTTAAGTATTCTCTACTACCCATCTATCTTTTCAAAGAGAATATACTCATTGGCTACAGACAAAAAATGACCAATTTAATAATTAACAAAATTTCCCTAGGGTATGAATTAATCTTCAAAGTCAGTCAGGTCTTTGAAATTACATAAACTCTTTCAGGTCCACTGAGATATCTTTTTATAAACTACTGTTGTATGATTAAAGGGAGCCTGGCAGAGTCAAAAATTAATTTATTTTTCAACATGTCAATGCTAATCTGGAGAATACTAGTATTCATATTGACTACTGGAATATGACTGATGGTAATTTCTTATGTTCTGATTTCCACACTGCATCCCAGCTTCAACCAGTGTACTCTGGCATCCTTTCCAGGATTTTCTTCATAATATAAGTGTGATTTTCTTAGTTTTCTTAAAAGTTACATTAAACATATTTATAAGATGCTTAAGATACTTGACAAAGAAAAATAGGCATAGATGAGAAAATTAAAGTGACTTCAGTTGCATTTAAAACTTGGTCTTCTTTGTCACATAATTAACCTCAGTAATTAAGCACATTTGGTATTCATGTGATAAACCAAAAAGTACTATACAATGCCTAGCTTCTACTAATATTTTAAACAAAACCTACTTATTAGTCGAATGTCTCAGGATAAGAAAAGTATACTCTTAAAATCATATTTTAATTCCTGACTTGGCTAAATACTTGAAAGTCTATAAGCACTGGATATAAACCAGATAATTCTCAGCAATGTACATATGTGAACCAAGAACTACTTTGTTGAATTTCTGTAGCTACAGTAAGACAAATATGCTATATCATTGTCTTTTGGATTATTATGCCTTCATTGTTTAAATAATGAAAATACACAAGCAATTTTAAGTAAGTCAAATGAAGGAATTGCATTTCAAACTCTGATTTAATATTAGAATGATAAATTATATATTGATGCAGAAAGTGCAATTTTATTCCCTTGATCTGCCACTCCACTCTTAGAAGCAGAATGCTGTGTCTTCCTGGAAATGGTAACTTAAGTATTATCTTCCAGTTGTTTAGACAAACCATCAGTTGTGAATCTTAGTAGAAATCTAATTATACTTTCATGGTAATTATTAGAATAAAATGCAGACTAACTGTACAGAAATTTGTGGAAATGATTTTTGTGAGATGGTACAAATTTGGGACAGATATTGCATTCACAGTTAAGTACAGGTGTACATTTTTGTATTAGCATGCATCTCTAGTCTCCACAATTAATTTCTTTATCTTTTTGAACCACTTTTTCCCAAGCACAGAAATTGGCTCAGTGCTTGACTTCTATTACTATCATGGCCATTAGTTGTGTCTGATATGCAAAAGTTCTTGATCGTTTCCAGATCTATAAAAAAATAGTGCTGACAGTCTACCATGTTAAAACTCCCATTCTGTTATTAATGTGTCCTGTCAGATGTCCGCAATAATGTTGTAACTACAAAATGTTATATATTTTAAACTTATTCATATCATTTGTCTTAATTGCCTTATGTTCCCCTTTATTTATAAAATAATATAATGTTGTAACTACAAAATGTTATATATTTTTTTTTAATTTTAGAATGAAAGGATATTAACCCTTTGTGTATTAGCAGTAGAATTGATACCCAGGACAACCTAAAAAAAGTTTCTGTCATTATAATGTATTTACTTGCAGCTAAATGAAATCAAATCTTTGGAAATTGAGGAATACAATGCTCTATTTAATAAAATAAAGAGTTTTAATAAAATAACTTGCAACAAAATAAAATTCTTAGTTATGTTTTTTTTTTCTGTTTTGTAAAAAATATAGTTTTACATTGTCTAACTTGAGTCTTCCAATGAGAGATGGTAGAAAGTCCACCATATGCTTGTTTTGAGATCCAGAGAAAGTTACCAATCTGACAAACCAAAGGTTTTGTCCTTCTGAAACCTGAATGTGGAATTGGTGGATGTTTTCTGCAAGCCATATATAAAAATTTATTAAATTTATTTTTTTTCATGATTGTAGAAATCCAGGAAACCACAGAAGACTTGAAGAACTGCTCTTTTTTTGCAAGATGGTCAATTTATAAATAGACCTGAGAGTTTGTAAACCAACTGAGATTTCTTAATTTCCTTAGGTATCAGTTACCCGTGTTTAAGAAGGGCATGCAAAGGGGAAGACATGTATTCAATGTGATTAAGCATATTCATTGAAATAAAGTAAGACATAAAACTTTTTATTCTTGTGCATATTTTAGTTCATTTTGATTGATTTTAGTTAGGCTTTGCTCAATGGGTAATAAATATAAGAAATAAAGGGGAACATAAGGCAATTAAGACAAATGATATGAATAAGTTTAAGAGGAAATTAGACATTTTTATTGCAAAAGACTGTTACACAGAAAATGAATTAAGAGTAGAAGAATATGAGAGACAGGTGAAACTGATTTATTAAATGAGGACAGGATCATGGGACAAGTAGACATTTTCTACCCTGTACTTTCTTATGTCTCACTTGAATAACCTATTTTTAAGATAATTATTCAGTCATGGAAATGGTAACAGCTGCATTTTGGCAACGAGGCATGCAAATTACTAGCTCTACTCAGGCCATATAAGCATGAATTGATAAGAAATTTGAGAGAGGAGTATCAACTGCTTCTGCTTGAAAGATCTAATGAGCATTGTGAAAATTAGTGCAAATATGATGACTTAGCATGGTCTGCAAAGGGCCAAAGGTTCTGAATTCAAAGGAATCTGAAATTTTAGATAATATTCCTAAAATAGCACAGTTTACACATCTACAGGGAACATGACAAAGTTAGATATCCCAATTTCTCAAAATTGGTTATATTTCTTTTAAGTTTCATTTACTGGGTTTATCATGATCCCAATTTGAAACAGCTGCAAATGCTGTATAATTAGGTCAGAATCTTTTGTTGTCAGGATTCTCAGTTGCTTACATTGACTTATGTAAAGGTCATTATGCGAAAAGGGATCTGAAGAGCAAAGAAATTCCAGCTGGTTAGCTATTATTTTAATTATGCAATGGAATCAGTTATTTCCCTGCCAATATTTGAAGTTTCTTATGGAAAAGTTATTCAGAGATTCTATGAATAACTTTTTTTTTATATTCTCTTCATTGCATGTCTCCAATTCATATCTATCAATCTTTCTGTATGTTTCAAACTTCCTGTCACATTATTTCATCCATGCTTTATCTCAACAATATTTATTATGAGCTGTAATATACCTGGCAATATATATTACCCCTCTTCTCAAGGACTGTGGGATCTATTTTGAGAGATAAAATTTACAGTAATTATAAAGCACAGTATGAACCCCTCTGAGCATATAATTCTAATTCACATTTTTTATACTTCTTAAAAGCTCAGTGCTTAGAATCATTAAAAAATCAGCCTTTTCTGTTATCTTCTCTCTCTCTCTTTTTTTTTTTCTCTCCTATAATACTCAGATTGTGTTTTCTTGTAATCATCAAAAAAGGACAAAGATAAAAAGCAAAACTTAGGATTTCTTTTTTTTCTAGTTTACTAAGCTTTGGAGTGTTGCTTTGAGAATTTCAGTAAATTTAGAAGTTAAAAATAACTCGGTTACATGCACCGGCAGTTAAGGTATAGCAGTGTTTAAGGGTTATATTAAAAAAGCCTGGAGAAGTTGGTATATCCTATAAATCAATTCAGTAAACAGTTAATTGGCACAAAAGTTGACTCTGGGGCTTACAATGTAGATAATTATTGTTTTGGGAGTAGAAGGCAAGCATAAGGTGGCTTTTGTATTTTTTCAAAGAGGCCTGAGCCCAACATTCTTTATTGTCCCACTAACATGTTTTGAGTCCTTATAATGGTAGGACTTAGTGGGAGCACACTGAAATAATGAGGTTAGAAAACCAGCATATAACCCTGAGTTTATGAAAGTAGTAAACTAATGACCTGTCCTCAGACTTTTATTCTCCTTCCTATTTTCCCCCCTCTAATTTAGTCAAAATAATTTCATAATTTTTTCATTGTCCACCTCACCTTTATTTGAGTTTTCATGAATTTCATTCCTATTCTCTTCTGCTAACCCAATTTTCTTATAAACTTTGTGATCTGGCTCAAGTTTCATCTCCTCCATGAAGCACCCAGCACTGGCCCTATTTTATTCTTGTCCTTTTTAACTTTTTGCTGATACCCTGAAGTTTATGTCTGTAATCCCTGTTTTGTCAGCAAAGGACATAGGTACACAGATAACTTAAAAATCAACTTTTTCTGAAGCTCTGTGTTTGCTTGCAGAAATTTTGTTTAATTGTTTAACTCCTATATAAATACAAATACATGTATATGCCAGTATAGATGGTAATTCTTTTTTAAAAAATATATTTTATTGATTTTTTATAGATAGGAAGGGAGAGGGATAGAAAGCTAGAAACATTGATGAGAGAGAAACATCAATCAGCTGCCTCCTGCACACCTCCCACTGCGGATGTGCCCGCAACCAATGTACATGCCCTTGACTGGAATCGAACCTGGGACCCCTCAGTCCGCAGGCCGACGCTCTATCCACTGAGCCAAACCAGTTTCGGCCGATGGTAATTCTTTATAATAAAATAATTTCTATAAAATAATATATACATGCTTTAATGATAACATATTTCACATATTTCACTGGTATATATAAGTAAAAATTTGACTATTCATCACAGGGATGTGAAGTACAGCATAGGAAATATGCTCAATAATATTGTAATAACTACGTGTGGTGCCAGGTGGGTACTTGAAATATCAGGAGGATACTTTGTAAAGTATATGGTTGCTAACCATTATGATGTTCACCTGAAATCAATATAAAATAATATTAAATATAAATTATAATTGAAAAATAAAATTGAAAAAAAGGAAGAGTTATGTAATGTGATAGATGATTTTTTGTTCAAGAGAGGTGTAAGTTCTTGAGACATGCCCATGGAACAAGGAGATCAATCTTGGCCTGGCAAGAACATATTCATAATAAAACATACATGTGAACTCATACTTATCCCTCAAGACCCAATTAATTATTTTCTCATCCAAAAAAAAAACATATTTAGATCTTGACTACAATTTCAGGGAATAATCACTAGATTCTTGTTTTGCCATTCTATCTTGTACATAGCTTTATTACAGAACAAAATATACGTATTGAAGTTATTTATTCTTTGTCCACTCAATAAAACTCTGAGATCAGAAACCATAACTTTATTTTCTTAGTTAATATAAGTATTCAAAATATTTTTTAATAAATAAATTAGAAAAAAAATAAAAAGCACTGAATTGCATATTTTACATATGGGGATATATCCTCCTGACTTTATTAATATATATCAGGTACATACCAGAATATAAAAATACATGAAGTTTAAGAAATACAAATGGAGTTAAAAGTGTTCATATGATTTAGAAATTATTAGATAATGTTTCTATACATTATATTTCCTTTTTAAGTTGATAAAGATAATGTGAAGGGATTTATTAGTAAACTAGTGGCCCAGTGCATAGAATTTGTGCATGGGACGGGGGGCTGTTCCTCAGCCCGGCCTGCACCCTCTCCAATCTGGGACCCCTCAAAGGATATCCTATTCTGGTTTACAGGGATCTGGCCTAAACCGGCAGTCAGACATCCCTCTCACAATCCGGGACTGCTGGCTCCAGCCACTCACCTGCCTGTCTGCCTGCCTGATTGCACCTAACCACCCTGCCTGCTGGCCTGCTCACCCCCAACTGCCCCTGCTGCTGGCCTGCTCACCCCCAAATGTGCCCCCACTAGCCTGATCACCCCCAACTGCCCCTGTGCCAGCCTTCTCACCTCCAACTGCCCCCCCCAGTTGGCCTGCTTGCCCCCATTTTCACTCCCCACTGGCCTGCTCACTCCCAACTGCCTCCCTGCTGGCCTGCTCACTCCAAAATGCCCCCCTGCTATCCTGATCACCTCCAACTGACCCCCACTGATGGCCTGCTCACACCCAACTGCCCCCCACCATGCTGGTCTGCTTACCCCCAATGGCCCCTGCTATCCCATAGTGGCCTGATCACCCCCTGGCGACCCAAGGTCCGAGCCCCTATTTTTTTTTTTTTCAGCACCTCCTTGAGCCTCTAGGAGGCCAGGGCTGGCTGGAAGGAAGTATCTAGGATTTATTTATCTTCTATAATTGAAACTTTGTATCTTTGAACGGAGGCCAGGGCCAGCCAGGGTGGGCGGGAAGCTTGGCTTCTTCCATTGCCGGGGCAACCCAAGCCTCCTGCTTGCTCCAGC
This sequence comes from Eptesicus fuscus, assembly GCF_027574615.1. NCBI lineage: Eukaryota > Metazoa > Chordata > Mammalia > Chiroptera > Vespertilionidae > Eptesicus > Eptesicus fuscus. Next base: position 76,610,306 of record NC_072475.1, on the reverse strand, counting down.
TCCTTGGCCAGCTGCCATCTTGGTTGAGTTAATTTGCATACTCGTTCCTGATTGGCTGGTGGGTGTGGCTTGTGGGCATAGTGGAGTGATGGTTAATTTGCATGTTTCTCTTTCATTAGTGTAGATGAAAATAGAAAAAAATTAAGAGTGGGGATTCTATTTTTTTATCTGGGCTATGGGTGTAATTAATCTCTATGGAGGTGGATCACAAGCACTTATTTTTCATTCTTGTTGATTTTATTTTCAGAGCTGCTTCTTCACAGATTGTTTAGAAATATATGACTATGTGGTGGAGGATAGAACATCATGGCTATAACATTAAACACAGGCATATACATTCAGAAACCTGACAAAACACACAATATGCAAAAGCAGCTGGAGAGTTCTTTTTTTTTCTGATAGCAAGTTAGAAGACAGGAGGATGAGCGAAATAGGCAATTGTATTAAACTGACAAAAGGAGAGCAATTCATGCAAAGAATTAACTGTGAGTAGGTCTGAGACTGACATGTGTGATTGCATTTTACCTCCATTGGCAGTGCAATAGTTTTAAAATTAAAGTGATTAGATACACAAAAATGTTAAGTTGGATAGTGCCACAAAAAGGTATTCCATACTTTAAAAAGTGTGTTCTTCTACTTTAACAAATTCTGTTGGAGAAATGGAGTAAATGGTGATATTTAATTTGACATATCAGTTTTACATAGTTTGTTTTTATGGGCTACTCAGTTTTTGAGCTGGGCAAATTAGCTCATTAGTGCATCCAGAGGAAGTTCAACACAGTAATTATTTTCTGAACTTTAATCACTTACACTATCTATCAGCAGCTTTGATGAAAGATTTGGCAAAAGAAATTATTCAAGGGTTTGGGCCATTTAAAGCTAACTAATAATGTTAGTAATGCATTTTTATAATTTTTATTACCTTAAATTCCCATTAACTACCCCCAGATTTGGACTTTACTTAAATTGTAAATTATATGAATCAAGCATTTATCCAATGTGGATTATTTAATATTAAAAAAACCCTGAATATATGTTTGTTTGTTTTTTAGAGAGAGGAAGGGAGATAACGAGAGAGAAACATCAATGTGGAGAGAGAAACATTGATTGGCTGCCTCCCAGAAGCCCCCAAGCAGGGATTGAATGCACAACCTAGGTATGTGCCCTGACTGGGAATCAAACCCGCTACCCTTGGGTGCATGGAATAACACTCCAACCAACTGAGCCACCTAGAGAGAACCAATGTGGATTTTTATATTAAGCTGAGAACTGGCTCCCTGAACCTGAGTTTTCTACTGTACCCACAAATGGAGTAACACAGAATACAGGTGCCATTTAGATGCCATGGGGTATAGGAATATTAATCAATGTTTTGCCAACCTTGAAAGCATTTAGGGTCTTGCAAAATAAAATATATATATTACATATACATATAAAAGCTGAGAAAAATTTTACCTTCTTCCGCTGAACCAGAAATATAGAAACATTAATGAAGAGGAAGAGGATCCAGGGTTATTTACTCTAAATTTTCATTGTCTCTATTCCAAAATCCAATTGAAGGATAAAATTTCAAGGACTATGCACTAACTAGGGTAATAAATACCAGCATACCAAGGAAATAGTGTGGGTTTAGTTCCAGACCAATGCAAAAAGCAAATATCACAATAAAGTGAGTCACATGATTTTTTTTGGCTTCCCAGTGAATTACAAAGGGGATGTATGCACTATCCTATAGTCTGTTATGTGTGGAATGGAATTATGTCTAAAAAAACTATATATATATGTATATATACAGTACACACACACACACACACACAACACACACACACACACACACACACACACACACACACACACACACATATATATATATATATATATATTATTTATTTATTTTCAAATTACTTTATTGCTAAAACATGCTAACCATTTTAAGAAACTGCCGCATCCATCCCAGCCTTCAGCAAGTCATAATCTTTTTGCTGGTGGAGGGTCTTGCCTTGATGTTGATGGCACTGACTGATCAGGATGATAGCTGCTGAAGGTTGGAGTGGATGTGGCAATTTCTTAAAATAAGACAACAATGAATTTTGCCACATCAATTGAACTTTCCTTTCACTAAGGGTTTTTCTGTGCAATGTAGTGATACTATTTGCTAGCATTTTACCCACAGTAGAACTTTCAAAATTGGAGTCAATCCTCTCAAATTCTGCTACTGCTTTATCAATTAAGTTTATGTAATAATCTAAATAATTTGTTGTCATTTCAACATTCTTCATAGCATCTTTACCTAGAGTAGATTTCATCACTCGAAGCCACTTTCTTTGCTCATCCATGAGAAGCAACTCCTCACCTGTTAACCTTTTACCATGAGTTTGAGCAATTTAGTCACATCCTCAGGCTCCCCTTCTAATTCTAATTCTCTTGCTATTTCCACCACATCTGCAGTAACTTCCACAGCTCAAGTCTTGAATCCCTCAAAGTCAGCCATCTGAGGAATAATAGCCTTACAAAATGTGTTTCTTAAATAATAAGACTTGAAAGTCAAAATTACCCCTTGATCCATAGGCTGCAGAATGGATGGTATGGTAGTAGACATTAAAACATTATTCCCCTTGTATGTCGCCATCAGAGCTCTTGGACAACCCGGTTCATTGTAACATTTTAAAATGAATCTTTTATTTTAATCAATAGGAAAACATGTTTTAAACAGATATCCTGTCATTCAGGAGTTGTTGTTCCATTTATAGAGCATAGGTAGGTAGATTTATTAGTAGCATAATTCCTAAGGGCCTAGGATTTTCAGAATGGTAAATGAACATTGACTTTAACTTAGAGACACCAGCAGCATTAGCCACTAATAAGAGAGTGAAGCCAGGCATTGACTTCTCCTCTCTATTTACGAAAGTATCAGATGGCATCTTCTTCTAGTATAAGGTTGCTCATCTACTTTGAAAATAGGTTATTTAATGTAAACATTTTCATCCAGTATCTTAGCTAGATCTTCTGGATAACTTGCTGTAGCTTCTATGCCAGTACTTGCTGCTTTACCCTAGACTTTTATGTTCTAGAGTGCTTTCCTTACACTTCATGAATCAACCTCTGCTTCAAACTTTTCTTTTCCACCTTCCTAATCTCTCTCAGCCCTTATAGAATTAAAGAGAATTAAGGCCTCACTCTGGATTAGGCATTGGTTTAAGGAAATATTGTGTCTGGTTTTATCTTCTATCCAGACCACTAAAACTTCTCCATTTCAGCAATAAGGATGTTTTACTTCCTTCTCATTTGTTTGTTCACTAGAATATCACTTTTAATTTCCATCAAGCACATTTCCTTTGCATTCACAACATGGCTCTCTGTTTGGTGCAAGAGGCCTCACTTTCTGTCTATCTCAGCTCTTGACAAGACTTCCTCACTAAGCTTAACCATTTCTTGCTTTTGATTTACAGTGAGAGACACGTGGCCCTTCCCTTATTTGAAGACTTAGAGAACATTGTAGAGTTATTAATTTCAATATTGTTGTGTCTCAGGAAATAGGGAGGGCCAAGGAGAGAAGAGAGATGAGAATATGGTAGTTCAGTGAAGTAGTCAAAACATACTCGAGTTAGTAATTGTTTTGCTCTATGTGGGTGTGGGGTTTTGTTTGTTTTTGTTATAATGCTCTTCTAATCTCAGAATCAAAGCACTCTGTAGCTACAACGTGACATTCACAGTTTATTTTTAAAATTTATTTCCCTATCAGTGGGGTCTCAGTGCTAGGCAGAGATCTCCGATTAGCCTTTCTTTCTTATCATTCTGTAGCATTTCCCTCTATTTTATGTATTTGTATCCCCTTAAAATGTATGCTTTGGAAACCTGAGGATGAAAGATGCTTTCACAGTTTATAGTGGCTCCAATGGAAAGAGGATGTGTGGCCTTTATTCGTTCAAAGACAAGGTAGAAGTGTTGTTTCTATCACTGAATAGTTTTATGTCTTGGCCAATTCACTCAGCCTCTTTAAACCACAGTCATCTCATAAGCAAAATATCAATGATAATACTTAACTCTTAAGACAGTTTTAATCTTTGAATGATAAAAGTACTTATATAAAATAATAAGGTAACTCTTATACCCTGATACACAATGAATATTAGTTACTGCCCCTTACTTGGACTGTTGGTCTATATCTTCTTTCCAAAATTCCTATCCTTTGACTCTTTCCTTCCATTAATATTTTCCAATAGTCACTTTCATATCATTCCTACTCATTTGGTTTCTAAATGTGAACTATACCCTGAGGTTTTGCCTTTATTGATCTTTCTGTAGCCCATAAGAATATTTTCATCCCTTTATGGAGCTAGTTTACTTGTCTACAATGAATGTCTCTGACTGCACATCATCTTTCTCTGGTTACTTTATTCCTACTCAATATCAGAGAACATATTTTATATTTGAACTTACAGCTCATTGTTTATTGTCTGCAAAGGATAATTAGTTAATAAATTAGGTAGCAACATATGCAAAGTTATTGAAATAATTGGTTTTGTAATTGGGTATATGTGGAGTAAAATCATGAATCTACCACTCAGGTAGGTGCTACATTTATTGACATTACTTTTTAACCTTTAAACTGGGTACAGGGATACTTGTTTTATAGCATTTAAAAATTATGTATGATATGGTTTAAAAGCTCTTGATAAATCTTTATAAAATAATAGATGTTAATATTTTCTGGTAAAAGAATGAACAATTAAATTTAAAATGGCTACTGTAAGCTTCCATTCACAATACATATAAGTGCATAATCTAAACATGAAAAATGTAGAATGCAACATCTTTTCTCCAATTCACATCCTCATCATGATTTCTCTTTTTAATATTTGATACTTTACCAAGTAATCAAAACTTTGAAGTCATCTGACTTCCTCTTCTCCATGTTCCTTAATGAAGAGTCATTAGTTCCACTCATTCATTCATTAAATGGAATGGGTCTAGGGAGTGACTACCATTACATGTACTGCTTCTATTGTTAGATAATAAAACTTTCATAGTATGGTGGGCAAGCTAATATATTTTATTTAAAGTATGATTTTTTTTAGGTTTTGTCATATATTTAATCTTGCTGAGCATTCTTAGTTTTAAAGCAGTTGACCATAACAAAAAGTAGTTTATAGAATATGTTTTGGGCCTAAATTTTGCAGAACTGAGAATTAACCAAGTAGTGTAGAGTACTAAGCAATTTATTAGGTTAAACTATTTGAGGAAGGCATAATTCAAATTGGAGATTTATGTTGAGGTCAAAACTTGGCTAAAATAAACTACTCTGTTTTACACACCAAAAAAATTGGTATAATAATTTTGTTGCTTGTTTTTTAATATCTACCAAACTAAAAGCTAAAAAATAATAGTGCTTCACTTGAGATAATGTTTGAACTCATGATACTTGAGGAAAAATAGCAAGAAAAATATTTTATTTCTTAATATTTTAAATTTAATCTTGGCAGGCAGCCACTGAATTAGTGCCTGAAATAGTTATTCACATATTATGATTTGGAGAATTAGCTTTTAACAGAAGGGAAAAGACTATAACATTATTTGCTAATCAAAATTTTTCATTAATATCTTGAATCTATTCACTGGCTTCTCAATAATATGTGGAAATATATTAGAAAGAGAGGAAAGGGGAGGGGAGAGAGAGAGAAAAACATTGGCCAGTTGCCTCCTGTACATAGCCTGACTGGTGATTGAACTCACAATCTGGGTATGAACCCTGACCTGGAATTGAACCTGTGGCCCTTCAGTGCATGGGATGACACTCCAACCAATTGAGCCACACTAGCGAGGGAAGGAAACATCATATTTTTATCTATGAAAATCTGATGAGAATAGATGAAAAAAGGCTCTGGTGTGACATGCCTTTTTCTATGCCTTAACCACATGCAAATTTGATAAAGTTCTGAGTAGATCTACATTCTTCTTCCTGATATTTTTGATTCTTCAAAGTCTAAAAAAATCCTGAGGAAATTAAGGAAACATTGTTTTCCTTTAATTACCTTAACTCTTTCATTGCCGCAGACAGCTTTCCATAGTCAGTTTGTTCTCCAGCAAGACACAATATTTTTGCATAAAGACCACATCTTTCTGAATATATGTGTACCAGTTTTTCTTGTGAAGCTTATTTCCAAGTTATCTGGTGCATTTAATTAGGAATATTTATATAACCTAATGCAACCTTGAAAAAACATTTTCAAATATAATTAGATCTCAACAACATATTGAATTATAGAATTTGCAGAGTCCCAAACTTAGTTATTTAGATATTTTTCTCCATATGTCCACCAATGTTTGCTTTTCCTGCTATCGCCCACATCTCTGAAAATACATCTGGTGAACCTATAGCACACACTGGTCAGCACTATTTCTACCACCTGTTTCAGTCCATTTATTTTGATCCCATGTGTTTGACCAAATGCTATTGAGGTTAAATGTTTAGCAAATCAGCCAGGTCATCAAGGGCTATATTTCCCTCTTCCTAATCTAGGAGGATGCTTTTCACAACCATGTTCATTGCTATGACTTAAAAACATCCCATGGTGTAACACCACTCATTTAGTGTCTATGCCACAGTAACACTTGTCTCTTCTACTTTTTTTCACTTGTTCTCACATCATCATAAATCTTCAAAGAAAGGTGTCAAGCTGAACAATTCCTCTTTGCTCACCAGGTTGCCTAACACATAGTGCTTTTACCCTCAAAATGACTCCATGTTTTCTCAGGTTAATATTCCATCAAGGTACACAAAGCTTCACATGTGTATGTCTCACCTCTCAATTCCACAGCAATTGGAATGACTAACATTGCTTTCAGTTTCATAGACTTGTCAGTCCCTCTCTTTTTCTACTTGACCTTTGCTCATGCTATTCTTTTGACTGAGGTAGTCTTCATTAGTTAGCTCCTCACCTATTTTTATAGCTGTCATTTTATGACACTAAGCCCATCTTCTAAAAGTACTGTATATCACCTGCTCTTTAATAGTGACATTCATTAAAATTAATTTGGCTTAGAGAATTTTGTGACAGCCCTTGGGATAATTGGAAACAAATGAGATGTTTTAAATCTAGAATTTTATATGCTAGAAAAATAAAATAAGGTTAATCCCTGCCGAGAAAAATGTATTTTCTATGAAGAAGCAAATTTTGTGTATAAATAGAAAAGTATTCCTGAATATATCTTTTATTGTACCCTAATATCAGAAAGGAAGAAATCTACACTTAGAAATAACTATGCTCTATTTTCACCTCTACAATTTACCACATCTGTGACCTTGGAAGAAAATTGTATATTGTCTAAAGCAATTGTTACTGGTAATTTAATTTATTTAACAAAAATACTTAACACAATTCTAGGCACATATAATTACTCAGTAAATGTAAAAGAAAATTTGTTGTCATATTCAGCTTCAAATTAAATGTCCTTACCACACTATCCAATATATTGTGTACATGTCCTTTTTATCGACTCTACTGTAAGGTACTTAGTAAGCTAAAACTTCGGTTTATTAAACTATAACTTTTGTCTTTCTCCATTTATTTCTCCTAATTGCCAGCTCAGTGCTTTACACAGAGTGAATACACAATTAATATTGCTTGCATAATTGTTAAATGAATGTTTATATGGACATTTTGTTAAAGATAAACCTAACGTTTTACCATAAGTTTAAATTCTTACAAGACCCACACAGTTTATAAAAATATTAACAGTTATACAATTTACTGCTATTTTCTTTCTAGTAATTAGGGCTATTTTAGATTAAGTTATAAAAGTCAGATAAGGTTAAAGCTATATCTTACATGTGAATTAATTCAAAAGATATTGTTTTTTAAATCTAAATCCACAGAACAAAAACATTTATTACTATGTAGGGAAGGCTAGGCCATCTAAAATTTTTTGGATAATTACAAAAATGTTTGCTGTTATCTTTTCCATGACCATCTGTTTGCAGAGTACACTAGACCTCTGCATAGCACATTTTTACAACATATACATGGAGGATACTTAGCTCTTTCAAAAGAGCTCATTCATGTAATAGACACCAGGAAAGGATAAAAAGCCACAGAAAGGTCAGAGAAAGGAGACTAGTTATTGAAACTGGGTATCAGGAATTCAGTACTTGTCAAAAGGAGAAATTATTCAAGTTCAAAATGATGTATTTTGTTAGCATTTCAAGTACTGAGAATAATACATGTAATAATAAGCAATAATAATACAAGTAATAATGATATTTTCCCACAAGTCCTCTATAATTTCTGCTTAAAATTAAGTGTGATACCAAAAAATGTAGACAGTTGCATTGTTCAATTCTTCTTTTAATATCTACTTAAGACCATTTGCATCTATTTTTCTGTTAACATTCAGAATGTTCCATAAAATTCAATTATGACTTTAGACTTTATAGGGAACTATCAAAATGTCTTTAGTTAATTCAGCTGATGTTTCAATGCAGTAAAAATCCACAATTGGAGTCACCAATTACTGAAACTATTGCATGCTGCTTACAATGGTATTTTGTATATGCTTTTCATACACCAGAGTCATGTTTCTTATATATTCACTTTTAAAAATTTAAGGTACATTTTAATTTCAATGTTAGGTAGAAACTCTGCATTTTTATGGACAGTTATAATTTCTAGTTATTGTTTTTTCTTTAATTATAATTTAAGGTTTTGTATCTTGTCCATTTGTAGAAAGGCATCCTTTCATTACATTTTTAAAAACAGCTCACTGATTAAATCAGTAATGATTATGAGCTTAGATTATTAATTTCTTAAAGCACTCATAAGAAATTATTCACTAGTGGATTCAAAGTGTAATTGGGCATATTTAATCACATAAAATTATATTTATTTTAACTCCTTCCACATGGAACATTAATGACTATTGGATCATGAGTAAGTAAGTAAGTAAGTAAGTAGAGAATAAAAGTGTGAAGGTGGCAAGGGAATCATACTACAAAAAAAAGGAGGAGAGACAAAGAAAAGCTGAACCGGAAAGTTTGCATTTAGTTGGGCCACTCTAACAAACATTTCACTTCAAAAGTCAATTGAAGTTTGAAAGAGTAGGAAGCTAGTCTTTATTTTAAAAACAACAGACAACCTAACAATTATATTACCTATAAAAAGGGGAGATTCAACATCAAAGACTCAAACACATTTTTAGACAGATTTGTTTTCTCTTTTGAAGTTAGTATGCAAATGTTTTTATCTTGTATCAGAAGGACTTAAGCATGGCACCCCTTTCCTGACTCTGTCAAATGGATGAATGAATGGGCAATCTGAGAGGAAGAAAAGACTTTATAACATAGTGAGGAAGAAGACACTGATATCTCAGAACCAAATTCACATTTTGGCTACTTTCATTACCATGAATATCTTATGCCTATGAAATTGGATTTATACTGTAAAATTATTATTGGATTTTGCATACAACTTAAACTAAATTATAAATACAATTTAAAGAATAGCATAGAGCTTTTCTGACTTTGCATGGAGTGAAATTTAAATATCAGATGCAAAGTAAATAAAAGTCAACTAGAGTCTGAATCTATTATGACCAGGCCTTTCCTTGTTAGGAAACCATTATATGAGGAGTGGGGGAGGGAGTATTATGTTGCTTTTTTATTTATTTAATCATTATTATTTTTAATGGTTAGAGCTGTCAGATATGAAAAAAATATTGATGAGAATAGCCCATTAGTCCAAAAATTGTTTTTAAATTAATTCCTGACTAATATAAAGAAAATTACATTATAAAACTAGAAATGCCTTAATTACAGCCCTGGTAAGTCAGAAGACATTATCTAGGACTTCTTAGTGAAAATCCTTTGCTTATTAATATACTCAAGTAACTAGAAGGGCAGGCTTATCTTATGACTACCTAGCGCTGAAGTCATAGACTTTTGAGTTTTCTATTTTGTCTTAAAAGGCCAGTTGAAAGGCAATTTGTGAAGCATGATACATTAATCAAATTTCAGTTAAACATGTGCACATTGGTCAAATATTCTAGTAAGAAACCAAATGTTAAAGTTACCCCAGAGACCACATATGAGACTGCATCTTTGCATAACTTTCCATTGTTTTCTTAGTGTGTTCATTTATCTATATACTAGTGGCCCGCTGCATGAAATTCATACTCGGGGAGGGAGTGGTCCCTCAGCCTGGCCTGCATCCTCTCCAATCTGGGACCCCTGTGGGACCGGGCTTAAACCTGCAGTTGGACAAACCCCTCGCAATGTGGGACTACTGGCTCCTAACAGCTCACCTGCCTGCCTGCTTGATCTCCCCTAACTACTCTGCCTGCTGGCCTGCTTGCCCCCAACTACACCCTCCCGCCAGCCTGATCACCCCCAACTGCCCTCCCCTCCTGGTCTGATCACCCATAACTGCTTCTGCCTCAGCCCTGCCACCATGGCTTTGTCCAGAAGGACATCTGGAAGGTCTCATGGTCTAATTAGCATATTACCCTTTTATTAATATAGATAGGATATGAAATACTGCCATAAATATAACATATCTACCAGTATTACTCTGAGAATACATACTTCATCCAATAGGAAAGCATCTAATACATTACATTGTATATGTTGTAAGTAGTAGGAAATACTGTATTCGTAGCAATAATATATACCCTGTGACTTACCTTCCTGATCTGGGAATGGTTCCCCAGTACTTTTGACGTTTCCTGGCCCCTAATGTATTTTTTTTGTCATTCAGTGTAACTTTATTTCCTGTTTATTGCACATGATTTGAGGTCTTTAATTTCTGACCACCAAAGATTCAAAGGATTATTTTTTCCATGAAATTTAACATTAACATTAGTGAATTCGTATATTCATGTGTTTTTATTGTAAACATCTGAATTATTCACATTGTCATAGATCCTGAACTCATAAGCATGGACCATGCACAGGCTGGCAGCAAGCTAGGAAGCCACTCTGCAAGTAAACAGATACTTTGCATAAGGAGAAAAGTCATAGCATAAAATTTAATGTCCAACCTGAGTCACCTCAGAATGTTATATATATTGACTTGTTAATTCATATAGTATTGGGAACTCAACTGCTTGGTTGGTGGCGGGGTTGACCTGGTTTCGGGAGGATTATTCCTGAAATAATTAAGGAAAGGGGGGCTCAATCTTTCTTCTTGGTTGCTTGCCCTCCCCAGCACCTTCATCTTTCTTCTCGTCCTCAGCTTCTTGGGCATCTTCTCCTTCACCTTCACCTCCTTCTTCCTCCTTTGAATCCTCAAATTCTTCCTTGGCACCTTCTTCCTCTTCCTCTCCCTCTTCTTTCTTCCTTCTCCTTCTCCTCTTCAGCTTCTCCTTCAGAAGGGGGTTCATCCTTAGCTTCCTCGGCTTTTGCAGCCTCAATGGTCTTCTCCACCTCGATCTGCTCCTCCTGGACATGGCTGGTGTATTAAGAAGGGAAGGAGTGAGCGGACATCAAGTAGGAGCTAGGCTGTAAACCACCGTAGGCAGATCACCAAAGACCTGGGAACTCTGGTAGTAGCTGCTGGCTATGCTTCCCATGCTGGTGAAACTGAGCTGGTCTCCTCACCTTCCAAGAGTTTCCTGTAAGCTGCAATGTCAATATCCAAAACTAACTTCACATTGAAGAGGTCCTGGTATTCTTTTAAATATCCTGCCATTTCACTCTTTGTGGTTCTCAACTCATTTTCTAATTTGTTGATTGTGTCCTGCATAGCACTAACGTCAGAGTTCTGCTTATCCTCCAGCTCTTGCAGCTGCTTTCCCAGCGCTTTGTTCATGCCCCAGCTTGCTTCAATCTCCAGGGTCTTGGCCTTGAGCAGTTGCTGGCCCGTACCACATAGGTGCTCTTGGCAGAGCTCTCTATCAGCATAGTGAAGCGGCTCTTGTACCATTCTTCTACATTATGCATGTTCTTGGCAGCCAGCTTCTCATACTGGGTGCGGATGTCCTTGAGCATAGTGGAGAGGTCGGACTTGGAGAACACGTCCATTTCCATGGAGATCTGAGCATACTGGACATGCACCTTCTTCAGAAAGGCGATTTTGTCCATCAGGCTTTCGATGCACTTTTCCAGCTCAGTGCTGGCAAAAGCTGCCTCATCTGCACCTTTGCTCACCTCCATCAGCCAGCCCTCTGCATCCTCATGGTTCAGCACCTCTTCCTGGTAGCTCGCCTGCAGGTTGTTCCCAGCCACTTCAGAGCCCCGGTGCCTCCTAACTACCCACTTCCCTCTCCTCTCCAGGGACAGGGCGTGGTGGGGCAGGGCACAGGCATCGCATTTTCATTAAAATGTTCAACCCTGGCCTGCTCCACTGGTGTCCTCAGGTGGCCCGGGGCAGACAGTGATCCCGGAGACCCTGGCCACCCCCGCCTACGGAGCCCGCAGGCAAAGTCAGGCACTGACCACGCTAACTGCTCAGTCCCCGATTGCACCCTGGAGCCCGCGGGTGACATCAGGTGCTATCCATGCCGCCTGCCCGGTCCTGATCACCGCCTGCACCCCACGGGTGATGTCAGGCGCTATCCATGCCACCTGCCAGGTCCTGATCGTCCCCTGGATCCCACAGAGAGCGTAAGGTAGTCTCTATGCCACCAGCCAGGTCCTGATCGCTGCCTCGACCCCATGGGTAGTATCAGCCGCTGTCCATGCCGCCTGCCCGGTCCCGATCATCACCCGTGGGACAGGGCAGCCATCAGGACTAAGCATGGCAGCTGTCCGCGGGGTCCAGGGGGCGATCTGGTCGGGCAGGCAGCATCGACAGTGCCTGACGTCACCCGCGGGGTCCAGGTGGCGATGGGGACTGGGCTGGCCTGGCAAATAGCACCTGGCATCATCCAGCAGAGTCCAGGAGGTGATTGGGACTGGGCAGTTCCAGCAGGCATTGCCTGACGCTGATCGTGGGGTCCAGGGGGCGATGGGGACCTGGCAAGTGGCATGGACAGTGCCTGACGCTGCCCGTGGGGTCCAGGGGTCAATCAGGACTGGGCAGGCGGCATGGACAGCATCTGATGCTGCCCGTGGAGTCCAGGCGGCGATGGAGACTGGGCAGGTGGCATGGACAGCACCTGACGCTGCCCGCGGGGTCCAGGGTGCCATCAGGACCAGGCAGGCAGCATGGGCAGTGCCTGATGTCACCCGTGGGTCCAGGTGGTGATCGGGACTGGGCTGGCCCGGCAGATGGCGCCTGACGTCACCCGTGGAGTCCAGTCTTCAATCGGGACCGGGCAGTTTCAGCAGGCATTACCTGATGCTGCTCGTGGGGTCCAGGGGGAAATCAGGACCTGGCAAGTGGCATGGACAGCACCTGACGCTGCCCGTGGGGTCCAGGGTGTTATCGGGACCAGGCAGGCAGCATGGACAGCACCTGATGCTACCCGCGGGACCGGGCAGGAGGCATGGACCATTCTGGCTAAGTCAGGCAGCACCGGCTTGCCTCCCTTCTCTGCCGCCCCGCCTGCTTGCTTCTTCGCAGCTTCGCTCCCTTCTGCAGCGCTTCACTTCTTTCTACGCTGTCTTGATACGCAAATTAACCGCCATCTTGGTTGGGTTAATTTTCATACCCGCCCTGATTGGCTGGTGGGCGTGGCTTGGGCATAGCGAAGGTGCGGTCAATTTGCATATTACTCTATTATTAGGTAGGATGATTTTCCCATCTTCCTGACAATGGATTCCAGTGAATATATTATCTTAAGCTATTCAAGGTTTATCATTAATAACATTCTTAGGCCTTTAGGCTTTCAGAAATTTTCCAAGATCACAATGTGACAACTGAATTATGTGAAGGTTCAAATTTTGTATGTGCCAGTGGGATGAAATAGAGAAAAATGTTCTTCTTTATCCCTAACAATAATCAGTGACTAGGACCTCTTACATTCTTAGGTACCTTTTTCAATGATGCTCTGCAGATGCCTAGTTAACTGATCATGTATGTTTTAAGATAAATATGAAAAGACCGGATTGAAAACAGAGGAATCAAAGACAAAGTCATTACTCTGATTTATACAGCCTAAAAGAGCTGGCCCTCATTACCTTTATATAACTGTTTCTCTTATTCTTTCTGCTTGAGCCACACTTGTCCCTATGAGTGTGTCTGTTTTTTTTTGTGTGTGTGGTTATGTGGTTTGCTGAGAAAGCCAGGCATGGTTCCAAGTCAGATTCTTTGTGACAGTTGTTTCTTCATTCTCTGATAATCATCTTTTAGAGTTCTTCATGGTTCACTCTCTCACTTCATTATATCTGCACACACAAATTACATCACGATGGAGGCCTTTCACCATCCTATATAAAATTGTAGTAGCTTTAGCTTCAAATTCAATAGATTATTTTCTGTAATATATTTTCTCCTTAGCACTTAATATCACAGAATTGGGCAGAAGTTGTTTTATAGTTGTTCATATGGGAAATAATACAATAATTATTAACTAATAATATAAGAATAAACTCTGTGTTTCACACAGTCAAAATTGTAAACTTAATTTTCCCCAACCTGTATATGTCATATAGAAAAATTATGTGATTATTAACTATTTTATAAAGTCTTTGTTCAAATATTTTGTCCTTTTTTATACTTTCTATTATTATGCATTTTTAATCATTTTTTAATTTTTTCAATTATAGTTGACATGCAATATTACATTAATTTTAAGTGTAACCCCAATGATTACACATTATATAACTTATTAAGTGATTATGCCAATAAATCTCATACTCATGCAACACCATTCATAGTTTTAGAATATTATTGGCTATTTCTCATTTGCTGTACTTTACATCCCCATGACTATTCTGTAACTAACAATTCATACATCTTAATCCCTTCACCTTTTTCCCAATACCCTTCTCATCTGGCAACCATCAAAATGTTCTCTGTATCTATGAGTCTCTTCCTGTTTTGCTTGTGCATTTACTATTTTTTGGATTCAAATATTGATAGCTATGTATTTATTGTCATTTATTATTCACTAGAGGCCCAGTGCATGAATTCGTGCATAGGTGGGGTCTCTAAGCCTGTCCAGCAATTGGGCCAATCAGAGCTGTGGGAGGTGAAGGGGCCACAGGAGGTTGGCCGGCCAGGGGGAGGGACCATGCTTGGTTGGCTGGCCATGGGAGGCTGACTGTGGGAGAACACTGACCACCAGGGGGCAGCTCCTGCATTGAGTGTCTGCCCTCTGCTGGTCAGTGTGCATCATAACAATGGGTCGACCAGTCATTTGGTCGCTTAGGCTTTTATATATATAGATGTTTTTTGCATTTTTCCCTTTTTTTTTTTTTCTTCTTCTTAAAAAGACACTTTAACATTTCATGTAATACTGGTTTGTTGTTGATTAACTACTTTAGCTTTTTTTTTTTTTTTTTTGTATGGGAAGCTCTTTATATGTTTTTTATTCTAAACTAGAGGCCCAGTGCATGAAACTCATGCAAGGGGGGTTCTCAGCCTGGCCTGCACCCTCTCACAATCTGGGACCCCTCGGGGGATGTCTGACTGATGGTTTAGGTCCAATCCCACAGGGGTCAGATGACCGGCAGTCAGACATCCCTCTCGCAATCCAGGACCACCGGCTCCTATCCATTTGCCTGCCTGCCTGATCACCCTAACCACTCTGCCTGCCTGATCACCCTAACCACTCTGCCTGCCTGATCACCCCTAACTGCCTCTGCCTTGGCCCCCACTGCTGCAGCTTCGTCCAGAAGGACATCTGGAATTATATCCATAAGGTCATTTGTTGGTCTGGTCTAATTAGCATATTATGCTTTTGTTATTATAGATGGTAGCTTTCCTGGGTAGAGTAATCTTGATTGAAGACCCTTGATTTTCATCATTTTGAATATTTCTTGCCAATCTCTTTTGGCCTACAAAAATTCTTTTGATAAATCAGCTGACAGTAAAACAGATGCTTTCTTGTAGGCAACTAGCTGCTTTTTTCTTGCTGCTTTTAAGATTCTTTCTTTGTCTTTCAACTTTGGCATTTTAATTCTGTGTCTTGGTGTGGGCTTCTTTGTGTTCCTCTTGTTTGGTACTCACTGTGCTTCCTGGACATGCAAGTCTATTTCTGCCACACATGGGTGTGGAGCCAGCCCATTCCACATCTCTGCCTCATCTACCAGTCTTGATGTGGCCTCTTCTTTTTTATCCTTAGCTGTAGAATTTCTGTTCAGCTAGATTTTAAGCAGTCTGAATGATGGTTTCTCTGTAGTTTAATTTTATTTTTGATGTGGTTGTTTGAGGATGTGAGTACTGACCACATTTACCTATGCCATCATCATGACCCCATTCATATTGTTTTAATTATCTTATTAACTGAAAGTACTCTCAGTTATAAGCTATAATATATCATATGTAATACTTAGTAAAAATGCTGCCAATCAATATCATGTCAATGATGAAATGTGTATTATGGTTTCAGAGACATTAAAACATACATTAAATTGTAGAATGAGGATCATTGAAATGGAGTATTTATCATGTTTTTCTGTTGTTTTTTTTTTCCCCAGGAGAATAAAAGTTTAATAAGAGCAAACATTTTTAATGCCTTCTTCATTGCTACCTACATTTATAGTACCTATTATTCCTGTGACATAGTAATAGTAGATACTCACTGAATATTTTTGACAATAAATACTTGAGTAGATTTTAATAGTTTTTTAATTAAAATATTTTTTTGTTGAATTAGAGAGAGAGGGGAAAAGAGAGGGAGAGAGAAAGAGAAACATCTATGAGTGAGAACCATAGATGGGCTGCCTCCTTGGCTGGGAATCAAACCAGTGACCTTTCAATGCATGAGACAATGCTCTAACAACTGAGTCATGCCAGCCAGGGCAGATTTTATTAGTTTTATATTTAATTATTCTGTCATGTCAATGACTTAAAATTGTTATATACTTCTCCATAGCTTTTATCTTATCTTTCTCATGCAATACCAGAAAAGCACATAAGTAACCAAAAAGCAGGTAGTTATTACATTGTATCAAATTGAGGAACCTTACTTGACTTTATGGAAATGATGTGTGTGTGTGTGTGTGTGTGTGTGTGTGTGTGTGTGTGTCTTTATGCATGTGATGATTTCAAAAAGCATGAGTCTTTTGTGATTAATTAGGATTAAATTTGTGAGTGACAAATTGGAGTAATTAAAAAATAGAAGTGTGATGGGAAGTTCTTGAGGTATTGTAGTGCCTTATGGTACGCAGGGTACAGGTTTCTTCTGCTGCCTTACCCTGGATGGCCTCCTGTCCCAAGATTAATTTATAGTCTGAGAGGACACAACCAATTCTACCAATTTGTTCTCCAGCCAGCAGGAGGTAGAAGTGCAAAAGAGAAGGATATAGCCCCTGCCACTTAAAAGGCACTACCTGAAAATTGCATGCACCCTTTCTTCTTACATCTTATTGGCTAGTGATGTCACATGACCATATATAGTTCTAAAAGACTATGCAAAATTTCAAATCATTGGTCTGGATAGTCAATACCCTATTATTTAGATAGAAATTAATTTTATGGAATAGTTAGCCTTATCCACACTGAAGAGTCTATGAGTATGCTTCTTACCATATTTAAAATTATAGTACAGCTCCTACAAAAGACATCCCAGGGTCCTATTCCATTTCTTCTTTTATAGGCCAAGTGTTTTCAGGGATATGATGAATATAGTTTCTCATATTCTAGTCACCTATAAACTATATTACCATTTTAAATCTTCTGAATATTCCTATTCCTCCTAATGTGGTATACAGACAGAACAAATGCAATGAAATAAAAATGGATGTGGAAAATACACAACAGTGACATCTACAGGGAAAGAATAAAAAAGGCTGCTTCCTTTCTCTGACAGGAGATAATTTCCTATAGGTCCTCAGCTTGACCATGGTAAATTCCACCCACATGATGGAGTCTCTGGTTTCCTGCTTACCCGTGATAGAGCCTGCTGTTTATCTATGGTGTAAGAAATTATAGGCTTTACCGGAAAAAAACTTGCGGTTTTGACAGTATAGTTTCCTTCAGGCTTTCAGTCATTTTTCTTTGTGTAAAAATTGAAAGCAAAGATTATCTATAATAATAAAAGTGTAATATGCTAATTAGACTAAATGTCCTTCCGGATGACCTTCCAGACGAAGCCGGGGCTGCAAGGGAAGCCGGGGTCCCGGGTGCCTGCCAGTGGCCAGAGGGAAGCCTGGGTTTTGGGTGCCAGAGGGAAGCCAGTGTCAACAGCCGGGGGAAAAAAGGCCTACTCTTGCAAGAATTTTGTGCATTGGGCCTCTAATATATATAAATTTAAGCTTAAATTACTTTTATTTCTCACCCTCTTGCTTATTGTAAACTACTTGGGTGGAAAAGGAACCACCTTAGTTTGGTGTTTGCAACAGGGAATAAAATGGGTTTGAAATAGGCTTGAAAGATTGTCTTATCACCTTGAAGTTTATATTTGAGAGCCACCATTAGTAATGGTTTGCGTTTGGAGTACCAACATATTTGTTCCTTCAGTCCTCTGAGCCCTCAAATTATTGGACTTTCAATCAATGACAATTACCCAGTGAAGGTCCAGAATACTTTCCTAAGCAAAGTAGTAGTCTTTTCCAAATCTCCTTTTTGGTTGGTAAATTCTACTCTCAGTATCACTCCCTATTAAGCATGTAGAAATCACTAATGAGTACCTACATTTTGAAAATTTTATATTCTCTAGTGCCATAGCCTCCTTTATCTTAGGTTCTATTATTTTTAGATGTATAATCCAGGCACCAAACTCTGCATTAGTTAAATTTTAGTGTGGCTATTACTGGCAGAATACCTATATTAAGTTATTGAAACATTAAATTCCAATTGGAAGTCCTGGATTTCCCAGAGGGTTGCTGGTATCTGTGGGTCTATCAAAGGGAAAGGTTGAGAACATGGTCCATATCTGGTGCAATACTGCCTCCATCCTTGCTTTACCATTTAATATGCACAACTTAG
Source organism: Eptesicus fuscus (assembly GCF_027574615.1). Taxonomy (NCBI): domain Eukaryota; kingdom Metazoa; phylum Chordata; class Mammalia; order Chiroptera; family Vespertilionidae; genus Eptesicus; species Eptesicus fuscus. Next base: position 76,591,338 of record NC_072475.1, on the reverse strand, counting down.
GACATATGACTCCATCTCTACCATATGTGTTCTTTTACAACAATACAATTGAAATGATATTGAATACCATAAGGTTGTTGTGAAAGTTGAGCAACTTAATGCATATTATGAACTCAGAACACTTTGAGGTATACAGTAAATTATATACTTGTGATTATATAATTAGCTTGTGATTAGTTAGCTTTTGCTAAGCAAAAAAAAAAAAAAAAAAAAAAAAACAAACACCCAAAAACTAGTGTTTTAAAATATCAACCATGTATGTTGCTCACAATTTTTCATATTATTAATTTAGACTGGTTTGGGATGAGTGTGGCTGGTCTCTAGGTGGAACTTGCTCATGAGTTTTTGGTCAGCTAGCAGGTCCCCTGGGGCTGACTTGTTTATCATAAACTCATCTGAGGGAGCTGGGATGACTTGCCCTTCTATTGATGTGTTCTCTCACCCTGCAGTGATCTAGCCTGGGCCTCTTCACATGGCAGTGGAGACATGGGTACTAAGAGTAACAAAAGGTAAGTTCTTGTGTACAAACCTTTCACTATTCTATGATTGCAACATGTTTGTTACTGTCACACTGGTCAAAGAGAAAAGCAAAGCCATCCTATATTCAAGGAATGGAGAAAGAACCTATATCTCTCTTTTTTATTTTAATCCTCACCCAAGGATATTGTTTCCATTAATTTTTAGACAGAGTGGAAGGGAGGGAGGAAGTGGAGAGAGAGAGGGAGAGATACATCTATTGGTTGCTTTCTGCTCACGCCCCAACTGGGACCAGGGATCAAACCTGCAACCAAGATATGTGCTCTTGACTGAGAATCAAGCCCGTAACCCTTTGGTTTGCAGGCCAATGCTCTAACCACTGAACAAAATAAGCCAGGGAAAAACTCTATCTTTTGATGGTATCAATTGTAAAGTCATATTGCAAGAATGGGAGTACTTTTATAGCAATATTTACAATTAACTACAACTGTGATTATTGTTGTTGTTGCATTGAGCTCTACCATGAATTATCTCATTTCCAAATTAATGTTATAGTCCAGTTCCAAACATCAAAGTTTGCATTCTAAAATATGAATCAAAAATATCCATTTTTAAAAGAAAATATGCTGAAATACCTCTGTGGTAGGCAGAATAATGGCCCAAAACAATATCACTTAGAAACTGAATTTATCTATATGTAAAAAAGCCTAAGCAACTGTTACAACCAAATGACCAGATGACCAGATGGCTGGCCAGTAGCTATGATGTGCACTGGCCACCAGGGGACAGATGCTCAATGCAGAAGCTGCCCCTTGGTAGTCAGTGTGGTCCCACAGTCAACCTCCCACAGCCAGCCAACCTCCCATGGCCCCTCCCCTCAGCCAGCTGTCCCTGATGGGCCCCAATCAAGACTGAGTGAGATAGCACCGATTGGCCCTGATTACTGGCCAGACCGAGGGACCCACCCATGCATGAAATCAGCTGACCTTGATTTTAAAAATTTATCCTGATTATCTATACGGGTCCAATGTAATCACAAGGCTCCCTATAAGTGAAAAAAAGGAGGCAGGAGACTCAATGTCAGAGTCAGAGAGAGAAAGAGATTTGAAGATAGTACAGTGCTGGCTTTGAAGATGAATAAAGGTGTCATGAGCCAAGGAATTCTGAGGAACAAGACAATAGGGTAATGATGGCTGGGGGTGGGAACAGGCTAGAATAGGTAAATGGGAGAAAAGGAGGGACATATGTAATACTTTCAACAATAAAGATTTTTTTAAAAAGTCAAGGAGATAAATTTCCTCCCAGAGATTCTAGAATGAACATGGCCCTGTTGATACCTTGCTTTTAACCCAGTGAAACCCAATTTATACTTCTGACCTCCAGTACCGCAAAATAATGAATTTATGTTGTTTTAAGCCACTAAGATTGTGGTAGTTTGTTGCAGCAGCATCAGTTCCACACTCCAATTCTGCTTAACTTAGTAGTATGGCCATATACAGCTGTAGGGAAAGTTAGAAAGTATAGGATTTTTTCACAGGGAGGCCATGCATTTAGCCAGTTTGAGAAATTTTATCTCTGTGGAAGAGAGAAAATATATGTGGGACAATCAGTAATCTCTGCCACAGTGAACTTCCTAATCTCATCAATACAGAGCTCATGAAATTATTAAGCATTTTATTTTATTTTAATTTTTGTTAATCCTCATCCAAGGATTTTTCATTGTTTATTTTTAATTTTTTTATTAGAGAGTGGAAGGGAGAGGGAGAGAGAGAGAGAAACATTGATGTGAGAGACACATCAATTGGTTGCCTCCCACACACACACACCAACAGGCGACCTGGGATGGAACCTGTAACCCAGGTATGTGCTCTTGACCAGGAATCGAACCCGTGACCCTTTCTTGCATGGGCTGACATTATAACCACTGAGCAACACCAGTCAGGGCTATTAAGCATTCCAATAAGTGAGAACCTGATTACCAGTATAAAATAAAGAATAAAGAACAAACCTATTAAGCTAATGGTACAAATGTGTGCAAAAATAAATGTATATTCCAGGGTCTTAAATAAGTTTATATGTGTAAAAGTCACAGTGGCACTTGGTATATAATAAGCACTATGTAATTTCTAGCTATTAAGATTTTTGTTGTTATTATGACCCTGCAAATAATAACACCTAATCAGCTTCCATCCATTTAACTGTTTTTATTATTGGGGAAGTTAGTTCCCATACACTTTCAATTAGGGGTAAACAGTATTTCTGAAGCTAATACTTAAACCATGACTTTTATTCCTCCTTAGAAAATACAGAATCCAAGCACATATTACACTCCACTTGCTCTAATGGTCTTGATTTTATCAAGCTTTATCTTTGAAGGTATTGATAATCATCATAGCAAATTAAACATTGTTTCTGTCATGCTAATTGGTAATAGTCAATGATAAGTAATGTACCAGTGTATGGCCAGAGCAAGTGGAGAAACAAAATGTATAATCAAAGACAAATTAAATAAAGGAATACTATGAAAATTAATGGTAAAGTATCTATAAAACTTATTTTAGGAAACTCAGAATGAAGTATTCTAGTATTTGCATATGCCTACTCTATATTAAACTCCATTCGGAAAAACAAATTGCATTTTATGAGCACCTATTATGTTCCTAACACTGTGCTAGTAAAAGCACTACCTGTAATAAAGAATAATAAATAAAGAATATTCACTACATATGTAGTTCTTGTAATGGATACTTACCCAAAATAAAATATCATGGCTAGTAAGCACTTCAGTTATAATTCTATTATAATTGTTGTTCTGATTTTACAGATGCAATAAAATAAGGCTCAGAAAAGTTAATTTGCACACTCACACAACTACCAAGTCAAACTAGCATTAGTACCAAAACATTTCTGAATCCATGCTCTTTTGTTCATGTTTATGAAAAAGATTTTTGTTAGCCTCTAAGGAAACTTAAGAATATTTTCTAAGCCTTCACCTCCCTGCCTTTCCCTACATTTATTTCCAAGCCCAAGGAGGATAAACAACTAGATTTTTAAATTTGAAAGCTATTTTTCCTCCTCCTATCCTCTCACTGTGTGGCACTGTAAAAGAAATAAAAAGATCAGTCATTTGGGTGTATGCTTCATTTTTTTATAACAGCTTTAAGAGATGGAATTCATCTACCATAAAATTCACACTTTTAGAATTTTTAGCATATTTACAGACTTGTCAACCATCACCACTATTTAATTTTAAATATTTTTATCAGCTGAATAAGACATTCTATATCCATTAACAGTTACTCCTTTCTATCCTGTTCCCTGCAGCCTCTAGGAACCACTAATCTACTTTCTATCTCTAGATTTTCTTATACTGGACATTTAAGTATAAATGGAATCATATAATATGTGACCTTTTGTGACTGGCTTCTTCCATAATATTTTCATGTTCATCCACATTATAGCATATATCAGTATTTTATTTTTTATTGCTGGTTAATATTTCAATTTATGGATATAACACCTTTTCATTACCCACTTATCAGTTGATGGAAATTTGGATTATTCTCACTGTTGGTTTTTTTTTAATTTTTATTGAATTTATTGGGGTGACAGTGTTTAACAAAATTATATAGGTTTCAAGTGTACAATTCTATAATACATCTGTATATTGTATTGCGCGTCCACTATCTAAAGTCAACTCTCATTTCAAAACCATATATTCCTCTTTACCTTGTTCTAACTTCCCCTACACTCCTTTTCCTCTGGTAATCACCATACTATTGAGTATACTCTGAGGTTTCGTGTGTTTGCTTGTTGTTTTTTTTCTTAATTGGTTCACCTTTCCACCCAGTCTTTAACTGAATAACCCTGCTCTAAATATTCATGCACAAGTTCTTGTGTTCACGTCTCCTTTCTCTAGGATATTTATCTATGAGAGGAACTTATATTTACATGATGATAACTATATGTTTGTTTTTTAAATATATTTTTTATTGATTTCAGAGATGAAGGGAGAGGCAGAGAGAGATAGAAACATCAATGATGAGAGAACCATCAATTGGCTGCCTCCTCCACACCCTCCACTGGGAATCGAGCCCGCAACTCTGGCATGTGCCCTGACTAGAATCAAACCGTGACCTCTTGGTTTATAGGTCAACGCTCAATCACTGAGCCAAACCAGCCAGGCGCTGATAATTATATGTTTAATCTTTTGGTAAACTGCCTGGAAAATTTTAGCTTCTCACTATTAATGTTTGAGGATTCCAATTTTTCCACATTCTTGTCAACATTTGTCATCCTCTGTCTTTATTTTTTACTAGAGGCCCAGTGCACAAAATTAGTGCACAGTGGTGTGTGTCCCTCAGCCCAGCCTGCACCTTCTCCAATCAGAGAGAGATGTCTAACTGCACGAGATCAGGCCTAAATGGGCAGTTGGACATCCCTCTCACAATCCAGAACTGCTGGCTCCCAACCACTTGCATGCCTGCCAGCCTGATCACTCCCTAACCACTCCCCTGCCAGCCTGATTGGTGCCTAACTGCTCCCCTGCCGGCCTGATTGCCCATAACCGCCCTTCCCTGCAGGCCTGGTCACCCCTAATTGACTTCCCCTGCCGGCCTGGTTGCCCCTAACTGTCCTCCCTTGCAGGCCTGGTCGATCCCAACTTCCCTCTCCTCCTGGCCCGGTCACCCCTAACTGCCCTCCCTTGCCAGCCTGGTCTCCCCTAACTGCCCTCCCCTGCCAGCCTGGTTCCCCCCAGCTGCCCTCCCCTGCAGGCCTGGTCCCCCCCAACTGTCCTTCCCAACTGCCCTCCCCTGCTGGCCTGATTGCCCACAATTGCCCTCCCCTCCACCCATCTTGTGGTGGCCATCTTGTGTCCACATGGGGGTGGCCATCTTGTGTGTTGGAGTGATGGTCAATTTACATATTACTTTTTTATTAGATAGGATAGCTGTTCTAGTGGCTTTGATTTACATTTTCAGAAAGAACAATGATGTTAAGCATCATCTTTCAAATGCCTATTGGTTATTCATACATCATTTTTTTGGAGAATTGTAGATTTGAATTCTTTCCCTATTTTTTAATTTGAATGTTTATTTCTTTATTGCTGGGTAGTAGGCATCTACAGATATAAAAACCTAAGTGAACTTTACGACCGAACAACTGGAATGACCAGAACAACCGGTCACTATGATGCACACTGACCAACAGGGGGAAGATGCTAAATGAAGGAGCTGCCCCCTGGTGGTCAGTGTGCTCACACAGACAACCTACCCCAGACTGCCAACCTCCTGCAGTCCCTCAGGCCCCGGGGCTGAGACTTGGAACCAGGGGTGGGTGGCAGTGGATGCAGTACTTTTCCCAGGTGTACTAAGGGCCGGCTTCCTCCTAAAGTCCAGCAGCCAACCTCCCATTCCCCATCCCTCCCCCTGGCCAGCAGGCCCTGAGCAGCCCACCGCCCACCTGCCACAGTGGTGGTGCAGTGAAAAGGGAGGGAGAAGGGGGGAAGGTGGGGAACCACAAGGTGGTGGTGTCGGCGTCCTGCATCCATTCCTTCTGTGGCCAGCCCAGTAACTGTCACCTCCTCTTCCAACCTCGCTGGGGCCTTCGTGTCCCAATTAGCCTGGTCCTGATCACCAGCCCAGCCTAGGCATCCCACCCATGCACCAATTTCATGCACCAGGCCTCTGGTTGTTTATCTATCTATCTATATCTATATCTATATCTATATCTATATCTATATCTATATCTATATCTATATCTATATCTATATCTATCTATATCTATATCTATATCTATATCTATATCTATATCTATATTTATATCTATATCTATACCTATATCTATACCTATATCTATGCCCATTGACCAGAACAGCAAAATGACCAGAACGACCAGTGGCTATGACACACACTGTGGCAGCCAACCTGCCTGATCCAGGCCCCTATTGGCCCCCAACACCTCTATCAGGGGTGGGCCTGGCCAGCCAACCACCCATGGTCCCTCCCTCCCTGCTGTGCATGAATTCGTGCACTGGGCCTCTAGTTCTGGATATAATTCCCTTATCAGATATGTTATTTGCTCTGATTTTATGGATTGTTTTTTGGTCATTGACATTTTTTTTAAGAGCTGTTAATTTACAGGAAAATAGTGGGAAGGCACAGAGATTCTCCATGTACCTTGGGATTTGGACAAATGTAAAATTAAATGTATCCATGAGTATGTTCACTACCCTAAACTCCTCTGTGCTCTGTCTATTCATTCCTTAACCACCCCTAACCTTACAATCACTGTGTTCTTTTTCTGCCTTCATAGTTTAGATAGAAATGTAATATAGTTGGAATCTTGTTATGTAGCCTTTTCAAATTGACTTCTCCACCTAGTAATATGCATTTAAGGTTCCTCTATGTCTTTTCATGGCTAGATGGCTGTGAGAGCACTCGTTCCTCAAACCTGCACATACTTCTGATACTTGCTCACAGTGCCAATTGGCAGGAACTCAGTTCCTTTATCCTGCCCCACTACACCAACTGTGGGGTCCGAGACCTTCTGCCAGTGGCTGGACCTCCAGGGACCCAGTGTATTCAACAAAGAAGCCATGAGAAGTTGTGGGTGTTTAAGAGAATCTTTATTGTAGGAGCCAGTGGCCATGTAGCCATTACTAACAAGGAGCCACTAGCAAAATAGTTCTTCAAAGCAAAGTCCCATACAGTAGGTAGCCACACACAGGCTAGGTAACAATGTATCTTTCCTGCAGAGTAGCCTCTAACATAGGAGCTATACAAGAGCCATCCTTAGAGCTACAGCCTCCCTAAGCAGCCATGCCAGCCGTCATCTGAGCTACCTACTTGCTGGTCATTACCATACTTTATACTTCTTACACAAAAGAGGCTTTTTTGCCAAATAATGACATCAATCATTTGGGTTATAGAAGGGCATGCCTGGGCAGTGTCTGCATCCTTGCACCTGTGTATAGTCCTTGGACACCCTGATTAATATTCCCATGCTCAGAGTAGCCTTGTATATCCAGCATACTCTAAATAGGGCCTTAATATCTAACTGGACTTGAGCATCTGGCCTACTCTAAATAGAGTCCCCACAATGACTCATTTCTTTTTATCACTGGATAATATGTCATTATCTTGATTGAGCACTTGTTTGTTTATTCATTCACCTATTGAAGGACAACTTAGTTGCTTCCAAGTTTCGGAAGTAATGAAAACAGTATTTATAAACATAATTATGCAGCTTTGTGTAGACAAGGAGTGAAATTGCTAGATCCTATGGAAAGAGAATCTTTAGTTTTTTTTTAATAAATTGTATGATCCTTCTATTCCCACCTTGCTGAGAGTTTTTATCAAGAAATGGTGTTGGATTTTGTCAAATGCTTTTTCTGCATCAATTGATATGACTATGTGATTTTTATCTCTCATTTTGTTTATGTGATGTATCAAGTTTGTTAATTTGTGGATATTGTACCATCCTTGCATCCCTGGGATAAATCCTATTTGGTCATGGTGTATGATCTTTCTGATGTACTGCTGGATCCAATTTGCTAGAATTTTGTTCAGGATTTTGGCATCTATGTTCATGAGGGTTATTTGGCCTGTAATTCTCTTTCATTGTGTTATCTTTATCTGGTTTTGGTATTAGGGTGATGCTGGCTTCATAGAATAAGCTTGGAAGTGTTCCTTTCTCTTGAATTTTTTGGAATAGTCTTAGGAGAATAGGTTTAGTTCTTTCTGGAATGTTTGGTAAAACTCCCCTGTGAAGCCCTCTGGCCCTGGGCTTTTGTTTGCTGGAAGCTTTTTGAGGACTGCTTCAATTTCTTCCAGAGTTATCAGCCTATTGAGATTTTTAGAATCTTCCTGATTGAGTTTTGGAAGGTTGTATTTTTCTAGGAATATGTCCATTCTCTCCAGGTCGTCTAGTTACAATAGAGTTGTTCATAGTATTTTATATATATATATTTTTTTTATTGATTTTTTTTACAGAGAGGAAGGGAGAGGGATAGAGAGCTAGAAACATCAATGAGAGAGAAACATCGATCAGCTGCCTCCTGCACACCCCTCACTAGGGACGTGCCCGCAACCAAGGCACATGCCCTTGACCGGAATCGAACCCGGGACCCTTCAGTCCCCAGGCCGACGCTCTATCCACTAGCCAAACCAGCCAGGGCTGTTCATAGTATTTTTTAACAATTCTTTGTATTTCTGTGAGGTTGGTTGTTATTTCACCTCTTTTATTTCTAATTTTGTTTATTTGGGTCCTCTCTCTTTGCTTCTTGGTGAGCCTGGCTAGAGGTTCATCAATCTTGTTTATCCTTTCAGAGAACCAGCTCTTAGTTTCATTGATCTTTTGTATTGTTTTTTTGGTCTCTATGTCATTTATTTCTGCTCTGATCTTTATTATCTCCTTCCATCTGCTCACTCTGGGCTTTTCTTGAAAATAGGCAACGGACCTAAATAGATACTTTTCGAAAGAAGACAGAGGAAGGCCAATAGGCATATGAAAACATGCTCAAAGTCACTAATCATCGAAGAGATGCAAATCAAAACGACAATTTGGTACCGGTACCATCTTACACTTGTCAGAATTGCTATCATCAACAAATCAACAAACAACAAGTGCTGGCGAGGATGGGGAGAAAAAGGAACCCTCGTGCACTGCTAGTGGGAATGCAGACTGGTGCAGCCACTGTGGAGAACAGTATGGAGTTTCCTTAAAAACTAAAAATGGAACTCCCATTTGACCCAGTGATCCCACTTCTAGTAATATATCCCAAGAAACTAGAAACACCAATCAGAAAGGATATATGCACCCCTATGTTCATAGCAGCACAATTTACCATAGCTAAGATTTGAAAACTTCCTAAGTGCCCATCAGCAGAGGAGTGGATTAAAAAACCGTGGTACTTCTACACAATGGAATACTATGCTGCGGTTAAAAAGAAGGACTTCTTACCATCTGCAACAGCATGGTTGGAACTGGAGAGCATTATGCTAAGTGAAATAAGCCAGTCAGAGAAAGATAAATATCACATGATCTCACTCATATATGGAATATAATGAACAACATAAACTGATGAACAAAACAGATCCAGAGACAGAGAAACATCGAACAGACCATCAAACCTCAGAGGGAAGGTAGGGGAAGGTGGGGATAAGGGGAGAAATCAACCAAAGGACTTGTATGCATGCATATAAGCCTAACCAATGGACACAGACAATAGGAGGGTGAGGGCATGAATGGAGGGGATGGAGAGGTAATGGGGGGATAAGGACACATATGTAACACCTTAATCAATAAAGAAATTTAAAAAATAAAATAAAAAGAAATTGTAAAACTGTCTTCAGAGTGGCTCTGCCATTTTTCATTTCCATTAGCAATATATGAGAGTTCTAATTGCTCCACGTGCTTGCCAGCATTTGGTGTTGTCAGTCTTCCAGTTTTTGTCCAATCTAATAGATGTATAGTGGTACTTCATTGTTGTTTCAGTTTGAATTTCCTGATGACATGTGATATGGAGCATCTTTTCATGTGCTTATTTTCCATCTGTGTATCTTTTTTATGTGAGGTTTTTTTTAAGGTACCCCAATTTTTAGTCAGGTTGTTTGTGTTTTTATTTTTGAATTTAAGAGTTATTTGTATATTTTGTATAATATAGACCTTTATAATATTATTATTTGCAAATATTTTCTCCCATCCAGTGGCTTGTCTTTTTGTTCTGTTGATAATGTCTTTCACAGAGAAGAAATATTTAATTTTAATGAAGTCCAGAATATCAATTATTTTTTCATTGATTATACCTTTAATGTTGTATCTAAAAAGTCACCCCCATGTCCAAGTCATCTAGGTTTTCTCCCATGTTATCCTCTAGGGGTTTTGGTTTTGCATTATATATTTAGATCTATTATCCATTTGAGTTATTTATTGTGAAGGGTAGAAGGTCTGTACTTATTAATTTTTTTGCTTATGTCCAGCTGTTATAGTATCACTTATTGAATAGACTATTTTTGCTCCATTGTATTGTCTTGATCTTTGTCAAAAATCAGTTGAGTATTTGTATGGAATCATATTTCTTTTCTCTCTATTCTGTCCCATTGTATAATCTTTTGCCAAACCATGCTGTTTTAATTATTGTAGCTTTACAGTAAGCCTTGAAGTCAGGTAGTGTTGGTAATCTGACATTTTCTATAAGTTTTGTGTTGGCTATTCTGGATTCTTTGCCTTTCCATAAACACTTTATAATAAGTTTATTAATATAATATAACTTTAATATTAATTCCATAATATAACTTTAAAATCATTTTATTAATATAATTTTTATATTAATCCCATAATATAACCTTCTGGGATTTTGATTGGGATTGCATTGAATCTATAGATCAAGCTGGGAGGAATTGCCCTATTGATGATACTGAGTCTTCCTATCCATAAACATGGAATACATCTCCATTTATTTAGTTGTTATTTAATTTTATTTATTAGAGTTTGGTGGTATTCCTCATATAGACCTTGAACATATTTTGTTAGAGTTATACCTAAGTTTTTAATTTTCTGTAATGTTAAAGTAAATGGTTTTGTTTTTTATTTCAAAATCTACTTGTTAATTGCTGGTACTTATGAAAGTGATTAACCTTGGTATATACTAATCTTATATCCTGCAAACTTCCTATAATAACTTATTGGCTCCAATATTTATTTATTTTTGTCAATTTTATTAAAATTTCTACATGGTTGCCAATATCATCTGTAAACAAAGACAATTGTATTTCTTCCTTGGCACTCTATATCTTTTATTACATTTTCTTATCTTACTACAATACATAGAACTTCTAGTACAATGATGAAAAGGAGTGGTAGAAGGGGACATCCTTTCCTTGTATCTGATCTTAGTGAAAAAGCTTAAAGATTTACATTAATCATTATGTTAAATATAGATTTTTAACAGATATTCTTTATCAGATGTATGAAGTTTCCATTTATTCCTAGTTTACTGAATTTTTATCATAGATAGATGTTAGATTCTGTCACATTCATTTTCTTTATCTATTGATATAATTATGTGATATATTTTAGCCTGTTGATGTGATGAATTAGATTAATTGATTTTTGTTTGTTTGTATATATATACTAGTGGCCTGGTGCATGAAATTCGTGCCTGGAGGGGGTGTGTACCTCAGCCCAGCCTGCACTCTCTACAATCTGGGACCCCTCAAGGAATGTCCGACTGCCCGTTTAGGCCTGATCCTATCAGGAAGGCAAGCAGGCAAGCAGTTGGGAGCCAGCAGTCTTGGATTGTGAGAGAGATGTCTGACTGCCCGTTTAGGGGCCTAAACAGGCAGTCGGACATCTCTCTCACAATCCAGGACTGCTGGCTCCCAACTGCTTGCCTGCTTGCTTTCCTGATTGCCCCTAACCGCTTCTGCCTGCCAGCCTGATCACCCCCTAACCACTCCCCTGCCAGCTTGATTGATGCCTAACTGCTCCCCTGCAAGTCTGATTGCTCCTAACTGCCCTCCCCTGCAGGCTTGGTTACCCCTAACTGCTCTCCCCTGAAGGCCTGGTCACCCCTTATTACCCTCCCCTGCAGGCCTAGTTCCCCCCAACTGCTCTCCCCTGAAGGCCTGTGTACCCTCCAACTGCCCTTACCTACAGGCCCAGTCACCCCCAACTTCCTCCTCTGCCAGCCTGGTCACCCCCAACTGCCCTCCCCTGCTGGCCATTTTGTCACGGCCATCTTGTATCCACATGGGGGCAGCCATCTTTGACCACATGGGGGAAGCCATCTTGTGTGTTGGAGTGATGGTTAATTTGCATATTACTCTTTTATTAGATAGGACTAGAGGCCCGGTGCATGGATGGGGGCCAGCTGGTTTGCCCTGAAGGGTGTCCCAGATCAGGGTGGGGGTTCCTTTGGGGCATTGGGCGGCCTGGGCGAGGGGCCTGTGGTGATTTGCAGGCCAGCCATGCCCCCGGCAACCCAAGCAGAGGCCCTGGTATCTGGGGTTTATTTATCTTCTATAATTGAAACTTTATACCCTTGAATGGAGCTAAGCCTACTGCTCACTCCGTGGCCACAGCCTTTTTTGTTGGGATTTATTTATCTTCTATAATTGAAATTTTGTAGTGGAGGAAGGCAGGCCAGGGCTGCGGGAGCTTGGCTTCCTCCATGTAAGGGGGCAACTCAAGCCTCCTGCTCTCTCCAGCTCTGTGGCTGCTGCCATTTTTGTTGGGATTTATCTTCTATAATTGAAACTTTGTAGCCTTGAGTGTAGGCCTGGGCCAGGGAAACCCAAGCCTCCTACTTGCTGCAGCTCCGTGGCCCCAACCATCTTGGTTGGGTTAATTTGCATACTCGCTCCTGATTGGCTGGTGGGTGTAGTGCAGGTACGGTCAATTTGCATATTACTCTTTTATTATATAGGATTTTTTAATTTTCTAACTATAATTGTAATTGGTTTTTTAATGTTGCCAACCTTGTATACCTGGGATAAACCTCAGTTGTTTATAATATAGAATTCTTTTTATACAATGCTGAGTTCAGTTTGCTAATATTGAGGATTTTTATATGTGTGTTCATGAGAAATACTGGTGGATAATTTTCCTGTAGTAGTGTCTTTGTCTGGTTTTGATAATAAGGTAATGTTGACCTCATAGAACAATTTAGAAATTACTTTTTCTGCTTTTATTTTCTGAAAGAGATTTTAAAGTATTTGTATAATTTGTCCCTTAAATGTTTGGTAGAATTCACAAATGAACCCAGCTGCTTTCTGTTTGGAATTATTATTTCAATTTCTTTAATAGATATGGGCCTATTGAGATCATTTAATTCTTCTTTAAGAGTTTTGGCAAATTGTGTATTTAAAAGAATTGGTGCCAAAACTGATTTGGCTCAGTGGATAGAGCATCGGCCTGTGGACTCAAAAGTCCTGGGTTCGATTCCGGTCAAGGGCATGTACCTTGGTTGTGGGCACATCCCCAGTAGGGGGTGTGCAAGAGGCAGCTGATCGATGTTTCTCTCTCATAAATGTTTCTAACTCTCTATCCTTCTCTCTTCTTCTCTGTAAAAAATCAATAAAATATATTTTTAAAAAATAAAAAATAATAAAAAATAAAATAATTGGTGTATTTCCTCTTAGGTTATCAAGTTTGTGGCCATGGAATTTTTTGTAGTATTTCTTTATTATCAACATAATGTCCATAGATCTCTAGTGATGTCCCTCTTTAATTTCTGATATTAGTATTGTGTCCTTTTTCTTTTTTTAGAAAAACAGCTCTTGGTATTTTTTATATTCTCTATTGATTTCTTGTTTTAAATTTTATTTATTTCTGCTCTCATTTTTATTATATATATTTTTACTCTGCTACACAACATTATCTTTATTATATTTCTCAGCTGTAGTTCTTCCATTCAGAAGTTGGAGAGAATCTTTTCATTAAGTTATTCCCTCCTTTTACAGCTTAGGCAGTGTTTAAAAAACGCTTAATTTTTACAAGTTGTTAAGAAATTAAATTTTTGTTTGTACATAATTTTGAGTGTTTATAAAGCACCCATAATTATAGCTTACATATATGTGACTTCGTAAAATGAAATGACACTTTTAATGCATTATTTTTATTCTTTGAAATATCTTACATACATGTATATGATCAAAATATAATCTTTTATTGCTTGGAAAATTTTTATTAAATCTATTGAGGTGACATTGACTAATAGGATCATATGTTTCCTTTTCTCCACATCCTTGCCAATGCTTACTATAGTTTGACTTTTTAATAATGGCCATTCTAACAGGTGTGAGGTGACATCTCACTGCAGGTTTGATTTATAATTCCATAGTGATTAGTGATGTTGAATATCTGTTTTGGGAAAATGTTTATTCTGGTTCTTTGTCATATTTTAAATTGGATTATTTGTTGTTGTTTTTTGTTGTTGTTATTGTTATTAAGATGTATGGTTTTCTTACATATTTTAGATATTAATCCCTTTTAGATCATTTGAATATATTTTCTCCCATTCCATAGGTAGTATTTTATCTTGTTTATCATTTATATTGTTGTTCAGAAGTTTTTCAATTTGATATAATTCTACTTGTTGATGTTTGCTTTTGTTATTTGTACTTTGATGTAGTACAAAATATCACCAAGACCAATGTCAAGTAGATTTTCCCCTATGTTTTCTTCTTGGAGTTTTAAATCTTTAATCTTTTTGAGTTGATTTTGTGAAATAAAAGTCCAATTTAATTTTTTTACATGTGGATATCCAGTTTTTCTAATACCACTTATTGAAGGAGATTATCTCTTTCCATTGAGTATTCCCTTGTCAAATTATAGTTGACCATATATGTGTGGGTTTATTTCTGGGCTCTAAATTGTGTTTTATTGGTTTACGTGTCCGTTTTTATGCTAGTACCATACTGTTTTCATTACTATAGTTTTGAATTATAATTAAAAATCAAGAGGTTGGATGCCTCTAGCTTTGTGTTGTTTTGTTATTTTAATATTGCTTTGTCTGTGCAAAGGCTTTGTGGTTCCAAACTAATTTTAATATTATTTTTCTTTTTTTTTTAATGTAACTGGAATGTGATAAGGATTGCATTAAGTCTATAGATGATGTTGAGTAGTATGTTCATGACACTTTAACAATATTAATCTAATGATCCATGAATATTCAATATCTTTTCATTTATTTGTGTATTCCTCAAATTCTTTTATTAATGTTTTACAGTTTTAGTGTATAGACTTTCACCTCCTTGGTTAAATTTATTTCTAAGTATTGTACTATTTTTTATTCTATCATCAATGGGATTAAAATATTTTTCAGGTGGTTTGTTGTCTATGTATCCTGAAACTTTACTGAATTTGTTTATTACTTCTAACATTTTTGGGTGGATTCATTAAGATATTCTACATATTAAATTATATAATCTTCAAACAGAGATTATTTTACTTCTTCCTTTCCAATTTAAATGCCATTTAAATATGTATTAATTATCTATCTACCCACTTATTTGGTTATCTATTTACTTTTCCTGATTGCTCTGGCTAGGATTTCCAGAACTACTATGATTAGGAATGGTTGGAGTGGCGCCTTTGTCTTGTTCCTGATTTTAGACACAAAGTTTGCAGCATCTCACTATCGAGTATGATGTTAGTTGTGGGCTTGTCATATATGATCTTCATTATGTTAAGGTGCATTCCCTCTATACTAACTTTGTAGAGAATTTTTATTATGAAAAGATATTGAATTTTGTCGAATGCTTTTTCTGCATCTATTGAGATGATCGTATGATTTTTATATTTAATTCTATTAATACTATGTATCACATTGATTGATTTGCATATGTTAAACATTCTTACATCCCAGGGATGAATCCCACTTTGAATGTGCTGCTGATTTCAGTTTGTCAATATTTCTTATATATCAATATTTATCAGGGATATTGGCCTGTAGTTTTCTTTTCTTATAGTGTCCTTATCTGGTTTTGGTACCAGATTAGTGTTGGGCTCTTACAGTTAGTTCAGAGTGTTCCATTTCATTCAAATTTTGGGACGAATTGGCATTAATTTTTCCTAAAGAACTTTTGTAGAATTCACCAGTGAAAAAGTCTGATCCTGGGCATGTTTTGTGGGGAATTTCTTTTTTTTTAATTTTTATTTGAGTTTGTCTTTCTCAATATTCCTCTATTCAATTTTTCTATTTCTTCTTAATTCAGGTTTGTTAAGTTAACATTCCTAGGAATTTATTAATTTCTGTGAAAGAAATGAATAAAATCCTAAATAACTTATTTTAACATTTTGTGCAAGCAATTCTAATTGCAATAGATTTTGTTTGTGAGGAAGTATGTATTTCTCAATAATTTTTTTCTAAAGGACTAAAGGGCACCCATAGATCTCAAGCCACCCTCACAAGCAAGAGTGTTGCAAGTGAAGTGGCTTGATTTGAAGACACTTCCAAGCTAAAGGTAGTCTTCTCCTTCACTTTTGAGACACAATTTTCTAAATTACAGAATTCTAGTTAGTTTTTTTTTTCTCAATGGTTTAAATATTTTCCTCTTGCTTGCACAGTTTCTGAGGCAACATTATATATAAACCTTATCTTTGCTCTTTTTTAGGTCAGGTGTTTTATTCCTCTTCCTTCTTTAAGGATTTTTCTATTTTTCCCTTTCTCTAGTTTGAAAATTATATACCTAAGTGTAGTTTGTTCTTGACATTTATACTGCTTGGTGCTCCATGCTTCTTGGATGTGTGATTTGGTGTCCAACATTAATTTGGAGGAAATTCTTAATACTCACTCTTTCAAATATGTTTTCTGTTCCTTTCTCTCTTCTACTTCTGGTCTTCCTGGTATACAAATGTTACACCTTTTGTGGGTGTTCCACAATCCTTGAATATCCTATTTTTTTCTGTGTGTGTGTGTGCATATGGGTTTTATTGGTATGTCCTCTAACTTAGAGATTATCTCCTCAGCTGAGTCTAGTCTACTAAGTTCATGTAAGGCACTTTTTTTTTATGTTTCAGGTTTGTTTGTTTTTAAATCCACTAAAGCTCTTAGCATATTAATCATATTTGTTTAAAATTCCTGAGCTTATTTAATTCCAGCCTCCTTGAATGTCTGGTTCTGACGCTTGCTCTGTCTCTTCAAATTGTGCTTTTTCCTTTTGGGTATGCCTTGAAATGTTTTTCTCTATAGCCAGACATGATGTACTATGTCAGTGATTTTCAACTGGTGTGCCACAAGAGTTTAAAACATGTATATAATTGATATCTATTTAGTCAGGGTCACTGACCACTTTTCCCTTAGATGGTTAAATGAAAAATGACAACAGTCAACACAACAATAGCCATCCAGTGTGAATGAGTCAAAATTATACCTTTTTTCTTTATTTTTGTCAAATTGGCAAAAATATATTTTTTGGTGTGCCACAGAATTTTAGTAATTAGTTTATGTGTGCTGTGTGATGAAAAATGTTGAAAATTGATGTACTATATAAAAAGAACAAATTTAAATAGGCTTTTAATACTGTAATGGTGAGCTGTGGAGGGAGGGAAAGCATTCTATGGTCTTATAATTAGGGTCAGTCTTTGAGTGAGCCTTGGCCTCTGGACCTTGAATTTCACAAGAATTTCTTAGCTTTTATCTCTCCCCTTAAGTGTGAAAGGGGGGCTAGAGTGGATTTGAGTTGTGTATTTCCCTTCCTCAGGTCAGTTAGGCTCCAGTCAACTAGTTTCCCCTGAGGAAAAACCTTGTTAAGAACAGAGTATTGTGGGGTTATTTCAAAATGCTTCTTTCCCCCTTCCTCTACATGAAGAAGGAGTAGTTGTTCTCTGATATATACTCTGAGAACTTGGTGGAGTTCCTGGAGGTTAATTTCACAGCATTGTGAGGACAACTTATGACTGGCTGGGTTCCCTTGGAGCTTATAACACTCAGACTTGTTCACAAAGCCTTCAGCAACTTGTCAAGTACATTGCAGGGTTTCTTCCTCCAGTTCTGCTGGTTCCCATGGATATTTCTGCTCCAGAGTCTGCTCCTCCAGGAATCTGTGACTTCTTTTATTTGCCTGTCTCTCTCTCCAATATTGAGGCAGCCGTCTGCCCTGTGACCTTCCTTCTCCTATAGATCCAAAAACAATTATTGATTTTTCAGTCTGCTCAGCTTTTTACCTAATATTAGAATGGAGTGGTAACTTCTAAGCTCATTATTTGTGGAACTGGAAATCTTAATTGCCTTGATTGCTTTTTCATTTTTTTTTTTGTTTGTGTCCTTTGAAGCACAAAAGATTTTGTTTGATGAAGCCCTATTTATCTATGTTGTTTTTTGCTGAAGCTCTCAGTGTCATATCTAAGAAACTGTGGCCTGCCTCAAAATAATTAAGATTCATTGCTGTGCGTTTTTTTAAGAGTTTTAAGTTTTAGCTCTTACAGTTAAGTCTATGATTTATTCTTGATCAATTTGTGCATACACTACGACATTGGTACACAACTTTAATCTTTTATATGTGGTCACCGTATTGCTCCAGGACAATTTTTTAAAAAATGTATAATTATTTATATATATCTTCTTCAGGTTATCTCATGAGAAAAACAAACTTACTTAGAAATAGACCCACCAAAAAGGAATTTTAAAAACTGAGATGGGGAATCAAATTTTTCCTTAGGCATTATATTAATCACATTATATTATCTGAGTCTTCTCAACAGTGAATATATATATATTTTTAAAAAGAAGTATTATAAGAGTTAAAATTTAGGTAAAGTTTTATGGCATACTTTGTTGTAAGTCAATTAAGCTGTAGTTAGATGTAGTTATAAACCATCCTTATGGAATTTGTCATAAAGCTACAACCACCAATAAAGTATTATTTTCTCCCCCATGTTTTCTCTAGGCATTTATTTTTATCAGGACCTTACAACAGTGGGTATACATGGATAGTCAAGGACTATTCTATAACCCATAAGATATTTTATATTTTTCACCAAATTCCAATAGCTCTGCCTATATAAAAACATACATTTTTTATGTAGATAAAGCAAGTGCATATGAACAGATTATTGCCAAAATATACAGTACAATTACAGAAACAAATAATTGGATAGATTACATTAAGAGACTACTTGTATATACAAATAGTTGAAATCAGAGAAAGGAAAGATTAGTGTAAACAGCTCATCATAAATATATTTTTCAGAACACTCTTTGTTTGCTTCTCCATACTGAGCACAATTTAATACCATGCAAATGCAGTGCAGGATTTGAGAAAGCACAGTCTTTCTAAGGCAAAACAGACCTTATTTGAATTCTTGGCTCCTCTCCTAACTATTTGAATGATGAGAACAATATTAATCCCTGTACCTCAGTTTCCTCACCAGCAAAATTGAAATGTAACACCTGTAGTTTATAAATTTATTTTATAAATACTGTGAGATTTCAATGTAATGCTATGTAAAATTGTTATAAAAATGCCTGATGCAAAGCTGATATGCTCAACTCAATCACGGCCTCTTTTAAACTCTGTATTCTTATTTTTATAACAGTTATCAATCATGACCTGAATATGTGTTATATACTTTAAATTTATTTGTTAACAGTTTTTCTCCCTCCTCTAATATATAGAAACTATGACATCAGAAGACTTGTCTGTTTTGTTCATTTCATTTCCATGACTCAGCAGTTAGAATCATGTCTGGAATCTACTAAGAATACAAAAAAATATTTGTTGAGTAAATAGATGAATGATAGTTATTAGTAATAAACATCATTACTTTTTTTATGTAATCCAGAAGCTTTTTATTTTTATGTAGTCCCAAATTCAATGTGAAAATGGACAGGACTCTATTTTTATATTGTAGTAAAACAGGTGCTGTGGAGAGGGGACATGTGGAAGCAGTTGATTTCTCTGGTAACTACAGCCATTCTTTATACTCGTTCCAAGGCTTCTAACATGATGATACTATTTCCTCGTATTACCACCATTCCAATATTGTTCTGTTGCCCACCAGTTGCCATTTCCACACATTCATCTATCATAAGATTCATAAAGAGATCAAATCCCCGTAATATTCCTTGGACATGTCTGCCACCATTTAATTTCAATGATAACTTCTTGTCCATAAATTTTTTTAACTCAGGAGGGTGAGCTTTGCTCATGGTGTCCAAGCGAGCTCAAAGATACTTCCAAACGGAATTCGCGGCCTCTCTGGCGCTCAGCATCATTACTTTTTAATTTAAGTACTACGTAATTTGGGATGACACCTGCATATAACCCCCTATTTACTTACTGTGCTTTGTCAGCAAGTGTTAACACTTGGACCTGGATAATTAAAAATAGCATTTATCTTATTTTAAAAATCAAGTGATTAGAATGAGACAATACTATAATTGCATTGACATAAATTCAGCATTGTAAAGGTAGTAACAACTCAGTAAGAATACATGTAATTTAATTTAATTTATTACATTATATTTAGTAAATATAATTTAAATATCATTATTGTTAATAATTACCATGATGTTATGGGTTTAATTATGTCCCTCACCTCCCAAAAGATATGTTGAAATTCTAAAGCAAAATATTGGGATCTAGAGGAAACTGAAAGCTTAACCATGGGCCACCCATTTACCACGCAACGTGATTATATTTATATGATCAGGCTCAAGCAGGCCCTAAAGGTATAAGTAAGTTACATAAAGAAGTGGCTCAATAGCTCATGGTCTCCACTCTTACTTCATTGCCTTCTTTCTCCCAGCCCTTAACTATAGACTCATGAAGAGCTATCATCAGTCAACCTAGAAAGAGAAATCTTGTGGCTGGTTTACTGATAATCCTACAGGCACCACTTGAAAAACACAGCTGCACAACTACAGGCTAGTTGTGGGACTTCCCTGAGGAAAGTGGTGAAGGGAAATTCTTCCTGTGGGCTAAGAGGGCACAGCCAATGTTCTGGGGGCCGAGTGGCACATCATTAAGCCACAGAGAATTATTCTCAAGTCTTGATATCAAATGGAATTGTCCTGCTAGGTTTTGTTAGTGCTTGGGGGTCTCTGACTCCTTTTCCCATTTGGAAAAGGAATATCTATCTATCCTATGCCTGTCCTAACATTAGATTCTGAAAGCAGTTTACTTCTCTGGTTTCAAGGTTCACAAACATACTCAATATGTAGATCTTAATAATTCTAAAGCATTCATTAAAATTTGCTCAATGACACTAACTATCAGAGAGATGAAAGTTAAAATGACAATGAGGTACCATCTCACACCTGTCAGAATGGCTACTATTAATAAATCAAACAAGTGCTTGGAAGGATGTGGAGAAAAAGGAACCCTAAAGTACTGCTGGTATGAATGTAGACTGGTACAGCCACTATGGAAAACAGTTTGGAGTTTTCTTAAAAAATTAACTATGGAACTGCAATTTGACCCAGTGATCCTACTTCCTAAGAAGCCTGAAATACCGATCAGAAAGAATATATGCACCCCTATGTTCATAGAAGTGTTATTTACAATAGCTAAAATCTGGAAACAGCCCAAGTGCCCATCAGTAGATGAGTGGATAGCAAAGTTGTGGTACATTTACACAATGGCATACCATGTTGCTGTTAAAAATATGGATCTCTTACCCTTTGAGATAGCATGAAGGGACCTGTAGAGTATTATGTTAAGCAAAATAAGCCAGTCAGAGAAACACAAGTATCACATGATGTCACTTATATATGGAATCTAATGAACAAAATAAACTGGTGAACAAAAAGAGATCCAGGGACATTGCAGCATGAGACAGACTCACATATTTCATATGGTAAGGGGGCAGGAAGATATTAACCAATGAATTATATGCATATATATATATATATATATATATATATATATAGCCTATGGACAGACAATAATGAGAGGAAGACCTGGGGAGGGGGAAGTAGTAGAGTAGAGGGGTCAATGATGGGATGAGAGGACATTTGTAATACTTTCAACAATAAAGATGAATTTTTTTAATTGCATTACAAACTTAATTCATTAGCTCTTAGTCATGCAGAAACAGTTATCCTTTCTAACTTTGTGATTCTAAAAGGAATAGAATTTTCGAGTTTCCTTCCCCAGACTCTAGTGGAATTAACTTCAGCCAAGATATCTCTACAATTATGCCCATACCTAATAACTAGAGCTCCAAGGATCCCAGCATCTTGTATTTACTTCTGGTCATAGGTCTTTTTTTACCTGACTCACTACTGATGATCTTGCCTCTAGGTTTAAGCCTGTACCTGTCTCTGATTTTAAATGGACATGAGGCCTCTGACTTTGATAACTGCCACCACACTTTATGCCTGTAACTCAGCCAACCTGGACTCAACCATCCTCTGTTCCACACTAAAATGAATTATGGAATATAAATTAAATGGCTTATTAAAATGTACCCCACTACAAAAAAAAAAAAAAACACTAAGTTTATAATTTTTTATTTGTCCAGGTTTAAATTCTTACAGCTACTCCCATAATAGCACCCTTAAATTTTATTTTAACCATTTTTCTTGATAAATGAAGAAAAGTAATATTGCTAAGTCTGTTTGCCTAACTAAAGCCATCTTCCTTCTCTGTCCTTTTTAAATCCATCAACCTCCCAAATAACTCCAGGCCATATTGACCTCCCTGTTTTAAACCTTACAAAATCAGTCATTAGTTGTGCCATGTACAGTATGTTGAAACTGTATGATCTTCATTTAGCACTGTGTGTAATCTTATACTATTTTCTCAAATTGCTGTTTGAGGGATGGGAAGTAACTGAGGTAGTAAGTTTTTTGGGAAGAAAGATAAGTAACCAGATAATGTTGATATTGACTATAAATATTTACCTAACCTAGTACACTGAGCAATGACTAAGAAACCCAATACATATTAAGCATTGAATAAAAATGTGCCCAGCAATACACCCATAAATCATAAAGAAATGAAGGAATTACACTAATATATATGATTAAGTCCTCAAACTGTGTTTGCTTCATCCTCCTTATGGCACAGGTTAAAATACATTGTATGTTTTTATGAAAACATGTTCAACTTTGGTAGTCATTAGGGAAATGTAAATCAAAACTATAATGAAATACCACCTCACATCTGTTAAAATGGCTCTTACCAACAAGACAAAAAAGGAGAGTTTGTGGAGAAAAAGAAACTACCTTTTACGGCTGGTGGGAATGTAAACTGGTGCAGCTACTATGGAAAACAGAAAGGTTTCTCAGAAAATTAAGCACCCACTCTTCTGGGTATATATTTGAAAACATTTACTTGCAATGATGTATATACCCCTATGTTCATTACAGTATTATTCACGGTGGCCAAGACATGGAAACAAATGATGTGTCCTTTGATAAATGACTGGATAAATAAGATGTGGTATATACACTGAGTGGCCAGATTATTATGATCTCTGAATGCATAATGATCTGGCCACTCAGTATATATATATTAGAGGCCCAGTGCATGAATTCGTGCATGGGTGGGGGTCCGGCCAGTCTGGCCAGGAGGAGGAGACATGGGCGGTTGGCCGGCCTGCCTGCTGGTCGAACTCCTGGTCAAGGGGACAATTTGCATATTAGCTTTTTATTATATAGGATATACACTGAGTGGCCAGATTATTATGCATTCAGAGATCATAATAATCTGGCCAAACAGTGTATATACAATGGAATACTACACAGATATAAGAAAAGATAAAATACTGCCAGTTGTGACAACACGGATGGATCTTGAGAATATCATACTAAGCAAATTAAGTCAGACAGAAAAAGTTAATAACTGTATAATACCAATACATATGTGTATTTAAGATTCCTTATTCTGTGATACTGTTTTATTCACTCATATGTGGATCTCTCATATGTGAAATTGAAAGCAACACATGAACAAACAAGACAAACAAAAACTCATAGACACAGACAACAGTACGTTGGTTACCATATGGAAAGGGGGTGAGGAGTAGTAAAGGGTAAAGAGGGTTAAATATATGGTGATGGAAGAAGATTTAGTTTGGAGTAGTGGGCACACAATGCAATATACAGATCATGTATCATAGAAATGTACACTTGAGACCTATATAAACTTTTTTGTTGTTTTTAATTCTCACCCAAGGATATTTTTTCCATTGATTTTCAGAGAGAGTGGGGGAGCGAGGGGAAGAGAGATTGAGAGAGACACATCAATGTGAGACACACCGACTGGTTGCCTCCCCCACTAGCCCAGACTATGGTGGAAGGGAATCCAAAACCCAGGTATGTGCCCTTGACCAGAAGTCGAACCCCTGACACTTCAGTCCTCAGGCATATGTTTTAACCACTGAACCACACCGGCAGGGTGAAACCTATATAATATTATTAACCACTAGTTACCTGGTGCACAGATTTGTGCACATTGAAAGGAAATTAATTAGAAGGTGGCCAGCAGGGCGGGACTGGGCGAGACAGGCTGGACATGCCCTGGAGCCAACCTCCCCGTGGTCCCTCCATGGCTGGCTGCACTTGGGGTGGTGCTGTGGCTTGAAGGGCATCTGTGGATTGAGCAGGGTCCCTCCAACAGGTGGGGTCCTTCAGCCTGGCCTGCAGGGATCAGGCTAAAACTGGCTCTCCAACATCCCCCAAGAGTCCCGGAGTGGGAGAGGGCACTCTGCAAAGTTGCTGTTGCTCAGCAGCTCCTGCATTGAGCATCTGCCCCCTGGTGGTGAGTGTGTGTCATACCTACTGCCGGTCACGTAGCCTTTTATATATATACTAGTAGCCCGTTTGCACGAAGATTCGTGCAATAGACCTTCATTCACCTGGCTGCCTGCACCAGTTTTCTGCCGGCACCGGGGACCCAGGCCTTGGCTGTGGCCACTGCCCTCTACCTTCTTTCAGGGTCCGGGCTTGGCCCTGGGCAGTGGCCTTGGGCTCAGCTGCACCCAGCGTCCCTGCGACCCGATTGCAGGAGCAGACCCCCAGGGCTCGGCCGCACCGCACCCCAGCCGGGTCCCTGCTCCGATCGCAGCAAGCACCCGGCTGGCGCCCAAGGCCCGGAAAGCCCCGGGCGGCTTTCCGGTCCTTGGGCTCGGCCGCACCGCACCCCAGCCGGGTCCCTGCTCCGATCGCAGCAGGCACCCGGCTGGCGCCCAAGGCCCGGAAAGCCCCGGGCGGCTTTCCGGTCCATGGGCTCCGCCGCACCGCACCCCAGCCGGGTCCCTGCTCCGATCGGAGCACGCACCCGGCTGGCGCCCAAGGCCCGGAAAGCCCCTGGCGGCTTTCCGGTCCATGGGCTCGGCCGCACCGCACCCCAGCCGGGTCCCTGCTCCGATCGGAGCACGCACCCGGCTGGCGCCCAAGGCCCGGAAAGCCCCGGGCGGCTTTCCGGTCCTTGGGCTCCGCCGCACCGCACCCCAGCCGGGTCCCTGCCATCGGAGCAGGCGCTGGGAAAGCCACCGGCCCCAGCGTCCCTGTAACGGTTTCCTGGTGGGCGTGGCTTGGTTGGTGGGCGTGGCTTGGGCGTAGCGAAGGTGCGGTCAATTTGCAGATTTGTCTATTATAAGGTAAGACTAGAGGCCTGGTACACAAAATTCGTGCACAGGGTGTGTGTGTCCCTCAGCCCAGCCTGCACCTCTCCGATCTGGGACCCCTCGAGGGATGTCTGACTGCCCGTTTAGTCCCAATCTCGGTAGGATTGGGCCTAAACGGACAGTCGGACATCCCTCTCACAATCCAGGACTGCTGGCTCCCAACTGCTCTCCTGCCTGCCTGCCTGCCTGATTGCCCCTAACTGCTTCTGCCTGCCAGCCTGATCACCCCCTAACCACTCCCCTGACAGCCTGATTGATGCCTAACTGCTCCCCTGTAGGCCTGGTCACCCCTAACTGCCCTCCCCTGAAGGCCTGGTCCCCGCAACTGCTCTCCCTTGCAGGCCTGGGTCGCCCCCAACTGCCCTCCCTTGCAGGCTTGGACCCTCGCAACTTCCCTCCCCTGCTGTCCTGATTGCCCACAACTGCCCTCCTTTGCAGGCCTGGTCCCTCCTAACTGCCCTCCCCTGCTGGGCATCTTGTGGTGGCCATCTTGTGTCTACATGGGGGCAGCCATCTTTGACCACATGGGGCCAGCCATCTTGTGTGTTGGAGTGATGGTCAATTTGCATATTAATCTTTTATTAGACAGAATAGAGGCCTGGTGCATGGGTGGGGGCCAGCTGGTTTGCCCTGAAGGGTGTCCTAGATCAGGGTGGGGGTTCCCTTGGGGTGTGGGGCAGCCTGGGCGAGGGGTCTGTGGTAATTTGCAGGCCAGCCAAGCCCACCAGTGACCCAAGCAGAGGCCCTGGTATCTGAGATTTATTTATCTTCTATAATTGAAACTTTGTAGCCTTGAGCAGAGCCAAGCCTCCTGCCTGCTCGATGGCTGCAGCCATTTTTGGGGGATTTATTTATCTTCTATAATTGAAACTTTGTAGCCTTGAGTGGAGGCCTGGGCCTGCCAGGGTGTGCAGAAAGCTTGGCTTCCTCCATTGCCAGGGAAACCCAAGTCTCCTGATCACTCCATGGCCGCAGTCATCTTGGTTGGGTTAATTTGCATACTCGCTCATGGCTTGTGGATGTAGTGGATTGGTGGTTTATTTGCATATTACTCTTTTATTAGATAGGATTAGATAGGAATAGAGGCCTAGTGCACGGAATTCATGCACGGAGGAGTGGGGTCCCTCAGTCCGGCCTGCGCCCTCTCACAATCTGGTACACCTTGAGGGATGTCCATATGCTGGTTTGGACTGATCCCTGCAGTTGGACATCAGGCAGTTGGACATTCTTCTCATAATATGGGATTACTCACTCACCCCTAACCACTCACCTGCCTGCCTGCTGGCTTTCCCCTAATCATTTTCCTACCTGCCTGCTCAGGGTACATCATAGTGACCGGTCATTTCATTCATTCTGCTGTAATGGTCGCTTAGGCTTTTATATACATAGATTGTCACCCCAATTACTGTAATTAAAAATAGTTTGCATGTTCTTTTTCTCTTTGATTACTATGAATCAAAGGTGAGGAATATACTACTTGAGTTTAATTATAGATATTTATCTTTAAAAATAAAGCATTATTGATTTTATATTGATTTCTGATTTTTAAAGGTTTACAAACCTATTATGTTATCTGTAATTAAATGCTAAAAGGTAAATACTGATTAAAATTTTTCTTTTGAAATAATTGACCTGTGAAAATTTATATTTTTCTGGATATTTAAACACAGAGATACTGTATAATACCAATACATATGTGTATTTTTCTTATTCTGAAGATACTGTTAGAATTAGGAAAGACATTTTTAAAAGTCCACTGGTTTTGTTAGTAAGCCATAAACATAATCAGTTTTCATTTTGAAATCTCTGTTTCCATGGAGACATTGAATATCATATTATTTATTAAGTTTGATTTCAGTAAAGGAAATTAACTACAAATACTAAAAAATGTTGAGAAGAAATTCTGAGTGTCTAATAGTTATAGGTAGACAGATATATAGAGAGGTGCTGGTTAGGGATTAAGGTATGGGACTGTACAAAAAATATCCGTTGACTCTGACATGTCTTTTTTTATGCATGTGTACATGCTTTATTAAATTTGAATTTTAAGATATACACAAGGTCAGCATTTCACAATGTTTTCCATTATTCCAAAAGCAGTTATCATGAAATACAGTGATTACATAAGTCAGTCAAGCAAAACGAGCATCATCTATAGGATTTTCTTACCATACCATCTCTTGTGCTTATTTTCAAATAGAAACCTGAAATATGATATAATATAGAATAGGAAGAAATAATTTTAATTTGTAACAATGATCACTTTTCAAATGTTAAATTTTATATAAAAATAAAAGGGTACTCTTCACCAAGCTAATCTGAAGATTAGCATCTCTATCTTTTATTTATCTCAAAACAATCCCTGCAGAATCTTAACTATCTAGTCCATTTAAAAGTAAAGTTAAGCATCTTGCTTCCTAGTTCTCATACCATTGGAACAATTACATTTTCCTGCCCTAATTCTACCCCACTACTGAATTTGAAAAATAAATACCATCACATTCCAGAGGTTACTTCTTAAGAGTTCTAAATTAGAGCAAAAAAATGGCCAAAAGTGTCTCTTTAAGGAAAAAGACAGTAGAGTGAATGTGGACAAGTATTCTGTAAGATAAAACTATCGCTCAGTATGATATGGGCAGAAACATCTTAACGTGTTTCTTTCACAAACAGAATAAATACACTGAATACCATGGAAATAATGTTTCTTTAAAATGGCATACTAGAGAACAATCTTCATAATATACATGTTTATGTTAGGTTTGAAGGATTATGGCATTTGCACAGATGAAAGCATTATGAGAAATAAAGCCATTACTGGTGATTATTACTATTCTTTTTAAATTTTAAGTTCTTTATCGTTTAATGTATTACATAAGTCTCCTTTTCTCCCCATTGAATTCTGCCGGCTGTCCCCAACCCCCAACACATTCCCTCAAAGCCTCTCCCGCGCGTGTCTGTGTCCATTGGTTATGCTCATATGCATGCATACAAGTCCTTTGGTTGATCTTTTATCCTCTCATCCCCCTCCTTCCATCATAGGTTGGACAGTCTATTCGATGTTTCAATGACTCTGGTTCTGTTTTTGTTCATCAGTTTAAGTTGTTCATTATATTCCACAAATGAGTGAGATCATATGACATTTATCTTTCTCTGACTGGCTTATTTCGCTTAGCATAATGCTCTACAGCTCCATCCATTCTGTAGCAAATGGTAGGAGTTCTTCTTTTTTACAGCAGCGTAGTATTCTACAGTGTACATGTACACCATTTTCTAATACACTCATCTGCTGATGAGCACTTAGGCTGTTTCCAAATCTTAGCTATTGTAAATTTGTGCTGCTATGAACATAGAGGTGCATATATCCTTTCTGATTGGTGTTTCTGTTTTCTTGGGATATATTCCTAGAAGTGGGTTTACTGGGTCAAATGGAAGTTCCATTTTAAATTTTTTGCAGAAATGCAATACTGTTTTCCACAGTGGCTGCACCAGTCTGCATTCCCACCAGCAGTGCAAGAGGGTTCCTTTTTCTATGCATCCCAGCCAGCACTTGTCATTTGTTGATTTATTGATGATAGCCATTCTGACAGGTGTGAGATGGTACCTCATTGTTGTTTTGATTTGCATCTCTTGAATGATTAGTGACTTTGAGCATATTTTCATATATCTTTCTGCCTTCTGTATTAGTATGTCCTGTTTCAAAAGGTATCTATGTAGGACCTTTGCCCATTTTTGATTGGGTTGTTTTTCTTCCTTTGTTAAGTTGTATGAGTTCCCTATAAATATTGGAGATTAAACTCTTATCAGAGATAACATAGGCAAATATGTTCTCCCATGCAGTGGGCTTCCTTGTTTTGTAGATGGTTTCTTTTGCTGTGCAGAGGCTTTTTATTTTTATGTAGTCCCATTTGTTTATTTTCTCCTTAGTTTCCATTGTTCTGGAAGCTGTATTGGTAAATATATTGTTATGACAAATGTCTGCTATTCTGCTGCTGATGGCTTCTTCTAATATTTTTATGGTTTCCCATCTTATGTTTAAGTCCTTTATTCATTTTGAGTTTATTTTTGTGTATGGTGTAAGTTGGTGGTCTAGTTTCATTTTTTTTAATTTATCCATCCAATTTTCCCAACACCATTTATTGAAGAGAATGTCTTGTCTCCATTGCATGTTCTTTCCTCCTTTGTCAAATATTAATTGAGCATAGTGATTTGGGTCGATTTCTGGGTTCTATGTTCTGTTCCATTGGTCTATATGTCTGTTCTTATGCCAATACCAGACAGTTTTGAGAACAGTGGCTTTGTAATATAGCTTGATATCTGGTATTGAGATCCCTCCAACTTTGTTCTTCTTTCTCAAGATCTTTGAAGTATGCCTTTGGTATTTTAATGGAGAATGCATTGAATCTATAGATTTCTTTGGGTAGTATGGACATTTTAATGATGTTGATTCTACCAATTCATGAACTCGGTATATTCTTCCATTTGTTTATATCTTCCTCTACCTCTTTTTTCAGCATCCTGTAATTTTCTGAGTACAGGTCCTTTACCTCCTTAGTTAAATTTATCCCCAAGTACCTTAATTTTTGTATTGCAATGGTAAATAGGATTGCTTCTTTAGTTTCTCTTTCTGTGAGTTCATTATCTTATATAATAAAAGCCCAGCAACCAAAATGACAGAATGACCAGAATGACCAGAGACCAGAACAGCCGCCACCCCTTACCCAGGTTGACTTTGCCCCCCAATGGGGACTCCCACTATAATAGGGGGCAGGCCCAGCCTGCAAACTGCCCATGGCCCCTTGTGCCAGCAGACCCCCACCCTGATTGTGGTGTAGCCAGCCTGCAAACCACCTGTGGTCTTTTGATCATTGTTGGCTCCACCCCACAGTGGGGACCCCCATCCCGATCCGTGGCCCCCATCAACACAGGCAAGCTGGCCCCCACCCATGCACCAGGCCTCTATCCTAATAATAATAGGATAATATGCAAATTGACCCTAATGGTGAACAACCAGAATGACTGCTTGACCAGTCACTATGAGATTGCAATGACCACCTTTTGGTCCCTTTCC
Source organism: Eptesicus fuscus (assembly GCF_027574615.1). Classification (NCBI taxonomy): domain Eukaryota; kingdom Metazoa; phylum Chordata; class Mammalia; order Chiroptera; family Vespertilionidae; genus Eptesicus; species Eptesicus fuscus. Next base: position 76,560,710 of record NC_072475.1, on the reverse strand, counting down.
CTGAACATCAGGCTCTGATTGCCCAATGGTAAATGGGAAACTGGGCATGGGTGGAGGGGGATGCGGGTGGCACCAGGCCAAGGCCCCCACCCCACCAGTCACCCCACACACAGAGGGCAACATGCACTGGAGGTAGGGCCGGCTAGTGGGTAGAACAGCAGACCTCTTGGCTCTTCCCCCCGGCCAGCATCCACCTATCACCCAATGTTGAACAGGAAACTGGGGATGGGTGGTGGCAGGGGTTGGGGCTGGCTGCAGGCAGCCAGGGAAGATGGCCCTGATTGTAGGCCAGGCCTAGAGACCATACCCATGCACTAATTTCATGTGTCAGGCCTCTAGTTGGTGCATAAAAAAGCCACAGATTTCTGGGTGTTAATTTTGTATCCTGCTACATTGCTGAGTTCACGTATTAAGTCTAATAGTTTTTTGATGGAGTCTTTAGAGATTCCTAAGTACAAGATCATGTCCCCTGCAAATAATGACAATTTTACTTATATTTCAATTTGGATACCTTTTATTTCTTCTTCTTATCTGATTGCTATGGCTAGGACTTCTAGTATTATGTGAAAAAAGAGTGGTATAAGTGGGCATCCCTGTCTTGTTCCTGTTCTTAGGGGAAATGTTGTTTTCTTTTGCCTATTGAATATGATGTTGGCTGTAGGTTTGTCATATAAGGCTTTTATTATGTTGAGGTCTGATCCCTCTATACCCACTTTGCTGAGAGTTTTGATCAGGATAGGGTGTTGGATTATGTCAAATGCCTTTCTGCATCAATTGATATTATTATGTGTTTTTTGTCTCTCAATTTTTTTTAATGTGATGTATTACACTTATTGATTTGCAGATGTTGTACCATCCTTGCATCCCTGGGATAAATCCTACTTGGTCATGATGTATAACCTTTCTAATGTAATCCTGGATCTGATTTGCTAGGAATTTATTGAGAATTTTAGCATCTATGTTCATCAGGGGTATTGAACTGTAATTCTCTTTCTTTGTAGTGTCTTTATCTTGTTTTGTAATTAGGGTAATGCTGACTCCATAGAAAGATCTAGAAAGTATGCCTTCCTTTGAATTTTTTGTAATAGTCTGAGACAGGTTTTAGTTCTTCTTTGAATGTTTGATAGAACTCCCCTGTGAAGCCATCTGGCCCCTGGTTTTTGTTTGCTGGAAGTTTTTTGATGACTCCTTCAATTTCCTCCTTAGTTACCTGTTGAGATTTTTTTATTGTTCTTGATTAAGTTTTAGAATGTCATATTTTTCTAGGAATATGTCCATTTCCTTTAGGTTGTTTAGTTTTTTGGAATAGATCTGGTCATTGTATTTTTTTAAAAATATATTTTATTGAATTTTTTACAGAGAGGAAGGGAAAGGGATAGAGAGCTAGAAATATCAATGAGAGAGAAATATCAACAAGCTGCCTCCCGCACACCCCCCCCCACTGGGGATATGCCCTCAACCAATGTACATGCCCTTGACCGGAATCGAACCTGGGACCCTTCAGTCCGCAGACCGACGCTCTATCCACTGAGCCAAACCGGTTTCAGCATGGTCATTGTATTTTTTAACAATCCTTTATTTCTGTAGGATCTGTTGTTATTTCAACTCTTTCATTTCTGGTTTTCTTTATTTGGGTCCTTTCTCTTTGCTTCTTGGTGAGCCTGCCTAAAGGTTCATCAATCTTGTTTAACCTTTCAAAGAAACAGCTTTTGGTTTCATTGATCTTTTGAATTTTTTTCTTTGTTTCTATGTCATTTATTTGTGCTCTGATCTTTATCTCCTTCCTTCTGCTCACTCTGGGCTTTTCTTATTGCTCTCTTTCTAATTATTTAACTTGTAAAGTTAGTTAATTTATTACCTATTTTTCTTGTTTTTTGAGGTAGGCTTACAATGCTATGAACTTCCTTCTCAGGACTGCTTTCACTGTGTCCCATAGAGTCTTGGATTGTTGTGTTTTCATTGTCAATCAGTTCCAGGATGCTTTTAATTTCTTTGATCTTTTTAGCAACCCAATCATTATTTAATAGCATGTTATTCAGCCTCCAAGTGTTTGAATTTTTTTATTGTTTCTATTGTAGTTGATTTATAATATTATGTCATTGTGGTCTGAGAAGATGTTTGATATGATTTCAATCTTCTTGAATTTAGAGAGACCTTGCTTGTGACCCAATATGTGATCTATCTTTGGAAATGTCCAGGTGCACTTGAGAAGAATGTATATTCCGTAACTTTGGGGTGAAATATTCTGAAGAGGTCAATTAAGTCTATCTAATCTAGTGAGTCATTTAGGATTGCCATTTCTTTGCTGATTTTTTTGTCTAGGGGATTTATCCAGTGATGTCAGTGGGATATTAAAGTCCCTTGCTATGACTGTATTGCTGTCTATCTCTCCCTTGTTATCCTCCAGAAGTGTTTTTATGTATTTTGTTGCTCCTGCACTGGGTGCATATATGTTTACCAGAGTTATATCCTCTTTTTGTATTGATCTCTTTAATATGAAGTGGCCTTCCTTATTTCTTGTTATGGCTTTCACTTTGAGGTTTAATTTGTCAGATGTAAGTATTGCTACCTTAGCTTTTTTTTCATTTCCATTTGCTTGAAAAAATATTTTCCATCCCTTCACTTTCAGCTTGTGTGAGTCTTTTGTTCTGCGGTGTCACAGCAAAGATATGGGTCATGTTTTCCTATCCATTCGCCCACTGGCTGTCTTTTGATTTAGTCCATTTACATTTAAAGTTATTATTGATAGGTACTTGTTTGTAGACATTTTTATTTTTTTTGCCTGTGTTTCTTCTCCTCCCTCCCCTTATTTTTTCTTCTTTTTACATCAATCCCTTTAGCATTTCTTGTATTGCTGTCTTGGTAATGATAAACTCCCTTAGTCTTTCTTTGTCCTGATTTCCCCTTCAATTTTGAATGATAACCTTGCTGGATAAAGTATTCTTGGGTTCAGTCCCTTGCTTTGCATCACTTTGTATACTTCCTTCCATTTCTTTCTGGCCAGATGTTTTTCTATTGGGAAATCCCTTTAATGGGGGATCCCTTGTAGGTAACTTTCTGTCTCTCTCTCAAAGCCTTTAAGATTCTCTCTTTGTCATTAATATTTGCCATTGTAATTATGATGTGTCTTTGTGTGGGTCTTTTTGTGTTCATCTTGTTTTGGACTCTCTATTATTGTGTGATTTTTTTCTTCCCCAAATTACGGAAGTTTTCTGACATTTCCTCGAATAGGTTTTCTAGGTCTTCTTCTTCTTCTTGTCATTCTGGCACCCCTATTACACATATGTTGCTTTATTTCATGTTTTCCCAAAACTCCCTCAGGCTCTCTTCCTGTCTTTTGATATTTTTTTTTTTTTCTCCAATTGCAGTTCAGATTGGGTGTGATTTGCTTCACTGTCTTCTAATTCACTAATTTGGTCCTCCACTTTTCTTTCTCTACTGTTGAATGCTTCCATAGTGTTTTTTATTGTAGCTATATCATTCTTTATTTCTTCTTGATTCTTACATAGGTTGCTGATTTTCTTATTCATCCCATTTATGAATGGTGTGACCCTTATTCTGAATTCTTTTTCTGACATATTTCATACCTCCGTTTCATTTAGTTCCTTTTCTGGTGATTCCTCCTTTTCTTTCCTTTGGGGGTTGTTCTTATTTCTCCCAATTTTTGCTCTCACTGAAGGATCTAGGTGTCGAATTGCATGGGCCAGTGGCTGCAGTGGAGGGTCTGGTGTCAGGTCATGTGGTTGTGTGAGGCAGCTGCTCCTCAGGGAGTCACAGGTGGTGGCTGCTCTCCATGCACTCTCTGGCTGCTTCCCAGGGGTCATGGGATGGCTGCTGCCTCCCCATGCAGTCATGGCTGGCAGCTGCTCCCAGTGTGGTCACGAGTGGCAGCTGCTTGCTCCCTGCACATGGCAGTAGGCAGCTGCTGTCTCTCCTAGCCTGTGTTGTTGCAGACGGCAGCTGCTGGCTATCCATGCTGTTGGAAGCAGTGGCTGATGGCTCCCCATGTGCACATGGTCACGGATGGCAGCTGCCAGCTCCCCTCATGCACGCTGTTGCAGGTGGCTGCTGCTGGCTACTCATGTGCACATGGTGGCTGGCAGTGGCTAATGGCTTCCGGTGAGGTCCTGGGCAGTGGCTGTTAGCACCTGTGGTCATGCTGCCTGGGGTTAAAGCCTATGGCTGGCAGGAGGGTAGTGTCCTCCTGAACTCTCAATAGCGCTCAGCTGGGGAGGCTAGAGTCTGGGTGTTGGTGCATTGACAGCCAAGGCAGAAGTTCCTTGGATGGTGTAGCTGTAGGGTCCCAGGTGGTGTCTGTGATTTCCCTGGGTCAAGGTAAAGCTGGGCTCCCAGTCACAGCAGCTCTCCCCTTCAAAATGGTGTGATCTCTGCGGCAGAGCCGAGACATTATAGCAGTAGCAGAGGCTGCCCGGCTATGTGAGCCCAGTGTGCCAGCCCCCGAAGGTCCTGCGAGATTAGTGGCCCCTCCCTCACACACACAGACACCACACATCCACACACTCCCTTTTCCTCCCTCTTTAACTCACACTCTACCTCACTGCCATCCTCCCAGCTGCCATCTTGGAATCAGAATCCGACGTGTCTTAAGAAATTGAGAAATCTATGGCCAGGGTCATAGACAATTTTCTTTCCTATGAAAACAATGTTATTTTCCATTCTTTACTCAAAAGGAGATCATTGGTTTCAGTATCTGTTTCTCTAGAAAGGTTAAGAGAGAAAGTCTCCAGGAGAATAATCCTCCAGTTTCTGGATAGATACTTCTTTTCAGTGCTATTTCACTCTGGTCTCCAAACCAACTTGCAAATGTTGAGTTGGGCTTAAATCCCCACTGAGGGCCAAGAGAGTGACTGTTTCAGGCAGCACTTGAAGGTTGTGAGTGTACCTCAGCCTGGCAAACCCTGGGTTGCTATAAATGCTGGCAAGTTTCTTGGAAGTCTTTGTGAGGTGACAGTGTGGTTGACACTCTCAGTTATACTCTCAGTGTCCAGCTCCTGTTCACATTTAAAGGCAAGATGCAGCTTTTGTGAGAAGTTATATTGAGATGAAAAGGTACATTTAAAACCCTCCCTGAGTCAGGGGTAGGCATGTGACTAATGCTTTGGCTCAAGTTATGTGATCACTAATTATTCAGTGGGGTTCCCATCAAAGCTTCCTAATTTGGATCAGTTAAAGCAGCAACTTCTTTTCTTGTTTGTGCTCCTTCCATCTTCCTCTACCAGTACTTGCAATGCAAATGTGATGGGCTGGTGCTTAATCTAATGCTAATATGAAGCAATTGTGTAGAAAGACACATATTTTAGGTAGTGATGAGGAGATGTAGAAGGGTTTGGGGATCCTGTTGAGGATATAGAACTACAGCACCAGCTCGAATCTAACTATAGCATGTCATCACTTTTCATGAGAGAAAAACACCAATACATAAAGCAATGCTAACTTAAGTCTCTGTTAATAGCAAATAAACATTTTTTTACTGGTTTTTACTATATAAAAGAAAAGATGTTTACAAATCCCATTATGTCATATTGCCTTTACTTACTGAAGTCGGTTTGGAATTTTTGTCACCTCCCACATAGCCTAGCATATTGTTTATGTGCTCAATAATATTTGAATTATATATCACAATGGAATTCCTCTTTTTTATATTTTTCAGAAATACAATATGCATCATTAGAGAGACAGGGGCTGAGTAGAAGAAGCTATGGATTCTCCTCAACGTGGGAAAAACATTGTTATTGGTTTCAGGAAACCAGGATTTTTGTATGGGAATAGAACCAGTCACTGCCTCATATTTCTGCTTTGTAAAAGGACTTTGAGTGGATTTTCTCATAGAAAAATTTATATCAGGAAACAGTAGTTTTAGAATTTATGATGTTAGATAATACACTGCTTATGTTTTCACATCTATATATTTATCTAGAGTTATAACAAACTTTTTTATTTTAAATAATATCAGTAATATGTCAAGCTGTTGGTGACAGCCTATACTTCCACTTCCAACAAATGAGAGATTTAAGACTATTCCCAGGGCTTTTGTTGTTGGTTATTTGTTTGTTTTATTTTTAACTGAGATAAGGTACATGTTTTCATCAGGCAAGTTAAATTTGTAGTTAGAAAGATACTTCTTAAAGAAATTCCTCACAATATTAGAAGTTTTTCAACAAGAGAAATATATGTCAATTCCTTCCTTCTCTTATTCCTCCCAATAATTTCATTTAACATTTGTAGGACAGATTTTAATCAACTCCCCATACACCAAATATTTCCTTTTTTGGTAGTAACACATTCCCTATTGTTAGTTGGCCACATTATAATTTGAAATAGAAATTGCTATTCTGCTCTCCCGCTTCTTTGTGACCAAGTTTGGCCATGAGACTAAGTTCTTCCAATGAAATGTAAACATAAATTTAATGTGGTATTAAGGAAAGTTAGGAAAAACGCCTTTTCCTTTCTGTTTCATGATATATTGATGCATTTTACTGCTATGTGGTAGAATACACAGGATGAAGATGGCACAATAGAGACAAAAAAATTTTTAAGCGAGCCCTAGCTGGTTTCACTCAGTGGATAGAGCATCAACCTATGGACTGTAGGGTCCTGGGTATGATTCTGGTAAAGGGCACATGCCTGGGTTGCAGGCTCCATCCCCAGTGGGGGGCATGCAGGAGGCAGACAATCAATGATTCTCTCTCATCATTGATGTTTCTATCTCTCTCTCCCTCTCCCTTCCTCTCTGCAATCAATAAAAATATATTTTTTAAAAAATGTTAAGCCTAAACATGTGGAACATTCACACCAACCATGAGCTACAGACTCTGGATCTCTTTAATGTAAGAGATTAAGTAAATTGGAATCGTCTTTAAAACTTTTACCAGAATTGTTGTGTATTGTTTGTTTGTATGTGACACAAACCTAATTCCAATCTATGGAGACTAGAATGTATGTCTTAAATACATGAGACAGATTTTTATATATAAAAGTGACTTTGTATCATTACCTTAATTTTCTAACTCATGGATTGGTTTCAAATTTGTGACACAGTATGCTCTTTTTAAAAAGTGATAGTTATTTTTAGTGAACTTGTTACAAAATTCATTTGCATAAGCATACACAGATTTTGCTAAATTAAGATGGTCACAGAAATAGAAAAGATTATAAATCCATCAGTGAAAGATTATAAATCCATAACATCCAATCTATTCCTTTAAACTCTTCATTTAGGAATAGATTATTTAGGGGTATTCTTTTCCTTAATATTTTCTGAGTTTGAGATTTATAAAAACAGAAACATTACAAATAGTAGCAAAAAATAACTAAGCACCTTTTGCCCAAATCAGAGTAACAAAAAGGAATGCAGTTAAATAACTCTGACTTATGAACAATGATTTTGAAAAGTTCTGGGAGGAGGAAGAGTTTTACCCAATTGGTTGGAGCTTTATTTTCATCTGTACATCCTGGGGAATTTTTAATTTGAAATTAACCATGGATGGAAATTAGACCAAACATATACTCAGTTTTTGAATGTGTTTTTGTATATGTTTGAGGGTGTATGTTCCATAAACAAAATAGCAATATAAATTTATCTTCATGATGAAGGTATCTAATTATATAAATATATTTAGGTGTATGTTTCTTTAAAATATTGTTGGTGATAATAGATTTTGTAAAGATTTAGTCATTTTAAATGTCATCATATTTAATATTCAGGAACTTTATTATGTGCTAGTCTATTAAAATAAGAAACTGGTACTTATTTAGGTCTGTGTAACAGGTAAGCTATGTAGATTATGCAATTTAATTGTAACCATTTATATAATTCCAGACTCAAACATTGTTATTTGTTTGGGATCTCAGAACCAAGAACGGAATGAGCAAGGATATGCTGTATAACCACACTCTTTCTATCCTATTATAATAGTACTAGATGCCCAGTGCACGAAATTTGTGCACGGCAGGAGAGGTAGTCCCTCAGCCCAGCCTGCACCCTCTCCAATCTGAGACCCTGAGAGGGATGTCCAAATGCCCATTTAGGCCTGATCCCAGTGGACTCCAATCCAGGACTACTGGCTCCAAACCGCTCACTTGCCTGTCTGACTGATTGCCCCTAACCGCTTCTGTCTGTCAGCCTGATCACCCCCTAACCACTCCCCTGCCAGCCTGATCGATGCCTAACTGCTCCCCTGCTGGCCCAATTGCCCCTAACTGCCCTCCCCTGCCGGCCTGCTCACCCTTAACTACTCTCCCCTGCTGGACTGGTCTCCCCTAACTGCCCTCCCTTGCTAGCATGGTCCCCCCCAACTGCCCTCCCCTGCAGGCCTGGTCCCCCCAATTACCTTTCCCTGCTGGCCTGGTCACCCCTAACTGCTCTCCCTTGCCAACCTGGTTGCTCCTAACTGCCCTCCCTTGCCAGCCTGGTCACCCCCAACTGCCCTCCTCTGCTGGCCTGGTCACCCCTAACTGCCTTCCCTTGCCAGCCTGGTTGCCTCTAACTGCCCTCCCTTGTCAACCCTGTCACCCCCAACTGCCCTCCCCTGCAGGCCTGGTTCCCCCCAGCTGCCCTCCCCTGCTGGCCTGATCACCCACCACTGCCCTCCTCTGCTGGCCATCTTGTGGTTGCCATCTTGTGTCCACATGGGGGCAGCCATCTTTGACCACATGGGGGCAGCCATCTTGTGTATTGGAGTGATGGTCAATTTGCATATTACTCTTTTATTAAATAGGACTAGAGGCTCAGTGCATGAAAATTCTTGCACCCTGGGGGTCCCTCAGCCTGGCCTGCACCCTCTCACAGTCTGTGACCCTTGAGGGATGCCCACCTGCCAGCTGAGGCCCACTTCCTGGGTGATCAGGCCTAAGCTGGAAGTGAGACATCCTCTGGCAGCTCAGGAGCCCTAGGGGGATGTCCACCTGCTGGCTAAGGTCCCCTCCCCTCAAGACGGCAGTCTGACATCCTTAGCACTGCCAAGGAGGCAGGAGAGGCTCCCGCCACCACTGCTGAGCACACGCCTTCAACCTCACTTGTGGCTGAGCAGAGCTCACCCTGTGGGAGCCATACTGACCACCAGGGGGTAGCTCCTGCATTGACTGTCTGACCCCTGGTGATCAGTGCATGTCATAGCGACTGGTTGTTCTGCCTTTAGGGTCGATTTGCATATTACCCTTTTATTATATAGGGAAGATTTAAAGTTGTTAGCAAATAAAAAAGGATAATTTAGTAACTGATTTACAAAGAATATTGATATCTCTCAAATTTCCCTACTGCTGAAATATTATTGTTTGGGGCTCTAATTCAAATAGATAAGTCAGCACACTGATCTGGTAAAAACCTGTGCCCACTGCACATGAAATAAATAAACACTGTTTATTGCTGTGTGTGTGTGCGCGTGTGTATGTGTTTAAATACCCAAACCCTAAAATCAACCATTTAAGAGCTGAACTTGCAAACCTAAAATATAAAGTGATGACAGTGTTATTATGGACTAGAGGCCCAGTGCATTAAATTCATGCACTCAGGGGGGCATCCCTCAGCCTGGCCTGCACCCTCTGGCAATCCGGGAGCCCTTGGGGGATGCAGGCCTAAGCAGGAAGTCAGATATCCTTAGCACTGCTGCTGAGGTGGGAGAGGCTCGCGCCACCACCACTGTGCTTGCCAGCCATGAGCTGAGCTTCTGACTGAGTGGCGCTCCCCCTGTGGGAGTGCATTGACCACTAGGGGGCAGCTCCTGTGTTATGTGTCTGCCCCCTGGTGGTCAGTGTGTGTCATAGTGACTGGTGGTTCTGCTGTTTGGTCGATTTGCATTTTAGCCTTTTATTATATAGGATTGGTTATAAACTTAAAATAATTATTTTAAGTGTGAAGCCTTGTGTTTGTTTTGACAAAGAGAGCTGATAATTTCTTCTCACTAACCCATTTAATTCCTAAAGAAATCTATTTGTCCAAGAAATGATTCCCAATAAACCACCCACACATTAGAGTGCTTTAGAATTGTCTGAGGATATTTTTTAAAGTATAGATTCTTATACCCCACTCTCAAAGATTCTATTACAATAAGTGTGCTGTGTGAGCTTCTTATTACAATGGCACAGGAATTGCATTTTTAAATCACTGAGTAAGTCTGCATGTTTATTCAATCTCTGTCCTGGTAAATAGCACAAAGTTATAGCTCTAAATGAAATCAATGAGTATGAGAATCCTTAATTTACCAATGGAATAAAAACACACAACTCAGTCAAATGTTAGAAACTCAGTTAAATGTGTGTAGAATCAGAGATTTTCCCTACTTGTAAGCTAACAAATTAGCCTGCCATAATTTCATGGATGTTAGCAGAAGACATTAATGATCTCCTGGGACAGAGACAAAGCACTTTATTACTCAGGATACAGCAAGCAGCATGAGCTTCCTGTTCATGCCAGTTCTCCTTGTCCACACCAAATCTCACAGGGATGACAAGGAACACATAGGTAGATGCTGCACATGTAGGAAATCCCAACCCTTTATAAAGGGCTGCACAAAAATCTGCCCAAACCTTGCCCTGTAGGGAGATACTATTCTGAATGTCAAATAAACCTGTGCTTGATTCCTGTTGGAGGGAGGTGCTATCACTATCTTTCAAGTCTGTTTACTCTGTAAATGTCCTTGAAAAAAATTACTCTGGAACAAAGCTTTCATTGTATTAGCTTTCAAGACTTGCAGAAACATGACAGGCCCATGAAGAATTCTCCCAACAATGAATTTTCCATTTTAATTGGATATTTTACAAGAGATAATCACAGGGACATCACTATCTCATCTCGTTTCCAATGTGACTTGCTCATTTATGCCTCTTTCTCAATGATAGATGTGAAGATTCCTCACCATTACCTCACTAGGGTTCCTGAATATTATAGGAGAGTGTCCTCCACATGGTGTAGTTCCACAAGGAAAAGACAAACCACAGTCGTGCAGCATGAGGGTGGGTAATTGTGGCTTTCAGTTTATTTCCATGCAATCCCAGCTCTTCATTATACAGCTCAACTTCTCTCCTTTTAGCTAACTTTCCAAAGTACGTGTGGAATCTATAGTTAGAGAGGTAAAGCCTTCTGGTCTCTCCCACCCACCCACAATGTTCTCATCCCTATCAACTTCTTTATCCCTTCACTAAACATAAAAGAAAATCCAATTACCTCATCCCCACACAATAAAATTTTACTGTAGAAATTCAAGACCCTTAAACACAAGCCAGATACATAGAAAATTCTTCTCAACTTCTCTAAAACTAGGAGACTTAAATCTCCCAACCTCTATACATTTATTTTCTTTTATGACTCTAGTACTGCAAAGTTGTGGAGAGAAAAAAACAACCTCATATTTATATCTTTCCATCAAAACTACCTAAATAGTGATAGTCTGGCACAAATATATAACATTTAATATATTTTTTAATTAATTAATTTTTTTTTATTTTGCGTAAGACACTTGGTTTAATCCAAAGCCAAAAATTAAAAAGATGAGCTCAGAAAATGCTGAGAAGTTAATACCTAGTACTGACTATATTCTTGCTTAACTTATTACATGCTTCATTCATCACAGAATCTTTCCTTTGTGAATGGTTAAAATTTTTATTTATTGAGGATCTTTCACTGCATGGACCTTATTAGTGGTGAGTTTAAATTTTATATTTAGAGCACTCATAGTAAAAGGCACTATGTTAAGCAACATGGTGTTTAAAACTTCCTGACCTCAGAAGGTTATAGCCTATTAGAGAAAAACTGTTTTACATAAAAATTGTAAGGAAAAGTAAAAAGTGATGCCTCATTAGAGAGTGTATTCCTGCTGGTGCAGTAACAAATTACTACAATGTAGGGCTGTAAAATAAGACACATTTATTCTCTTTCAATTATGCAAGTCAAAAATCTAAAATTAGTTTCATAGGGCTAACCTCAAGGTGCTGGTAGAATTTATCTTTCCTCTGCAGTTTCTAAGGGTAATACATTTCTTATATTTTTTACTCCTAGGGGCTGCCTACATTCTTTGTCTAGTAGCCTCTTCTTTTAATAGTTGCATTATTCCAACTTCTGCTGCTATTGTCACATCATCTCTGACTGATCTCCTGATTCCATGTGTTGCCTTATAAGAACACTTGTGATTATATTGGGCTCCAGAAAATAATCTAGGAAACCTCCCCTTCTCAAGTCACTTAACTTAATCACATCAGCTAAGTCCTTTTTGCTATATGGGATAATATATTTACTGGTTATGGGTATTAATATACAGATCTATTTGGTGGATCATTATTCTACCTAACACCTCTAGAGAGACATATATTTTTATAATTATTAAGAATAAAAAGCCTATACTTTTAATTACATACTTGGTTTGATATCTGATGAAAAGTTTATTAATTATTTTTATATGTGATATGGGAAAATTATGTGTTAATTAATTTCCCCCCTAAAATACTATTATAACTGAACTAGGCCATTGAGAAAGATAATAGGGGAGAGTGAGTGGGAGAGAGACAGAGATAGAAAAAGAGAGAAATCTGTTCTTTCTCATACCCTGTCATGAAGGTGAATCACTAATCCACATGAAAGGGAACTCCCTCAACATTTTTAAATATTATAGTGAAAAAATCTGTTAATGAAACAGTAATTGACCTTAAAGTAGTCCAATATAACAGCTTCTGAACTTGCTGACTGCTTATTGATTTATTTAGCTTGTTCGCCAATGTTCTGTGCATAAGTTCAATATCCAAAGCTTAAGTGTGATGACTACAGACCATTCTAAAACCTAATAAAAATTTCAAAGGGAGAAAGAAGCAGGTGAGCTTCCTATCACAATATGGTAATATTTTGACAGTACTGTCTGCCCTGAATCAAAAGACAGGAAAGAGCATACCCTTGAAGCTTCACTCTGATATCACTATGTGATTCAAAGCAATCTTAATGAATATTCATATTTTCTAGTGTCTGAGATGCTGTTATGATCCCATCAGTTAGTAAGTAATGACAATACAATGTTGTTTTGATGATTCTTGCTTTATTATTCTTACCAACTGTTGTAATGTAGACTTGAGCATCAAAAATCGATCTTCTAACTAAAGCTGATTTGTTATTTTAGTGACATTATAAAATAACATGTAATTCACAGAAATATAAGAAAAATATAAGGAATATGTCACAACAAAGTACATATCCTTTTCAGCTTTAAAAATGTATTAAACTATGCTTCCCACACACACACACAAAAAGAATGGAATAATAGATATGGGATTTATCCTTCAACTTGAAGCAGCCAAAAAAAAAAAGAAAAGAAAACTAGAGAAAATATATGAAACAACTGTTTTTAAAACATCAGTCAATGAAGGACAGTGATTATTTTAGCTTTATTTTACTGAGACTGGTTTTTAACTGAACACAGGTTCAGCCACCTGCCACAACAAAAGCCAAACTCATGAGAGGGGTGCTGTACAAAGGAAAGCAGGTTATTCAAGTGCCAGCCACCAGAGAAGAAGGGGGATTCTCATCCAAAGCCCATCTTAATGTCTCAATGCAGGCTAAGGTTTTTATAGGGAGGTAGACGGAATGCAGAACAAAGTGATCAGGGGGGAGTGATTGTGCACATGCAGAAGTGTCCTTGCTGGTCCCTATATGAATCATTAAGGTTAAATTTCTGCAGTTGGGCTATCTGTGTCAGCCAAAGTCTTATGGTCAAGGCCATTCCTTGTACAAACTAGAACTGAAACTGCTATGCCTATAACATGTTCACAAGAAAACTGTTGGTATGTGAGTTCTTTTTATAAATTTGTCAGAAAATTTTATCCTAATTCTATTTTATGATTAGTCAAAGTAGTATAAAGTTTTTATTTCCTATTACATGATTTCAGGCCACAATCCAGAGAGGGGGCATTAAGGCAGAGCCTGAAAAATCATTTGAGGTGATGTGAGAGTGCAGGGAGATCAAGGTGGTTCAAATTTGATAAACAGTACAAACAAGAAGGAGCTATACAGAGAGAGAATTCCAGAGATCTACAGAAGGCCATTCTTAAGTATTCCACCCAGTATTGTGAAGAAATTACCTGAGGCTGAGAAAAGAAAGACACAAAGTGATTAAAGGTAACATTTTCCAATGCTCTTAAAGGGATTAGTGCTTACTTCTGCCAGGAACACTGGAAAGCTTTATAATTCAGAGAAAATTGAGTAGGGTACATAGAAGAGTAATCTCTTAGTAGAGGGGAATAATTAGTCCTAATCTGAGCACTATTCCAGTCCCATCTAACAAATCTTAAAAGCTAGAATGAAAGGATCATTTGCAGAAAGCCAACTTCTCCCAGAACAGAGCTTAAAATATTTATAAGAATATAAAATAACCACCATTACCCCAAAGTAAAAGATTCACCATTATAAAAAGTAAAACTCTTAAAACATTTATAGATATATAAAATATCTACCACTCAAAAAATAAAATACATGGTATCCAATAAAAAATTAATAGACATGTGCAAAAGCAATCAATAGAAATAGACCCGTAGGGGACATAGTTGTTAGACTTTAGCTAGAAATTAAAAGTTATGACTATTCCATATGTTCAAAAATTTAAGTAGATGCATGAAATATATATGTGTGATTTTAAAATGACATTTTTATATATGAAAACTAAAGTATCTGAGATAAAAATAATATTACTAAGTGGGATTAATGGCAAAGAGAAATTGCAGAAGATTTAGTGAATTAAAGACATACTGATAGAAATTTAACTAAAAGAAAAACATAGTAACCAAAATAATAATGTTTAACAGAATATCAGTTAACAGTAGGCACATTGTAGTGGCATAATTTATATGTAATTGCAGTCCCCAAAGTAGTGAAGGGGAAGAGACTGAAAAAATATTTAAAGAAATAATGACTAAAATTTTTCCAAATTTTATTAAACTTATAAATCCACAGGTAAAATAATCTCAATGTGCCCCAAACAAACAACAACAACTGAAAAACAGACTATACCAAGGCATATCATAATCAAATGGCTTAAACCCAGAGAAAAGAAACTCTTATAAGCAGTTGGAGAAAAAGGCACATTATAAAAAAAAAAAAAAAAAAAAAAAAAAAAGAACAGAAATGAGGATAATAGCAAGAGAGAATATCATAGAAAAACATATTTAAAGTTATTTAAAAAGCACCTGTCAAAACAGAATTATTCACTCAGCCAAATTTTCTTTCAATTAAAAGGTAAATAAAGACTTTTATAAGATGAAAAATATGTAAGAAATGATCACCATCAGACCCATACTACAAAGAAATTTTAAGGAATTTCCTTCATCTAGAAAGAAAATTATACATGATTAAAATATGGATCCTCACAAAGCAATGATGAGAAACAGAGTTGATACTATCATGAGTGGCTATATAAGATTTTTTCTTACTTATTTAACTATCATAAAATTCCCTGAAATATTTAAGTAACCTAGAGAAAAAAAATAAAAAAGAACTAGAAAAACATAAAAAAGATAATAAAAAAATAAATGGCAGTTAAGCCCTAATTCAGTAATATTGTATTAAATGTAAATTGTTTAGAAACATTAATTAAAACAGAGATTAGCAGACTGCATAAAATAAAAGCAAGATTTAACTATAAACTATAAGCAAGATATTAAATTCAAATTTAATGATGCACATAAGTTGAAAATGAAAAGATGGGAAAGGATATACCATATAAATATTAAACAAAGGAAAGCAGGAACAGCTACATTAATATCACTTTAAGTAGATTTAAGAGCAATGCAATTACAGTTGACCCTTGAACAATATAAGGCTTAGGGGTACCAACCCTGCACAGTCAGAAATCTTCATGTAAGTTTTGACTCTCAAAATACTTAGTTTTTTCTCAGTATCTGTAGGTGGTTGGTAACAAGACCCCTAAAGATACTAAAAACTGTGGATGCACAAGTTCCATATTTTAAATTGCATATATCAATTCATAAATTTGGCCATCCACAGACTTTAAACTCTGGATCAAAAACAGTGCAGATATTTACTGAAATAAATCCTTGTATAAGTGGGCCTGCACACTTCAAACCCTTGTTGTTGAAGAGTCAACTGTATAGGAGACAAAGAAGATCATTATAAAATCAGTGTCAAGCAACCAGAAGACAGAACAATACTCATTGATCTTTACTGTTACACTGAAGAACAGAACTTTAAAATATATTAAACAAAAGCTGATAGAACTGACAAATGAAAGAAAAATATATAATTACTAGAGGACCGGTGTAAGGATTCCAGCACTGGTCTGGGGCGTGGCCTGCAGGGATCAGCCTGCTGTGGGAGCGCTGCTCATCCAGGTCAGCCAGTGGCACTCCCACTCTGGGAATACATTGACCACCGGGGGTCAGCTCCTGCATTGAGTGTCTGCCCCCTGGTGGTCAGTGCACATCATAGCAACTGCTCAATCGGTCTTTCTGGTCCTTCCGCCATTCGGTCGCAGGGCTTTTATTATACAGGCAGTCCTCAGGTTACATCAGGCTCGACATATGTCATTTCATAGTTACATCGTCATCTCCCATTTATTTATAAAAAAAAAGTTCCATCATTTCGATGTATGTACATATGAGCTTTATATTTTTTATTATTTATTTACCACAAGTAAAGGTCAGGAATTGTTATCTTTCTTTTAATTTTTTTTTACTGTTTCACTTCATTACTGCTGTGTATGTGCTCCATGTGAGTGACGTAGGTGCTTCTGTAGGTGGGTTCCGACTTACAGTGAAAATCGCATACATCGCACCATAGGAACGGCTCTCCGACGTAACCTAAGGACCTACTGTATAGGATAATTAGAGACTTTGATACTTTCTTACCAATTATTAAAATAAGAAGATAAAAAATAAGAAAGGATATAAAATAATTCAATAACACCATCAACTAATAGGATCTAATCTTCAATTATAGAATATGCCCTCAGCAGTAGCAGAATATACATTGTTTTCAAGCACTTATAGAATACATACCAAAATAAACCTTATTCTGGTCATAAAACAAATTTAAAAGATTTAAAATCATAGTGTAAGTGATAACAGGAAAATCTCTCAGTACTTGGAAACTAAATACTTTGTAATAATAAATTTTAATAGCGTTAAAATAATTCAAGTCATGCCAAGTATATTATCTGACCCCAGGTATTAAAATAGAAGTCAGTAACAGAAAATAAGGGAAATATTTCAGGAATATCCCCAAATATATGAAAATCAAATAACACAGGCTTAAACAAAACATAGGTCAAAAAATAAAATAGGTCCTCAGAAAATGTTTCTAACTACATAAAAATGAAAACAAAATATATTAATATTTTGAGCTGTCACCAAAGCAGTAGAAGATAATTTATAGCACTAAAATGTTTACATTAGGAAAGAAGAAATGTCTCAATCAACTTTTTAGTGTCTTCCTTAAAAAACAAAATAAAACAAAAAACCTGAAAACTAGTAAGGAACAAATAAAAGTCAAAGCAACTAGGAGAAACAGTAAAAAGTAGAGCAGAAATAAATAACATAGGAAACAGGAAAACAATATAAAAATCACTAAAACAGCTTTAGACATTTTTGAAACATATTTTCAGAGAATATTGATCTCTAAATTGCATGTTTACCCTGTACTTTCCAAATGTCATCCCTTGTCTTACAGCTTGCAGAGTTCCTTACAAGAAATCTGTTATATTTTTTGTTGTTCCTTTTTCTGTACTGTTTTGTTTTCCCTCCTCCACCCCACCCCCTCTGGTTGCTTACCAGATATTTTCCTCATCTTTCTTTATCTGCATTTTGGTTACTATGTGTCAATCACTCTCCCCACCTCCATATATTTCTTACTTGGGATTCTCTAGGTTTCTTGGCTCTGTGGTTTATTTTTCATTAATTTTGCAAAATCGTTGGCTACTGTCTCATCATATTAGAGAGAGAGGAAGGGAGAGGGAGAGAAAGAAATAAACATCCATGTGAGAGCCAAAAATTTATCTACTGCCTCCTGCATGCTCCCTACAAGGATTGAGCCACAACTTGGGCATGTGCCTTCAGTGTCACTGATTGAACCTGCACCCTTTTGGTGCATGGGACAAAGCCCAACCAACTGAGCCACACAGGTGAAGGCTCATCAAATTTTTTGCAACCAATCTCTTCTTTTTATCCTTCTGGAAGGCTGATTACAGAGAAGATAGGACCATTATATATCATCGTAGAGTTCTAGGGTACTCTGGTTTGGTTTGATTTATTTATTATTTTATTCTTTGTTATGTTTTGTCTTGGATGATTTTTGGCAGCAGATCTTTAAATTTGCTGTAGTTTTTCTTAGATGTACCCAGTCTGCTCATGAGTTCATCTCAGGAATTCTTTATTTCTATTCTTTATTTCTGGTATCATATTTCTATAGCTAGCATTTCCTTTTTACTTTTTGTGTAGTTTCTACTTCTTTGATGAATATTTCCTTTTTTTAATGCATGTCGCTCACCTTTTCCACTGGATACTATGTCATCCTATCATATAAAGAGGTAATATGCAAATTGACCATCACTTCAACACAAGATGGCCACCTCCATGTGGACACAAGATGGCCGCCACAAGATGGCTGGAAGAGGAGGGCAGTTGGGAGGGACCAGGCCTGCAAGGGAGGGCAGTTGAGGGTGATCAGGCCTGCAGGGGAGGGCATTTAGGGGTGACCTGGTGATCAGGGGAGGGCAGTTGGAGGCAACCAGTCCTACAGAGGAGGGCAGTTGTGGGGGACCAGGCCTGCAGGGGAGGGAAGTTGGGGGCAACCAGGCGTGCAGGGGAAGACAGTTGTGGGGGACCAGGGCAGTTGGGGCAGTTGGGGGGAACCAGGCCTACAGGGGAGGGCAGTTGGGGGGAACCCAGGCCTATAGGGGAGGGCAGTTGTGAGTGACCAGGCCTGCAGGGGAGGGAAGTTAGGGGTGACTGGGCCAGCAGGGGAGGGCAGTTGTGGGCAACCAGGCCTACAGGGAAGGTCAGTTAAAGGCGACCAGGCTGGCAGGGGAGGGCAGTTAGGGGCAATTGGGCCAGCAGGGGAGCAGTTAGGGGTCAATCAGGCTGGCAGGGGAGTGGTTAGAGGGTGGTCAGGCCAGCAGGCAGAAGCAGTTAGGGGCAATCAGGCAGGCAGACAGGCGAGCAGTTGGGAGCCAGCAATCCTGGATTGTGAGAGGGATGTCCCAGATTGGAGAAGGTGAAGGCTGGGCTGAGGGACGCCCCCCCCCCCCCCCCGCACACACACACACACACACACACACACACACACACACACACACACACACTGTGCACAAATTTCATGCACCGGGCCTCTAGTATTAATCATAATTATTTTGTAGTGTCTCTCTGGTATATCCAGATATCCAGCATCTGCATAATCTTTTAATCTAGTTGTATTGATTATTTTTACCTTGAAAATGTCTGTTTCCTTGATTTTTCTTATATGTTATTTTTGTAGCAGATACTCTGTGAAGAACAAGAGGAAATGAGGTAAATGGTAGCTATACCTGGTGCACCCCTGCTTCTGTCAGGCCATTAATGAGGAATGCTGCTGCTGGGCTGCTGTTACCTTATGTTTGAAATGGGGCTTACTGTGCTAGAAACATTTTCTTAGGGTCCCTGATTCACTTTCAGATTTCAGCAGTTACCACATACATGTGCCACAGAGGGGGATCTTTCTCTTTAGTCCCCCCCCATTATTGGTGATAGACTGGTATTGCTTGTTGCTGGTTCCACACAGTAGAGACAGGAGGTATTCTCTCCTTTGGATAAAACTAAGTCTTAAGCAGGCCCTGTGTCCCTGGTCCTCATGGGTAGTGATTCCTCAACATTCCTGTCCCTTCTGTCCATTGCAGACATACTCTTTATCTTCTAACTATAACTGGTCTTAGGTAGGAGGTATCTTTCTGCCCCATGATCAGCAGTGGTAGATTTCTTCTTGATGTTGGTACATACCCTTGAGCCTAGAGACAGAGGGTTTTTCCTTTTACCCAACTTCATCAGCAATGAATCATTGTTTGTGTGCTGGGTTTAGAAGAGGTTTCTACACATACCCCAAAAGCAAACAAATTTTATTTCTTCCATTCCACCAGGAGCATGGAATTTGTAAGAACCTTGTGGGTAAAATGATTTGCTGCTATTGCACCATCAACTTAAAGCCTTTTACATCCTATGGAGGGAAGTGTCTAGTGAAGCAGGTGTAGCATTATGCCTGTCTTCCAGTAGCACCAATCAAATTCTGACCACCTTTTCCAACAAGTTCCATCTCTCCTCAGACCCATGTCCTTTTTCTAACCTTTCTTGTGAGCACTTGTGTAGGATTGTTGAAAATATCCTGAGATTAATTGCAAACTTTCTCTGTTTCTAGAACTCCTCGGTATGCCAGATTGATATGCTAGCCTGCACTTGACCCTTAAGATTTATGAATGTAACAACTGATGTTATCTTACCCACATTTTTGGCAATCACCTCTTTCTCCCATATGCTAAGAAGGGTATATTCCTTCTCCCCATGGAGGATATTTTCACCTCTTGAAATACAGGGCTTTAACTTTTTTTCTCTGATGGGTTCAATAAAACGTATGATTTGGTAGGTTATTTTTTTCATGTTGTTTTTTAAATTGGAGATGACATTCTCACAATTTTCTACAGCAGAACTCTCCTTTAATGTTTTACTTATTATTTGTATGGATTTTCAACAGTCTACAAACAAGACCTTTCCATTTCATATTGACCAGTATTTAGATCCTGATTTTAAACAAAATTAAGACACATTAGACTTCTAGTGAAAAATTAGAGTGAGATACTGTTTTAGAGTTAATATATTCTGATTGAAGATCACAATTTAGTATGTATATAGTAGAGTTTGTAACTATCTTATGCTTCAGTGTTTTCTGAGCATTGCTTAAATGGAAATGATCCCTAAAACCAATTAAAATCAAATTAAATAAAATCAAAACTTGCTTCAGCCCCTTTTGTAATTAACACAACTCCAACTGGCAATAATTTTAAGTAGAAACTCTTGGCTGCCAAGCTTCTTACCTTATGTAATGGGCAATGGTAAACATATTGTTCATTTATTTAGAGAAACTAACTCAACTTTGGAATTCTTAGGTGCTGTTATAAATAAATATAACTAGCCTCAATTGTTATTTAGGTATCAATGTCTTTTCACCACCCAGGAGTCAAAAAATGATTTTTATAGCAAGGAAAAACCTGTTTTGATATTCTTGTCAACCCCATTTTAGTTTTACTACTACAGCAAAGTTTATTATTAAAATTAAAATGTGTATAGTATTTGCTGTCATTTCTTTAGTTCATTCAGTTTTTTAACTAAAATTTGTAAGTGCAAGGGTCTATATTAAGTACCACATTCATTATACATTATTCTGTCAATGTCCATCTCTTTAGCTTCTGAAGTCTACACAATATCAGAAAAGAGATTTGAGCTTCATGAGATAGAAAGGAAGTTCTATTTGAAATTTAAAATGTAGTTGCCAGTTTCCCTATAAAATACAGGTGACCAACTTTGCTAATTCATGTGGTATATAATTTTTTCCTGAATAGACAATATGGTTGATAATATATTGAACACAAACTTCAATCTCAAGAAGCAATCAATATAAAAGGGATGGCAGATATGTAAAATGAAGTAGCTTGATCTCAAATGCAATTACATATATCCATGCATTACTTTTATTTCCAATAACTTAGAAGCTGTGTAATAAACAAGTCTGCTTGAGGAAAGGTAAACTGAATAGGAACTTTTTGTCCAGGCTGGAAACCACAAGTTTCTATGTTAGCTTTTGATGGGATTAACACCAGCACATAAACAACATTATGTAGTTTACCAGCTTACTAAGATGAGTTAATTCACTGCAAATTACAAAGCATATGCCATGCACTTTCAAATAATTAGCTTCCAAATACAGGGAAGTCCTTTTTGGATAACACTGGTAATAGGTCTTGTTTTAGATTCTAATGATAAGGTAGATACATCTCACAGTAGTCATCTACACTAATAAAAGAGAAACATGCAAATTGACCTTCCCTCCACTATGCCCACCAGCCAATCAGGAGCAAGTATGCAAATTAACCCAACAAAGATAGTGGTGGCCACAGAGCTGGAGTGAGCAGGTGGCTTGGGTTGCCCCGAAAAGGAAGGAAGCCAAGCTTCACGCCCACCTTGTCCATCACTGAAGGAGTGGCTGGAAAAAAACAACAACAAAGGAGGGGCTGGGAACCTGGGTCACCGGGGGGCATGGCCAGCCTGAAAACTGCCCTCAGCCCCTTACCCAGGCTGGCCAGGCACCCCAGCGGGGACCCCCACCCTGAAGGGGGTGTGGCCAACCTGAAAACAGCCCTCAGTCCCTCACCCAGGCTGTCCAGGCACCCCAGTGGGGACTCTTACTCCATGGGGGTGTGGCTAGCCTACAAAAAGACATCAGCCCCTCACCCAGACTGGCCAGGCACCCCAGCAGAAACCCCCACCTTGAAGGGGGTGTGGCCAGCTTGAAAACAGCTCTCAGCCCCTCACCCAGGCTGGCCACGAACCCCCAGCAGGGACTCTTACCCCATGGGGGCATGGCTAACCTGAAAACCACCACAGGCCCCTTGCCCAGGCAGCCCCACACCCCAAGGGAACCCCCACCCTGATCTAGGACACCCTTCAGGGAAAACCAGCTGGCCCCCACCAGTGCACCAGGCCTCTATCTATACCAGTGATGGGCAACCTTTTGAGCTTGGTGTGTCAAACTTCGCCAAAAACCTGAGCATAACTCGGGTAGTGTGTCACTTTGAGGAAAAAACATTATTTTGCGAATGTTTCATCCTCAGGAGCAGCAAATGTTTCATCCTCGGCATGCGGCCGCCTCAGTGGCCACATGTCATCAGAAATGGCTACGCGTGTCAGTGCTGACACGCATGTCATAGGTTCGCCATCACTGATCTATACTAATAAAAGGGTAATATGCTAATTAGACTGGGAGACCTTCCAGGACATTCTTCTGTACAAAGCCATGGTGGCAGGGCCGATGTAGAGGTGGTTAGAGGCCAAGAGGGGACGGCAGTTGTGGGTGATCAGGCTGGTGGGGGAGGCAGCTGGGGGTGAGCAGACCAGAAGGGGGGCCAGTTGGGGGCAAGCACACTGGCACGGGAGGCTGTTGGAGGTGATCAGGGTGGTGAGAGGGGACTTTTGGGGGAAAGCATGCCAGTGGCATGGGCAGTTGGGGGCGAGCAGGCTGGCAGGCAGAGTGGTTAGGGGCAATCAGGCAGACAGGCAGGTAAGCGGTTAGGAGCCAGCAGTCCCAGATTGTGAGAGGGATGTCCAACTGCCAATTTAGGCCCGATCCCTATAAACCGGCAGTAGGGTATCCTTTGAGGGGTCCCAGTTTGGAGAGGGTGCAGGCTGGACTGAGGGACACCACCCTCCCCACCATGCACGAATTTTGTGCACTGGGCCACTGGTCCTATATAATAAAGACCTAATATGCTAATTAGACCAGACAGCAGAATGACTTTCCGGAATGACTTTCCAGGATGACCTTCTGGAACAACCAATGTGGGGGTTGGGGGCGGGGGGGGGGGTGAGGCAGCCGGGGCTGTTGCGAGGGCCAAGCCCTTTGCATGAATTTCATGCATTGGGCCTTTAGTATTCTTATATGTGGAAGAAGGACAACAAATAATGAGAAGAATGAATTTTAGATAGTGATAAGTGCTATAAAGAACAAAACAGGCTATTGCCATAAGGGAAAATATACATAGGCCAGGAGCTGAGAATGTATTTTATTATTTTATTTTATTGTTTTTTAATCTTCACCTGAGGATATTTTTCAATTGATTTTTAGAGAGAGTACAGAGAGAGGAAAAGAGAGAGAAATAGAAATGTAAGAGAAACACATCAATTGGTTGCCTCCTGCAAGAGCCCCGACCAAGGCCTGGGCCACAGAGGAGCTGCAACCAAAGTTATATGTCCTTAACCAGAATCAAACCTGGGATCCTTCAATCCACAGACCAATGCTCTATCCACTGAGCCTAACAAGCTAGGGCTTGAGAATGTATTTTAGAAAACTTGGTCAGAAAAGACAACTCTAAAGAGATGATATGTGAATGATATTTAAGCTGGACCATGAATAATGATCAAAACTGGCCTCCTGGAGGAAGATCATACCAGGTCCAGGCAAATAAAATGTATAAAATATCTGAACAAAAATTTACTTAACTCTTTTAATTGGCAATAAAGCATAATTCAGTCCAACTTCAGAGAATAAGAAAGTATTAAGATATTAAGTCGCAGAAACAATTCAGGATTTTATATGGCCTTCAAGCATTCTCCGGAGGTTCACTCTAATTGCTAAAGAAAACCATTGGATACTTTTGTATGAGAAATGAGGTGCTCTGAATTATAATTCAGATTACTCTTAATAAACTTCTACTCAGGGTCAGGAATTTTGTGGGAAACTAAGAATGCAAAAACATATGACTTGGACCCTCTCATCAAGTAGTTGAGTCTATTGTTCTTTTAATCTCAAGTAGACCAGTGAAACTAAGGACCATACATGATACTCCACCACTATATTTAGCTTGCCAGGCAGGGTCTTAGAGTCATGATCTTTAAGAGTAATGTGTTTTAGACTGCTTAATAACAATAATTTCCACTTATTACTACCTCTATTGCCATTCAAAGTATAATTTGAGTGTTATTTTTTATTATTGAGTAAGATAAATTCTAGTTTTTCTATTTTACTTATTCAAGTTTAAAAACAGCTGTTTTCTTTAATAGAAAACTAGAGGTATTTGCTAATGGTCTGGATAGATTTTAGTGTAGGTGAATTCTGATGCATCTACTTAAATGCTGTGAAAATATCTCTCCCTTCTCTGTTTTTAGTTTTAAAAATATTTACAAACAATTATCAATTTGCATAAAAGTCTCAGCAAGAAAAGACAAAGAAAGCAAATACTGTATTAATAAACTTCCTTTTTTGGTTTTTAGTTTTATACAAAAAATTTGCTTCACTACAAGAATTTAGAATATTCTGCAAAATGCTGATATAATTCAAATTATGTTACTGCCTGTGTTTGCGTTTTAATAATCAAGGAAAAGATTGAAAAACATGCAAAAAAACTGCTTAGAGATAATAACTGGATGTTTTCCCTGAAGCCACAGAATAAGTAACATAGTGGGTTGATTAAGTGATATTTATAATTTTCTTTCGTTTGTAATTTGCAATAACATTAAGCAGAGTGTTTATGAAGCTTCAAAGGTAGCAGGTATAAGGTTTAAGAAAATAATGTTAAATTTAGTTTTTATTTCTTTCTCATCATCACATATCATTAGAAGTCTGAATAATAATTTAGTATCCAGCAATAACTCTTTCCAAAATATATATTTATTTTCTGAGGATTAAACAAAAACAAGGGACGCACACCAGACATTTTTAAAACTGTTGTACTAAAGGACATGAAGCTGTCAACAATACCAATAGGTCAAATTTAACATGCTAATTTTGACTATAAATTTGGATATAAATACTTGAGTACTACAGTGGTCATTCGAATGTGCTTTTCAGTATTCCACCTATGCAGAACCTAATTGACCAAGGGCCACAGCTGCTGAGCTCTGAGATCCATTGCTGCATATGCACTGTGACCACTCCCCATGAGTATCCCCCAGCCAGGCACTGAGCCCTCAGTGATGCAAAGATAGGCCGCTCTTTGGTATACTAGTACATGATATTCTCTGAAGGCAGACTTTGAATCAAGGATTCCTTAACAATTCTGCCAAATCCTTCCCAACCTACACAGAACTAGAGACCTTCCACCTACCTTCCTGCCCTCAGGCTCACACATGCATTGCAGTCTGAGGGCCACCCAGCCTCCCCCAGTTCCCTCCTCACTTTTTCTCCCAAGCATTTCTCTTTATAAGATCCTTGCATATTTCATCCTATTTTTGTGTCTTTAGAGAAAAGCATGTAGAATTGAACAAGTGGTTCATTTATTTAGTGTAATTTCACATATATGGTCAGTGTTATCCTAAGGGCTATGTGAGAAAGGCAAAGGAAGCATTATCATCATTTGACAGAGGTAAACAGAGACCATTTAATGTCAGTCTGAATTAGATGTGGTTCAAACATGACAGGCCATAGCTAAAACCAGTCTCAACAAAGAGTGACACTTTCTTCAGCTATTGACTCTTCATTTGGCATGAATTAAATGCAAAATTTGACATTTAAATAAAAGTTAATTAATAAACTTACTGCCCCAATTTCCTTTATATAAAAAGGAATATAAAGGAATAGTATATAGGCATTAGATTTACAAAGTAGAGAAATAATAATACAAAAAAGAAACAACAGTATAACATTTCATTTAGACATTAAATCAGCATTTTTTTTTTCAATTCTAACCTATTTTTCAGTAATTCCAATTAACTTTTGAGTTGGGTAACCAATCATATTAGTCAACACAATGATCTTTTTTTTTATTATTGATTTTTAGAGATATAGGAAAGGAGAAGGAGAGAGAGAAAAACATTCATGTGAGAGCAGAACATCCTTTGGCTACCTCCTGCATGCTCCTTACCTGGGATTGAGCCCACAACCAGGGCATGTTCCATGACCTGGAATGGAACCCAGCAACCTCTTAATGCATGGGATGATACCCAACCAACTGGGCCACACCAGCCAGGGCAACACAAAAATCTTCTTTAGTAGAATTTGGTAGGCTTGTCACTACTGGTAGCCAGATGGAGGAATACCATGGATGAGGCTTTACCGGTTTGGTGACCTCAGATAGGGTTTAGAAATATTAGCAGAATCCACATAGTGGGCAAGGGGAAAATATCAATATGTATGTGTATACATGTTTTATATTTCAAAAACATACTTAGTTTCTGTACTCTCCTTGCTTTTTAAATGTATTTAATGAGTATTTTTCTATAACTTTAAATGTTCTTTGAAAGTATGTTATTTTAATCCTCTGTGAGAGCACAGATGCTCAGAGAGGTTAGATAACTTTGTCAGATCACACTGTTAAGTTAGTGGGTACACAAATGTTATCTTCTTCATGGTGTTATTATCATGATTGGATTAAGTCATGAATCACATTTAGAATGAGGTTCTTCCACATTTAGAATGAAGGTCTACCAAGTTCTACTTAAGAAGATTACTGTGTTGCCCTGGTCAGTGTGGCTCTGTTGATTGCTGAGTTTGATTCCCAGTCATGGCATGCACTCTGGTTGTGGGCTCAATCCCTGTAGAGAGCATTCAGGGAGTAGTCAATGGATGTTCTGCTCTCCGTGGATGTTTTTCTCTCTCTCCCTCTAAAAACCAGTAATAAGAAAAGATTACTATGTTGACTGATATGATTGGTTATCCAACACGTAAGTTAAGATAATTGAAATTACTGAAAAATAGGTTAAAGTTGACAAGAAAATACTGATTTGCATTGAAAAACATCCAATCAATAGCAGCTTTTACTTATTTTTCCTTTTTTTAGTAGCTATTATTATTAGTATTGTAATGGTTGAGCTCAGTCTCTGCTTCTATTCTTTCTACTATCTAACATTGCTCTAGTTGTATAGCTTATTAATTTCCAAATTTAAAAAATGTAGGTATTTTGAGCAATAACATATGATTTTTCACAATGACTTCTTAAAAAATAGTAATGTGGATATAGTTTTTCAGCTATATGTATAAAACATTATTTTTGTTATTATTAATTATTAGTATTCACTTTGGATATCAGTGCATTTATGTTGTTCCTCACAGTGTCCACAACATCCCAAACAGAACAAATAAAAGATAAAGGCAGTTAACTGGGCTATTTAGCCTCTTATTGGGCAAGACTTATTATTATGTACCTATTTGTTATAATTAGTTTTGAGAAAAACACACTAAGATTAACCATACTGTTTCTTTAGTTCTGTATTCTTAATTTAGAAGATGCTTTAATAGGTTCACTAATGAGAAATTATTCTCCTTTTCTATTTAATTAACAAATTTTTAGTGTTATTCTATGACAAATGTTACTTGAATCATAAGGCTGGGTTAGTAATGATCATCTCAGTGAATCCATGCAGGACCAAATTTGAAATTTGAAGAAACTGAAAATTCTCTAGTTGTCTCCAATATTTCTTAAGGACTGTATGTTTTTAAAGAGGTATGCTGGGGGAATGTACACAACTTTCTAAGTCTGCTTTAGTTATTGTGTTTAGTCTGAGTTTTACCCACAAGGTGACTATCATCTTTCAATATATAGTATATTTATGCTTCTATGAGACAGATATGGTGTAGGTTTATCTTATTGTTACAGTAGCTTGTATACTTATTAATGTTCGTGCCATACTTTTTGAACTTGGGCATTAGATGATGGCACTGTGAAGGTTACTGGAATTAGTGAGAGGTCTTTCTCAGTATCTGTCTAATAGCAGCTTGTGAGAAATATACAAGACCAGGGATTGTGGCAAGAAGGAAGGCAGAGGAGGTGCAAAAAAATAAATAAATAAAGGATAAGGAGATGAAGGCAGAAGAGGAGAAAAGGGAGAGTAAGTGTCCCACATCTCCCATACCATTTTTCACAGGGACCTGCTTCAATGATCTATGTCTTCACTATTTAGCAGCAAAAATACAGTTCAGCCCTTGAAACACAGATCGAATTACGTGCCAATCTGTTCTCTTCCTTGTCAACTGTTTCACTGATTCTGAATTCAGTGGATGGTATAAAGCTGTCCTATGCTAAGTTAGTTTAGGCTTGTTCTCCTGATTAATGAGGAGGATATGGTTAAACTATTCTTCTTGAGTTATGCTGGATGGACTTGCTGTAATGACTACTGCTTCAATATATGATCCGTTTTTTCCTATCTTCTTTTCAAGTTAAAATCTGTAGTATAATTAACAATGTCTTTATTTGTGGGTGTTAATTACTTCAATGTGATCATAAGAGCTGAGATAACCATTTACAAATTTAGAGGATGAGATAGCTTAGGTCCTTAAGCCTTAGAAAAACTTAATGTGAATAGTTTTCTCTGGAAAAAAAAAAAAGCAATGTTATAGCAATCACTTTTTCTTATAAATTGAGACTTTTTCATTATGCTCATTAATGAAATGTCTTAGTTTTGTCTCCATTTTTCTTTTATATCAGCTTTCAGAATAATAAATCACTCCACATAGATAGTAGGAGTCAGAAGCTAAGAAATGTGGGTCTGGTCACCAATGATGGTAACTCATTAAATACCTTTAGGCTGGTTCTTACTCTGAGCTATAACATTTTGCAGTTAGACTAACTCATCTCTACAGTCCTTTTCAGTTTTTAACTTTTAGCATTCTAAAATATTATGTCTTGCTCTTATTCTCTGAAATTGTGGGCTGTTACTAGGTTGTAATATAAAAAACAGACAAATTCATAATATAGTGAACAGACTATTGAAAAAGGAAACAGATGATTTTAAGTCTGGTTCTTTTACCAGCTGGCTGCAGGATAGAAAATTAGTAATTTACATGTTTTATCCTAATCTATAAAATGTAGATAATATCAGTTTCAGAATATTAGTGCTAGGGTTGAAATAGGATACTTTAAAAAAATAAAAATAAACAAATCATCCCATGAAGCAAAGCCTTCTGGAACTGGAAGATAATGATTACTTATCCAGTAAAAGATTTTAATCTATCTTAAAACCTCACACTTGACTCCTATCTCCTATTATAAATCACGTCTACAAGTGGACATTTTTTACTAGGAGTTACACTTTATGTTTATTTTAGTGTAGGATGGCTTTTTCCTTTGTGTTTTTGATTTCCCATAGAGGAACTTTTTTTTTTTTTTTTTCCTAACTAGCTTTTACATGTTCTGGCCTAATAATTTTAGCTACTGTTCCTAAATAAGTCCTCATCTTACTGACATCCAAATTGCTCTCATTTTATACATTTTCTATCTCTAATACCCATTTTCCCATGGCCTAGTCTACCAGTTTTCACATTATAGAATTATATTAAGTTTTGAAATAACCCCTACTTTTTCCATTAACCACTAGCCCAGTTAATTGTAATATACTATGTCTGTTAGGACTCCAGTAATTTTTGAGGTGTACAATTTTGTAACATGTCAATCATATGTTATATTTATCAGTTTTTAAAAAACTTAAATGTGCAATCCTAAAAAAATACATACTGTCACACTCTTTTGGGTGATGAAGTATGTATTTTAATTTTACTTTAGAATTTTAGTAAAGTCTTAAAAATATTTCAGATAGTACCCCTATACCATTCACACAATTTCTGCTAATTGTAAAATTTGGCATAATTATAGTATTAACTAAACTACAGAGTTTATTCAGATTGTTGTTTTTTTTTTAATTGACACACTCTTTTTCTGTTCCAGGAACCAACCTAGGATACCACATTGCATTTAATATGTCTCTCAATTTATTTATTGTTTATCTATATGAGTGTAGAATCATAAATATTTATTTTATTCTGAGTTATTATCCAATCAATATCATTTTTATTTAGTTTCAAACAGACATTAGAAAATCTTTCATATTGGTTCCTATGACCTTTGAACATGTCTCAATTCCTTTTTTCTTTCTTTCTTTCTTCCTTTTTTTTTTTTCTTTCTTCCTTTTTTTTTTTTTTTTTTTTGAGTTCTTCCTTATTTTCTCAAAAAATAAGGAAGGATCATCTCGTATTTCCCCTACCCGAGCCCTGGGATCAAAGAGCCCTAATTCTTACTATAAGATATTGGTATTTAGAAACCAGGATCTGAGTGCTTAAGTGCACTAATTGCCACTGGGATATCAATGCTGCTATGCCCTCTCAGGGTACAGAGTTAGAAAATATATGTATGTTGCTAATATACGCACACACACAGACACACATATTCACACATTTTAATATTTATTTTGATTCTTTCTCATTTATTGTTTGATAGAAAGACATGATTTTTTCACACTTTGTATAATGATCTCACAAACTGCTTCTCCTAAATTACAAAAAGCCATAGCTAATTTTCTTTGAGACAGAGCCTTTGAACCTGACATTCAAATCACCATAACAGAAATAGTAGTTGCTGTGGCTCACTTTCAGAAGGAGTCTTAACAAAGGCATGCTAAGGCCTCTTTAAAACCTTAGCATTTAAAAAGGTCCATCTTTCTACCTAATGCCTATGAATGCTAATAAAAGGAGAATCCCATAGATGTGCTATTGCTTTGAGTGGTTTAGTTTGAGAAGCTCAGTTTAATTATTTCAGACTCCAGCCTTAAAGCTTTCTGTAGAGACCCAGAAGAATGACTTCTTCTCTGCAGCTGCCTTTCTCAAGGACAGATCTATGTCTTCCTGAGACCCAGGCACTGACTACCCTAACAGTCATCCATCTATATGTATGCATACATCTATTTAAATGTGTGTGTTTAAAAGCCACACATTTCTAATAACATCTGTAATTCAAATTCAATGCCACCATAGGGGTCATTTTACCTGTCTGCTTTCCTTTTTTGTAATTTCTTTCTGCTATAGGCGGGAACCTGGCTCACATTATTTATAATATATATTTTTTTTATTCTTTCAACCATGGCATATACATAAAGAATTTAGAATTGCTGACTCATAGCCTCGTGTAAAACAAATTTACTGACAAAAATATAATGTATGTGTAGAGTTCTTTTAATCTTTAGCCTTATAGTGAAATGCTGTTTTCTAAGTTATTTAGGTTAGCTCTGTTGTTCGCTTTAGTTTGGCTGTTATTGATTGGTAACACACTTAGGCTTCATTGTTATAGTTGGTAATCAGTTCCACACTTATTGTAGTTGACTAGAGGCCCGGTGCATGACATTTGTGCACTGGGTGGGGGGAAGGGGAAGGGTGTCCCTCAGCCCAGCCTGAACCCTCTCCAATCTGACACCCCTTGGGGGATGTCTGACTGCAGGTTTAGGACATCCCTCTTACAATCCGGGATTCTTGGCTTCTAACCACTCACCTGCCTGCCTGCCTGCCTGATTGCTCCTAACTGCTTCTGCCTGCCAGCCTGATCACCCCTTAACCACTCCCCTGCGAGGCTAATCGATGCCTAACTGCTCCCCTGTTGGCCTGATTGCCCCCAACTGCCCTCCCCTACAGGCCCGCTCGCCCCTAACTGCCCTCCCCTGCTGGCCTGGTCACCCCTAATTGCTCTCCCCTGCTAGCCCAATTGCCCCCAACTGTCCTCCCCTGCAGGCCCAGTTGACCCCAACTGCCCTCCCCTGCCAACCCAGTCGCCCCCAATTGCCCTCCCCTGCTGGCCTGGTCACCCCCAACTGCCCTCCTCTTCAGGCCCAGTTGCCCCCAACTTCCCTCCCCTGCTGGCATGATCGCCCACAATTGCCCTCCCCTGCCGGCCATCTTGTGGCCACATGGGGGCAGCCATCTTGTTACCACATGGGGGTGGCCATCTTGGGTGAGGATGTGGTGGTCAATTTGCATATTACCTCTTTATTATATAGAATGTTTTAATGCCATAGAATAACATTCACTCATTGTGGTAGATAATCTGAGTTCCACATCCATGGTCACAATCATGATAAAGAACAGTTCCAAATATCAAAAATCCCTTTATGAGTGAATTATGAACACCAGCAAGATCAAGCTTCAGACAGTACCTGCTAAATAAGAGTTGTACTGATAGCTGATTTCTCTTCCCTCCTGAACCTTCAACCCTGAATGGGGAAGAGAGTAGGAAAAGAGGTGAAGGCCCAACCTTAATACCTTCCCAGGGAGCATGCAGGGCACTAGCAGCATTCCCAGGATTTAATGTAGCTTTGTATTAAGTGAGAAGAGGTGGTTTTTAAATGGGACTGAACATTTAATTGTCAAACCATAAAGTATGCTTTTCTTCTATAAGTTACCAGAGAAATGTTTACAATCTTGCATTATTAAAAATTAATTGAACCATCTAAGTTTCAAGTAAGAGAAGAGGAATAAATTAATGAATTTTAAAGAGACATTGGGAAGCAAAATGAGATATTTTGTGAATATACATTATGATTCCTGTATGTGCAGCATGTTGGTATAATTTTTATATCAAATAGCACATTCCTCTTTATGTGTTTCTTTGTAAAGATGTACCATAATTTATTTCAGTCCTACTCTATAGACATTTAGATTATTTCCAATGTTTATTTGTTTTATATAATTCTAAATGATTAACCTCTTATGTATGTCATTTTTGAAGGAGTGTCTGTCAGCAAGAAGTATTCTGAGATGTGAAATTGCAGAGGTAGGCATTGCTAAAATGCCTTCTAAAAGGTCGTGGCAATTTGTACTTTCATCATCAGTGTGCCTATATCTTACAATGAACTATTGAACCATGTTAATTTTTGTCATTCTGGTAGATTTTAAAGACACTTTTGTAGGGAATTGAAATCTTTTTATGTGATTTGGAACAATTATACAAATTTTCCTGTGAAATGTCATTCTATATCTTCTCTTTACATATCTTCCCTATGGTGTTGTTCTTACTAATTTTGAGGATGTCTTTATATATTAGAAAACTTAATCCTTTAAGTGTCAAATATTTGAGTGTCAAATATTTCCACCAAGATGTTTGCAATTTGATTTTATTATGATGGGCTTTATGATTTTTAGCTCTGTAAAATTTAATTTTTCAGTATCTATACTAAAAGGGTAATATGCTAATTAGACCAGGAGACTGAACATCTTCCTACCGTCCAACTTCCTTCCAGATGAAGCCACGGTGGTGGGGGCCGAGGCAGAGGTGGTTAGGGATGATCTGGCCAGCAGGGGAGGGCAGTTGGGAACCATGAAGCTGGCAGGGGAGGGCAGCTGGGGGCCATCAGGCCAGCAGAGGAGGGCAGTTGGGGGCCATGAGGTCAGCAGGGGAGAGGTTAGGCGGCAATCAAGCCGGTAGGCAGGCAAGTGGCTGGCAAGTGGTTAGGAACCAGCGGTCCTGGATTGCGAGAGGGATGTCTGACTGCTGGTTTATGCCCCATCCCTGCAGCAGTCGGACATCCCCCGAGGGTCCTGGATTGGAGAGGGTGAAGGCCAGGCTGAGGACCCCCCCCCCCCCAGCATGAATTTCATGCACTGGGTCTCTAGTATTATAATAATGTCTCTGGATTTTGTCCATAGTTAAGAAAAATATCTCTGTTCTAATATGTATGTAGGAATATATATACAAGTATATGTATGTATATATGCATACATATACACATACATGAAAATATTGTATAATTTAATCTAAAACTTTAATTTTAAAAATTTACAATTTAATTTTAGATTTATTTAAAATTTGTGTTGCATGGCATGAAATATATCTGCCTTTAATTTTTCAACTATCTGGTCTGTTTTCTCAAACTATTTCACACTTCATTTTAAGTAAATTTAATTTTGAATCCATTTATCATATATTATATTTCAAATATACTTAGCCAATTTCTAGGCTTCCTTGTCTGACCTTTATTCTATATCTTTATTCATTACTATTTCACGATGTCAATTGCTGCTTACTTTATAACATATACATATATACATATAGTTTTAAAAGAAAAATCTGTTAAGATTAGTACAGCTCATTGATTTTATCTGTTACTCCTCTATTTTCAGAATTTCACATTCTTTCTTTTTGTTTCTTCACATTAGATTTTGAGCAACTGAAGTCAGAAACTGAGACTTAAAATTTTATATTTAACACAGTGTACAGCATAATGACTAATGCGTAAAACAACGTAAGTCATTGAATGTTTGCTGAATTAAATTGAATTACTTATTTTAAAATCATAGTACCACAAAACTTGTCTTTCATCTAGAGAAATAGATAGAGGATGGCAATATGGATTTTTTTGTTTAGAACATTGTGAAGACATATAATAACAAAAGCTCAGAAGGCTGAGGTGATTTTGCTGATGGAAGAGGCCGTTAAACCATTTCTGGAGAAATACGTTAGTTGAATTAATGTAATAATTTGAAACCCACAACTCTTTACTAGTATACTAATAATAAACATTTGCATCCTATTATATTACTTGCCAAGGATAAACACTAAAAGATATCCATTGTTTTTGCTGAATATGCAACCATTTCCCTTTGGCTGAAAAGAGGGCTCTCAGTTATGTTCAAGAATCCCCTTTTCCATCGTTAATTTACATGGTTCTTTTAGATCAAATTTGAACCCTCGCTCCAAAGTTGGACATAAAATCTAGGCTTTGTTAATCAAGCCTAACACTTGTCCACAGTGGTGGTTATTAATATATTTGACTAGAGGAAGAACACTTACAAGTACCCAATTCAAGTAATTCTACTGAAATTAAAGAAGAGAGAAATAGGACAGTATGGCTGGGGCCCATCACATAGGAATAGGCTGTCTGAAATGAGAGCAAAGCACAAAGAAGAATAACTCATCAACCCAATGGGATCGTTTACTGATTCCGATGCCATCACCTGAGCCCCTCGATTCGGCAGTGAGTTAAGTTTTCATTTATGTATGCCAACAATTCAAAACAACACTTAAGTCTGTATGATTTGAAATTTTTCTCTCTTGCAACTCAACATCTTGACCCATATACATCATTATTCCTAGGAACATATTTTTTAATAGTTGTCAAGTTATTTTGTTCCAGTAGCTTATGTGTTTATGTATGTACATTTGTGTATGTTTTCTTTACAAAACAGACTTTATTTTTTCCTAACTGCTCAATAGAGTACTCTGAACATCCTGGCAACATTACTTGCCTCATAGACTTATGTAAGTTACTGGTTTTCTTTTCTTTTTTTTTTTTTCTTAAGAGTATGTAAAAGTTTCCCTTTCTTTCTTTCTTTCTTTCTTTCTTTCTTTCTTTCTTTCTTTCTTTCTTTCTTTCTTTCTTTCTTTCTTTCTTTTCCTTCCTTTCTTCCTTCCTTTCTTTCTTTCTTTCTTTCTTTCTTTCTTTCTTTCTTTCTTTCTTTCTTTCTTCCTTTCTTCCTTTCTTCCTTTCTTCCTTTCTTCCTTTCTTCCTTTCTTCCTTTCTTTCTTGGATTTGTATAAAACCTTTTTTTCCTCTCCAGGGATTTGAAGAAATATAAAGCTGACAATTTGCACCTGAAAATTCAGCACTGTGAAACTTACTCTTTTTTGGAGTTAATTCTCCAGTTGAGTACAGAAAGTAATCCTAAAATACCTAGAGATTTTTTGAAGTCTCTAACAAATATACATACCAATAGCATTTTGGAAAATATATGGAGAATTAGATAATTTTTCAATCTTTTAAATAGAAACCATTCCTACTACTGTTAGTCTTTTACTTGATCATTTATGCATGGGAACATGAGGAAGTTCTAGGGTAATAAAAAAAAAAGCAGAAATCAAAATAAAACTTTGCCAGAGACGCAGGCAAAATTGAAGTGTTTGGTGTCTTAAAACTTGATAGCAGTTTAGAAAAATAGTATATGGCATGACGGTGTATGTTTTACATGTGCTTACAAAATTTGTTTTATTTTGTGTACTACTGAGGAAAAATTATGCCAGATTATGCTACTGCAATGTTTCAGGAAACCTTTTTTTTTTTTGGTACACTGTGTAAAAGGAATGGAAAAAATTATATGAGGTATTTATTGATTTCCAGAAATGCATAGAAGATATACAATTGGGAATGCAGGTTAAAACAACATATTTGTTTTTATTTCTGAATCATAAAATATTGCTTCCCTGTCACTTGCCTTGGTGTTCTTTCTCCCTAAACAACCTGTCTGGCCCTGTGACAAACGCACCGACAACATCTGCCATGTCTTTAAGCCGTAAAAACAGCCA
This sequence comes from Eptesicus fuscus, assembly GCF_027574615.1. Taxonomy (NCBI): domain Eukaryota; kingdom Metazoa; phylum Chordata; class Mammalia; order Chiroptera; family Vespertilionidae; genus Eptesicus; species Eptesicus fuscus. The sequence goes on along the minus strand of NC_072475.1, from coordinate 76,523,925 downwards.
TTTAAAGGAAACAGGAAATGAAAAATAATGAGCAATGATGGTTGCTTTTTCTCCATTATCTTTTGTTTTACACTTTATTTCCCTCTGGTCTCAGGTAGATATTTTGCATTATGAAGGCATCCCAATCTATGTTATAAAACAACGAGGCTGCTCCTGCCAGCTGTCACAGTGAAGACAGATCTGCACTGCATCAACCACTCTCTGACCATTACAACATCAACACGTGGTTTTATCTAGACCTGCTCCACCAAAGAAGCGGTCATTGTGTGGTTCTGTTTGTGAAAAGTATGAGTTTAGAGCATTCTAATATGACTCCACAGATTGATCTCCAGTCCTGAAAGGGGCACCTGAGGTGAGCTCACAGCATCTATGACACCAGGGTAGTAACTTAATATTCTACCAAAATATTGCTAGTCTTATAATTTCCACTGGCAATTTCAAAGTGCATTTCTTCAGTGCCCCTTAGTTAAAAGGAGTCTGTTTAAGTGAACACTGTATGTTATTGATGGCTCATGGTTACTTAATATAAAACTATTTGGGATTTTTGTATATGCTGGTGTCCCCCAAAAGCTTACATAAGGCACACTTATAAGTTAAAGGTCTCGCAAGGGCAAAATTTTTACTGGATGCTCTATGGAGCAATATATTCATTTTTAGTTTTTAATATATTGTATCTCACTTGTGAATATTTAAAGAATAAAAGTATTAGAAGTTAGAGAATTACAAAGTTGAAAGCGGGATACCTTTGCAGTTATCAGTGCATCTGTTTTTCTGTTTCAGTTTCTTATGCTATCCAGTATGGGAGTACTATAATAAAGGCATGTGTGAGTAATTTGTAATTACCTGGAAAAAGGAATAGAAAAAGAAGTATAAGATCTCCCACCTATCTAGAACATTCAAACATCCCATCTAGTAGAGCTTTCTGCCTGATACATATTGATCTGGTCCTGAGAAATGTCCCTGGAAAAGGTGTCCCTGGCCATGAGAACATGAAGTTCTCCTTGTTTATAGATGTACTTGCATAGTTCTTTGCCTTACTTCCTCAGCTTATCCCATTTTTATTCAGATGTAGAAGGAGGCTTATGAAGACTTTATGAATATTCAAGCTGTGGTAAGACAATCTTGACTAAACTATTATGAGATTCACCTTTTGTGAATAATTTCTTCAGGAAGGTCTTCTTATTCTGCCAGAACAATGGCTAATATGACTCTACAGATTGATCTATATGCCAGGAGAAGGGTGACTCAAGGAAATAATAGATATCAGATATTTTTTCCTGAAGAGATTCTTTCTCTAGTCTGCTACCAGAAAGCAAATGAGAGAATTAGACCTGAGTCATGATTATTTTTGGCAGCTTCAAACAAAAGACAACAAACATACAAAAACAAAAACAACTATAATTTGTTTTAGGGGTTCAGCAAATAATTTATAGGTAATAGTAAACATTTCTTTCTAGCCAAGATAAAATGTGAAAATTTGTTATGCTTATCTTATGTAATTATAGGAGAAAATGGGTACAAGATATGCAGAGAGAGATTTTTGGCTTAGAGAGCATAACCCAAAGAGTTTTTGCATGGTTACTTAATATAAACAGTATGTTTCCTGATAGTAGAATTTTTCAAATGCTAGTTGGATCAGCCTGCAAAGAGAAATGCTACATAGATTTTTATATGGAAAAAGGTTGTTTTCTTTAATAATAAGAATGCAAATGTCTAATAGTTACTGAGTGTTTATCATGTACAGAAACATTATTTGACCAATTTTCATGAGTTACTTCATTTGATTCTCACCAACTTCTGCTTTTTGAAATGAATGTGCTGAAAGAGAAGAGAAGGAATAAAGATTGGGCCGGGGAAGATGTTGGGATCTGCACAGGCATCACAAGGCCTGAGCCAACACTGTGTGGACTCAAGCTGAGATGGTCCCTGGAGCTCTCCTGATTTGAGGCAATGGGGCAGGTATTCACACCCCGAGGTGAATCAGCTGTGGGAAGATGGCTTCTCAGGACTGAGGCATAGAGTATATGGTGACCACTTCCTTCAGCTCAGACAATTCCCAAAAGAGCTTGACAACTGGCACCTGGGGGGATATATTCTCCAGTCCTGAAAGGGGCATCTGAGGTGGGCTCACAGCATCTATGACACCAGGGTAGTAACTTAATATTCTACCAAAATATTGCTAGTCATATAATTTCCACTGGCAATTTCAAAGTGCATTTCTTCAGTGCCCCTTAGTTAAAAGGAATCTGTTTAAGTGAACACTATATGTTATTGATGGCTCATTATGATGGCATTTCAGGCTGTGTATAATAAGAGACTTAGGCTGAGGAGACCTGGTTAAATTTTACCATTTAACCAACACCCCTGTCACTCTTTCACTTATAAAAAATCTATCAACTCTAAAGTGCCAGGTATTTTTCTAGGCATTGGAGATAGAGGGGGGAGAATCATGTCATGAATATTGATGGGCATTTATTTGTTAAGTGAATGAGTGACAGGTTGGGGAGGTAAATAATTAACACTTTTACTTTTCTCAGACTTGCTGTGAACCAAGCAAAGTTCTAAATTATTTGCATATATTAATGTTTTAAACTCTTGTAACATTGTTATAAGACAGGCACCACTAAACTTAGGAAACTGTGGCACAAGGAGGTTATAAAACATGATATAATTCCCCAGATACTATGGGCTGTATGCCTCTGGCATTTAAAATCTGTCCGCCCCCAGACTGTGCTCTGATCCACATGCAACTAGTAAGTGTAACATTATGCTTCACAGTGTTTATAAAGGCTTTCTGAAGTTGCCTGACACTAGATTCCTTAACATAGTGATAAAGAGTATGTGATTTATGAGGAATTATGGACTTATTATTAAAAAAGAGTGTGCAAAGTTTTTTTCTCCCGACAGAATCTAAATATCTTTATGCATTTTAATCCATTTGAATTAGTCATCCATCCCTAAAAACACTTGAGTCTGATATTTTTGAAGATTTTCTGATTGCCTCATCTGACACATCATCATCTTCTTTTGTGCTGGGATCTGGAACACAGCAGTCACCCAGTCCTTGGGTGACAAGGCCTAAGAATAAGATGGCAAACTCTTGGTTTGTCAGGAAATGCCTGGGACTTCTTCAGTATTAGCATTGAAGATCCATTTCTTGGGAACTTCCTCAGTGCTAAGCAAACTGGAATGGTTTCTGAGTCTATTTTGTAAACATATTCTTGTTGCTGATATTATTGCCCCTACCTCATGGGGAAATACTTGATTAAGTAACTCCAGTCATTTGACTTCAAATACAAAAATGGAAGGGAGAAGGGATACATGGAGAACTGTCCATTTGGACCTCTTTCAGGAAGGGGACTGAGGAGGAGGAGAACTAGGGATTCCCAGATGTTACACTACTTTGAGTGCTCCCTGCAGGACTGTTGGCCGTAGCCCAGCTGAGTGTACCTTCTGCAGCCAGGAGTTTTCAGGAATGCCTCATAGCACTTTCCTGCTTCCTCATATTTCTCACCCTTCAGTCTTCTGGATTGAAAAACAGTAGACAAGAAAATAGAAAAATGAAAAGAAACTTACATGATTTTTGTTTCTAGCTTTACCATTTGTGCCTAATTATTATTAGGATTTTTCCTGACCTAAAGTCTGATCAGAAGCTTTTATAAAAATAGTTACGGTAATGGGGTTTTATAAGTCGTTTCATTTTAACATGTCATATTCAAAATAAAGCGAAAACAAACAAAAAACTGTGCATTTATTTAAGCTGTATGATATCATAAATGATTTGATGATTTAATACCTTATTACTGAAAAAAAATAAAACAACTTATTAGGCAACACTTGTCAACAAAATAAGAATCTTGGTTAAAGAATGTTGAATGGAGTATTTCAAGCCAAAATCAATAAAAACATACAAAAACACAAACAATGACTAATGAGAAAATCAAGCTTTTCATACTTTGATGAATGCCATCAGAATGTGTCAAAACTTGCCATGTAGTACCAGAAGAAAATGAAACCTGAAGAAACACTAATTACAGAAAAACAAGTGACAGCAAAGGCAACTTGAGAATGGCTGATGATATAATTTTACTGAATAGTCAAAGAATTCCTAAGGTCTGAAGTTATTGATACTTGTTTTATCAGTAACATTGGGGACCAAAATGGCAGAATTAAGAACAGTAATATGTATGTTGGAATGACTTTGTTTAGTTATATTGAAAGAGTGACATTCTGCTGTATTGATAATTTCTCAATGGCTATTATCCAAGGTTATACTTGTTAGCTCTTAGCTTGAAAAACCTTAGAGGATAAATGAATTCAGCTATATATAGCATTTAACATTGTAGTTCCTTTAGCTTTCATTATATTTACAGACCAGCCACAATTTAATACAAGATTGATGAATAAAAACATTGGGGAGAAGTGTTGCTTTCCTTTTCTTGTAGGTTGCTGCTGTTGTTATTATTATTACTTTGGTCCCACATACAGACTGAAATTGAATCTTGTAATTTTCCTCTGTGATTACATCTGAAAAGACACAGATTTGAGCATGTACATAGTATACCAGACTGTCAGGGAAGTCTATGATATTTTTAAGCCGGGATACTAAGCATCTCCCTTGTGTCCGAGTAGCCTATTTTTTTTGTGTTTGGTCAGAGGTTGTATTCATCTTTCTTGTGCCAGTGAGGTTTCAATCCCTAGCTTTTCCAAGCAAACTATTGAGAGTGTGGTCTGGTTTTTATTACTGCCTATAGTAAAATGAGAAAGGAAGGAGATATAATAAGGGGATAATTGTTAAGCAAAAAGGAACCAGGACATAATAATTTGGGAAATTATCAAGCTATGTCAATTGCAAAGCATACCAAAATTAATTTACTGCCAAGATAGGTTGCTTTGGAGCAAGAACCAAGGGTGTGGCTAGATAATCACTTTATAATGCCTCAGAAAGATCAAAAGGTCTTTGTGTCCAGTCACACAGAAGGCTTTGTGAAGAGATCAAATGTGTGATGTGTAAATCTCCTCAGACATCTCATCAGAAACTAGGAATAGATATGAGATTATTCAGGAAAGATCTGTAGAAGAGCCATTGTCTAACAGAGTGAATCCATGTGATATACATGGGAGATGTATTAGGTACTTGAGACTTTTATACCAGCAGAAACACTATCAACTTGTATTGAAAGGCACAGTAAGGAGAGAAAATGAAAGGAGGTTGTTAAACTCTCAAAATTCTATAGGCAGGAAACAGAATGATAAAATTACTGAGCTTCAGACACATACTACCCTTCATGAAAAAGGAGAATGTTCCCCATAAAAAAAGCTGTGAGCCCAGATAGTGTAACTTTCAAACACCAAGTATTTTTTTCCAAGATTTGAAACTTAGTTTAATTAGCTAACGAAATCTAAAACTTTTGATGTAAGGAAAATATAAAAATTTTAGATGAGTTGGTTCTCTAATTGGTTGAGACTTTTGGTGACCTTGGGATGGAATGAACGTTATTTGCATATGGGATGGATGTGAATATTTTGGTGTCAGAAGCTGGATTGTTGTAGGCATAATAATAGCCTCCAATAATGTCTACATTTTAATCCCTAGAACCTATCAATACATTATATCAAATGGGAAGGGGGGATTAAGTTTGCAAATGGAATTAAGATTGCTAATAAATTTACATTAAGATAGTGAGGATTATTTTGGATTTTTCTGGGGGGACAATGTTATCACAAAGATCCTTGGATGTGAAAGGGGGAGGAAGGCAGGAGAGTCAGTCAGAGTAATACAATGTAAGAAAGACTAACATTTTTGAAGATGGAAAGAGCCCATGAGCCAAGGAATGTGGGTGGTCACTAGAAGTTGGGAAAGGCAAGGGAGTGGATTCTTCCTAAGTCTTTAGGAGGAATGTACATTTGCCTATACCTTGATTTTAGCTGAGTGATACCTACTTTGGATTTCTGAACCTTAGAACTGTAAGATAATAAAGTTATTTTTTAAGCCATTCCTTTTGTGGTAATTTTCTTACAGCAATGATAGAAAACTACTTCATGCTCCTAGAACACTGATTCTTTGTTAGTTTTTAATAATTTCCATTAGTTATGTAATTGTTTTGCCAGAAACCTGGAGTTTCTCTCTACCATTTCAGAAATTCTTTCCAGAGCTGTGTCACTTTTTGTTGGTATAGAATTCTGAGTAGACAGTTATTTTCTCTCCAGCACTTTAAAATGCTATTCCGTTGTCTTCTAATCTGTGTAGTTTAAAGTTACAAATCCACTGTATTTTCTATTGTTATGCCAAGCAGTCTGGTGCAATTCTGATTTTCATTTTGGGGTAGTTTCCAAATAGAGGCTCTTTATTTTTAGCTTTCAGTAGTTTGTCAATAATGTGCTTACATAGGTGTGTTTGTTTTATATTTATACCTTGGGTGTTTGCTGAATTTCTGGGATTTGTAGTTTGGAGTCTTGGCCCTTATCTCTTCAAATACTTCTTATGCTTCCTTCTATTTCTCTTTTTCTTCTGGGATTTTATTTTTTGACATATTAGATATTATCCTAGAACTCTTGGATACCTTGTTTTATTTTTTACTTCTTTTTGTTTCTCCTTGCATTATTTCTATTGACTTATTTTCATCAGTGATTCTTTTATTTTGTGGTGTTGAATTTATTGATGAGCCCCTCAAAGGCAGAATTAACTTCTATTACCAAGCTTTTTACTTGATTAATTCTTTCAGTTTCTACCTCTTTGCTCCATGGGTCTGCGCATGTTGCCAATCTTTTTCTCCATAGATTTTAACATATTAATCAACTAACAATGAAATAATATATGGTTATTTTATATTCTCTATCTGATGTTTCAAATATCAGAGTGATATCTGAATCTGGTTCTGTGGGTTACTTCATCTCTGAACAGTGTGCTGTGATTTTTGTTTCTTGTTTGTCTTTGTTTGTGTGTCTTGTAATCATTAGTTGACAGCTGAACACTTTGTCAGAGCACAGAGACTGAGGTATATAATATTCATGCCTGGAAATGTGAACTTCTTCTTTTGCTAAGCCTTACAAGTTGTGTTGTCCTAGTGAGAAGATTGGCTACACTTATTACTAGTTGTTATTATTATTGTTATGGTTACTCTTAATGTGCCCCCAATTTCAAATATTTCTATTTTTGCCTTTTGTTCATTGTTTATTGTGAGGGCTGTTTTGCTCTATTCTCTGCTTTAGATCTTATTTTTGCACTTTTGTGTCCAAGAAGGTATTTCTCCACAATTATTCCATTCTCCATGTAGTAGACTGCTGTTGTTTGTCATGCAACTCTTGGTAACCTGGTAGCGGGAGTGAAGGGCATGAACATTCTCTGGTGTTCTGGTTCACTCTTAGTTTTAGGCAGGTGGTGCTTTCCAGATTCTTCATGGTGTAAGGATCTCCTTTTTGGTGATTCTTCCCCTTTCCCAGTGGATAATCTCATGATTACCAGTTTTTCTCATGATTACCTCCTGAGGTCTGTGGAGAAAATGTTGCAGATGAGCGTGGATTATTTTTGTTTTGTTTTTAGTTCCTAGGTGTGTTATTCTTTCACACATGTCTGTACTCATTTTCTAGCAATTTGTTTAAATATTTACTGAATTCTTCTTTCTTACTTATTGGCTTGCTGCATCTGCCCCAGGTCAGTTCATGCTGTGTGATCTTTCTCTAAGAAACACCTGTCTTTCCATCAATTTTGGGTTAGTTTGTTGTCCTGTGCCCTTAGTTCTCTGATGAGTTTAAGAAAAATTTGATTTATCCATTATCCAGCTTTATATGTTGATGTGGTATGGGTGGGAAACAATGCTCTTGCCAGAATTATAGAATTACACATCCTCAGTAGAAGCTTAAATTCTTGTTCCCCTTGTCTGGAAAGTTCTCAGTATTGGTGTAGAAACATATTGAAGCCAACAGCAAATGAAAAACATACTAGATACATTGGAGTTTATCTTTTAGTTAAAATTATTAAATTAGGCATTCTTAAGAGTCATAACTACACTGGAATGCAGTCATGTCCTGGGACCTTCTGTAAGCAACTTTCAGAAGCAACTTTCAGAAGGCATACTCTGCTTAAGATAGAAGAATGTACCCTGTTAAACATAAAATGTATAGCTCTGTGTTTTTTTTTTCTTTCTGCTCTTAAGATAACACAAACCTGAGATGTCTTAGAGATTTATCCTTCTATTCATGTCCACATGATCATAGTCACATAGACCCAGGCAGGATGCCAACAGGAGCTGAATAAATCAGATTGTTGAATCTTGCATAGAAACTGATCACTCAACATAGCCCATGGCACTGAACCTCTTAACTTATGCTTAGTTGTGAATTTTGGTTTAAAAATCCCTTGTATAACTTGGAATGTATTTTCATAATATTTTATTATAAGGACATAGTTTATTATAAGCTCTATAAATGAAGTCACCATCTTCATTCACTCTTTTCCAATCTTATATATATTCTGTACATATACGGTGTATGTTTAATAAGCATTTCAGATTCATTAGACCTTGTGTATACTACCATCCCTACACAAACATGAGTTTTGTTCATCATATACTGATATTATTAGTTAATTTGTAAGGTTGATTGCCAAAGTTGAATGTTTATGAATTGATATTCGTTGTGGTAATGTTTTCTTCATTTCATTTTACATTTTTAAATTGCAGTCATTGAACGATGTGCACATTGTGAATTTCTAATGGGTAGAAGCTGAATTAATATGCTTGAACTCATTCATTTTCCAGTTCAATCTAGTATTTTAGTGCATATTTGCAATTCACCCAGCCAGTATTGTTCAAATAGTGTAAAGCATTGATGACTAAGTTATTTTCCCCAGTCCTAAGTCTGATAGCTTTCTGTTATGAATTTCAGGAACATTTTACTAATACTTTTAGCTTGTGGCGTTTCTTTATGTAATATCTAAAGTTTGATAAAGTTTATTAAAGAAATGTTTTCTATTTCTACAAGATGGAATTGATAACAAGTAAAAATTCATAATATCTGAGATGCCTCAGATTTTACCTTTCTAAAAGAGAAACTTCTTAATATGGTGCTCTCTTCACTATCTTATGAGGAGAAGAAATCAGTATAGACCCGTGGTCGGCAAACTGTGGCTCGCAAGCCATATGCGACTCTTTGGCCCTTTGAGTGTGGCTCTTCCACAAAATACCACGGCCTGGGTGAGTCTATTTTGAAGAAGTGGCATTAGAAGAAGTTTAAGTTTAAAAAATTTGGCTCTCAAAATAAATTTCAATCGTTGTTCTGTTGATATTTGGCTCTGTTGACTAATGGGTGTGCCGACCACTGGTATAGACAATTTCATATTATTAATGTTTTAAGTGGAGAACAAACACAATAATGGCAAAAGACTTTTCTCAGAAAAAATAATAATGTTTAGCTTCAACTTCTTGAGCTTCTCCAGTTTCTTCCTGGATCCTTCTCATTGCTGAAAATGGACAGTGTCTGTCAGTATGCCTGGACCTTCTCACTTTTCTCTGCCTATTGACTCACTTACCATAGAAAAGGTGGGTTGCTTTTTCTTTTACTTATTTGCTTGTTTGTTGTTGTTTGTTGGGTTTACATAATAGTGTCTTTCAACTCCTCATGTTTTATAACAAAGATCCTTTTCTTGTCAACAAAATATTAATAAAAACTTGAAAATATGAGTTAATCAGTGCTGGTAATCTGCAGAAATAACATTGTAACTAAAAGAATTCTAATTAAGATGCCAAAGCCTTCTCCAATTTAAATAACAGTATATTGGCTAAAATATCCTGCACCTAAGAATATCAATGTATAATCCATGGCATTGATTTCAATGTTATTCTGCCAAAATGGCAGAATACTTAAAATGATATTCTGGATATAGACTGCCTGGGATTGAACACTGTCTCTACTAATTAGTTGAATAAGATCAAATAAATTTTAAAATTCTCTGTCTTCTCATCTGTAAAATGGAGTTATTAGTTGTACTTTATTCCAAAGGTTATTTTGAGGATGAAATAGGAAAGTATATATAAATTTAGAGCAATAAGAAAACAATATTAGATATTATTATTACTTTTTGTGAGTTTGAAATAATCATGTAGCATATTAAACCTCCTCCAACTCCTTGGCACCTGGGAGAATAAGAACAATGTGGAACCTAGGTTTAGACTAAAGTTTGTGTAAGGGGCTCAAATGTTTGGTGACAGAAGAAGAGCTGACTTTGGGTGGTGAGCACACAATGCAATATACAGAATTGTAGTCTTGAAACTTACATACTTTTATTAACCAACTAGAGGCCTGGTGCACGAAATTCGTGCACGGGGGGTGTGTGTCCCTTAGCCCAGCCTGTACCCTCTCCAATCTGGGACCCCTTGAGAGATGTCCTACTGCCCATTTAGGCCTGATCCCAGTAGGAATGGGCCTAAACGGGCAGTCGGACATCCCTCTCACAATTCAGGACTGCTGGCTCCCAACTGCTCACCTGCCTGCCTTCCTGATTGCCCCTAACTGCTTCTGCCTGCCAGCCTGATGACCCCCTAACCACTCCCCTGCCAGTCTGTCACCCTCTAACCACTCCCCTGCCAGCTTGATTGAAACCTAACTGCTCCCCTGCCAGCCTGATTGCGCCTAATTGCCCTTCCCTGCAGGCCTGGTCACCCCTAACTGCCCTCCCCTGCTGGCCATCTTGTGGCAGCCATCTTGTATCCACATGGGGGCAGCCAACCTTGACCACATGGAGATAGCCAACTTGTGTGTTGGAGTGATGGTCAATTTGCATATTACTCTTTTATTAAATAGGATGTCACCCCAATAAATTTAATTTAAAAAATCTGCAGCAATATTTTTGGAAATGGGTTTGGCATTTTCAAAAGAATGTCTGGGTTTTCAGCTACTAGAAATGTAAATAGGCATCCTTTAGCCCTACTTGTCATGGTGGCTACCTCGGCTCTGACATGCATGGTTCAATATACGTATTTCTACCGAGTTCATTTGGTAGAAATGTGGAGGTGGCTGTAAAAAAAAAAGGCAGATGGGTCAGTATAATTATCCAATTCCATTCCTCTTACTATTGTAGCTTAGAAAGCTGGAATCACTTAGATAATAATTTATATATATTCATCTTTGATCAGCTTCCTTTTGCTGCAAAGTATATGAAAGACGTCTATGGTACTATGTTGATTTGGGGGATCGGTTAGGAAGAATATCTCCTGGTGTACATCATTTTGTACCAGTAAGAACACAGCATAAATTGCCATCTTGCACTGTTTTCTAATGCTTCTGTTGAAGAGATAGAGGGAAGACTTTGAGGAGTCAAATGAACCCAGCTCCCATAACTAAGAATTATGAATAAGCCATTATAGGTTGTTAGAACAATCCTGGGTTTCTGAGTAATATAAAAACGAAGTTTGCTAAAATAACCTCAAAATGGTCTGCTTGTGTAACAGTTCAGGAACTAAGAGGCAGACCAACAGGATATTTATTTCCTTGAGGATCAGTAGGAATTTATTTTATTTCCTCTCCTGATGGCTCTTCTAACTCCCTCTTTACCTTCTTGTGGATGAAATTACACATCACCATAGAGATAAAATAAAACAGCCTGGCAAATTCAGACTCAGACAAGCATATTTAATTTACCTTTCAATTTGGCTGTTGCTTCTCTCTCTACTATGGTACTCAATTTGGTTTCCAACTAGCACAAGCTGTTTTAACTGTCAGTCAAACAAATTAGAGTCAGGAAGGGCCAATTATGTCATCAAGTCTATCTTTTCACCAGAGTAGGAGAGAGCTGATGTTACTTTTCTCTTCTGTTTTCTTCCATGCTAGAATTGAGCATTTTTTGTACTACTTGAGGGCAAAGAAGATAAGAATCAATAATAAAAGTAGATGTGTGTTGGGAGGACTTGTATCTTAAATGGGCTGGAGGGGTTTCACTTAAGCATTTGCTGAGCACTATTCATTCCATTGGATGATAAATGACCTAGCCTCCATTTTCTTTTTACTAGCAAAATAGAAATAGGCATTTTATCACTACACGTAAGTCAGATGTAGAATTCTATTATCGGCATATATATTTTCCCAGGGAAATAAATTTGCCACAGAATCATCCTGATCTGATGACAGATCCTGTCAAATTTCTCTTTTACAATAAGAGTATTGATTTATGGGTTTCTATATTTGGGGACGAGAGAGAGAGAGAGAGAGAGAGAGAGAGAGAGAGAGAGAGAGAGAGATTAAAAAGGGTACATTTATAAGTATGTGTATATATGCATATGTGTATGTGGAGAGTGTGTATGGAAATCCCTTATGTGGAACATAGGAGAAACTGACTTCTGTTATTTAAATGCTGATTCTTGTGATGTCAGACATGGAGTCAGACATCAGGTATTTTAGTAAAGAAAAAAATGGAGAAAGGTGGAAGCTAGGTCATAAATTAAGCTATATGATTTCTTAATACACCATTTCACCATTTTCTCTTCCTGGTATCCTATTGATTGAAACATTACTATTCAGTTTTATGCCTAAAGTAATTCTAGTGGTAAATTATATACAAATAAAAATAATATATATTGATAATAATATAGCCAAATGTGTTTTGAAATCTGATTTATTCAACCATGTTTGTTAAAATTCATCAGTAGTCAGTACTGCCATCTCATCTCATACTCTGATTTTTGTAATAACTAAGGAAGTAATAGAAGATTAAAATGAAAAAAGAAATAGGTATGTATCTGTAATGACTGAATTTTCTCAGGATTTATCACAGTTTTGATTCATTCTAGGCTTCGTAATTATCTTTCTTATATGTGTGATGTTCCAGGAGTGATCCTCTATCAAGGTGTTTCTATCTTATTATGGCCGGAAATGACTTTTTAAATACAGAGGATAAACCTTGAACTCTTACTAATATCACAACTACTTGTCCTCCTGAATGCCCAACACCAACAATAGGAATAACTGCAACAGGAGCACTTTTCACTTATTAAGAATATTCATGGTGTCTACCTTTGTTTTGCAAATGAAGACAAAAAGGCTTGAAGAGGTTAAGTGCATAACATAGCTGAAGTTACATACTTAGTAAATGATAGAGCTGGCAATAAACCCAAGTAAATTTGACATCAGAATCCACAGAATTAAACCACGTCCTTCAATGTGTGCATGTCTGTGTGTACAAATGTGTGTATGTGTGAGAATTGTGCATGTCAGTTGGAAGAGGATAGATAATGTGAAGGAGAGGACTATGAGGTGATTGATCAGGTGACAACAGCAGCATAACTCTGATCAGAGTTTTACATTTTAAAAATCATAGTTATTGAATAATAGGAGCTACAACTGTGTGTCTTTAAATGATTAGAAATAAAGACTAATTTATATTATTCATGTTATATTATTACTGTTATTTAAGTAATGGTCAATATCCTATTTGCTAAATAGTTTTATTTTTATTGTTTTATCTGTGTGTGGTTGAGAAAAAAAAAGAGAAAATAGGTATCTGAAATACCTTATATAAAATTTTAAGAAGATAACCTCCATATGTAGTGTCATGTCTATATTCTGTGATTTTTTGTCTTCAGGGACTGCATGTTTACCATCTTCGGCAAAGCTATTTGACAAAATAAGGAAATACTAAAGTAACCTCATTTTGAAAAAACAAAATGGAAATAGAGCAGATGTCACTTTGTAAATAGAGAACAAAAAAGGTTTCTGTTTGTCAGCAAATAAAAAGTTTAAAATAATTTCACCTCATTACTGAAGTCTAAAGAGTTAGACTTTAAATAATTATAAAATTACTGATGGGTGGAAGTAACACAATTAAACTTATGCAAGCTCTATGGGTGTCATTTATACATTCAAAGGATCATATTTATTTTCGCAGATAATGAATTATGCAGTTAGAGCTATTTTTCTGTTTTGTACAATTTAAATTATGTATTAAACTGCATTTAAATAAAAAATTAAAAAATTTAGTCTGCATCTATTACAATGGAGGATGGCAGGTGTAATATAGGAGGCTTGATTTACTTCCAGCTTCTTGCTGATAAAAAAGATTCAGAATTAATCATCAAACCAGCCTGAAAAGAACTCTTTAAACTTGTATGTTTCCAGACAAATTTATTTTTAAATGCTCCTCAAGCCCATCCAGCTAGTCTATTACCTACTATTGTCATTGATGAGACTTTGATAATGAGAAATATTTGAGTTTCCTAATTCTTAGCTGTAATTTTTTTAAAACTGTCAAAAAATAATAATAAACCTATAGCATACAGTTGGGTTTGGAGAAAGGTGGTTTGTTTAGCATCCATTCCTCTTTCCTAATTACATTCAAATGTTTTCTTTCTATTCTGTGCAGTGCAGTGGGGCTCTTAAGTGTGTGCACTGTTCTGCCCTTGGCTGGGCTCAAACCAAGGTCAATTAGAATCAGAAACATGAGCATGCCACAAAGATGTAAGCATGATCAATTCCATTTCATTCCCAAAAAGGCTCTCAGACTGCATGCCACCTGCTGAAAGGCCCATGACACTTTCCATATTCTCCAGTCCAATTTCAAGCTTTGATCTCGCATCTTACCATCAATATTGTCTTCTTCCCAAATCCTTTTTAAATGTGCCCCTTGGTTCAGATAAGCTATAGCCAGTTTCTGTGATTTGCAAATAAAGAACACCAATATTGCAAGATCCTAGTAGGTCTGTATTGTTTTAACTTAAAAGTACTGCGACATTGGGATGCAATGAGTTATTCATGGTGTGAACGAAAGAAGCCACCTGCTGACCTGACAAGTTCAGGGGAGGCCTGTGTGGCAGTCTTGAAAACTCAGAGACCTAAAATAACCACAAAAGATGGTCTGAAAATTAAATATTTAACTACAAACAGGTTATAGTGGGCAGTCATTCCTAAGCTGATATTTTCCCTGACAAAGATCAACTTAGATCTTTCCTGAGCCCATTTGCCTTTTTTGCCTCTAAGATAATATATCTGTGAGATGTCTGGGTAGCTTGTAACTTCCTCTTTCGCTGGAGCCCCTGGGGCACAACCAAATGTGGTAGGCGCCAGGACAGATGCCTCAAATTCCTTCATTATCATGTTAATTGTTCCTGTACCCACCTTAGTATGTGTCCATCATTTTACTTTTTATCCAATCCCAGGGGTTTCCCACCGGTTGACTTTATCCCACCTCCTTAATCCGTCACCAATGAATTTCATGTAGCCGACCTATGTCCCTCCTTTGATGGCAATGTATAAATACAGATGTAACCCGCCATTCTTTGGAGCATTATCTCAATTCATTGAGGTTCTGCTTCCCGGCATATGTCGACAGTTTGGCTCAAATAAACTCACTAAAATTCTTTACAGGTTTCAATGTTTTTTTTTCGTTAACAATGGTTTGTCAAAGTATATCATTTAGTTGTCAAAATCTGCTCCTTACAAACATATCAAGATAGCTGACCCTGGGAACACCTACAATATTTAGCCTAGGTTTGGTATATAGTTTTGTGCCATAAGATTCCTTATGAAGAATGTTTTATTTTATTGGCTGAAGGCTTCATCCTCTAGGATTGTTCCCCCCCCCCCAAAAAAAAAAAAAAAGTAGAATATAAGGATGAATTTAAAGTTGCTGACAAAATATTATAAGATCTAGGAATTCAATGAAGATTATAATAGAATAAGTTCCTTAAGATTGGTAAATTGGTCATAACATATGCTCCTATAAGAATGTAGGTTTGTGTTGCTAATATAGACTTTTTAAGATAGTTTGTTCTAAATTATTCAAATGATATTTAACATGGCTTATGATGCAAAACCAATTTTCTCAGTTAAATATTATGCATTTTAGAGACATAATTTTACCTTTTATAGATGTAACATTATATGCATACTAGAGGCCCAGTGCACGAACTTCGTGCACGTAGGTGGGTCCCTCAGCCCGGCCTGCACCCTCTTGCAGTCCAGGACCCCTTGGGGAATGTCCATCTGCTGGGCACCACCGCCACTATGCTCGCCAGCTGTGAGCACGGCTTGTGGCTGAGTGGTGCTCCCCCTTTGGGAGAGCACTGACCACCAGGGGGCAGCTCCTGCGTTGAGCGTCTGCCCCCTGGTGGTGAGTGCACGTCATATCGACCTGTCCTTGAGCCATTCCGTTGATTTGCATATTAGGGTTTTATTACATAGGATTTATAAGTTGAGAGTATTTCTAGAAAAATAAATATAAAATTTTGTGAACATTTTCCTGTGAAATTTACATAGCTAATAATTAAAATTCTAATATCCCTATGGGTCTTTCTTTTCTTTATTGTGATCTTAATTTTTTTTTTTCTAATCCATGCTCTTCCATTAACTTTAAACAACAATAATTGCTTTTAAGCATAGATTTGTTTTTTTTTCAGATTATTTCCAGGGAAATAGACCAAATACTAAGCTAATCTATGCAAGCACCCACATTTGTGACCTTCCTCAATTATAAGCAGTGGCTAATTGAGATTAACATGAGAGTGGATGGCATTCTTATATCCTCAACATTTTGTTCAGGTGAAGGTGCACATAATTAGCTGTTCAATCACATGTATACAAATTGAGTTCTATTTTTAAACAATATTTTTTGTAAAATATTTTTAATGTTTTTATTAACATTAGAGATAGAGGAAGAAAGAGGGAGAGAGAGAGAGAGAAAGAAATATTGATGTGAGAAAGAAACATTGTTCAGTTGCCTCTGGTACATGACCATGGATGGATCCCACAACCTGGGCATGTGCTCTGACCATGATTTGAACCAGCAACCTTTCAGTACATGAGATGATGCTCAATCAACTGAGCCACACCGACCAGGGACATAAACAAGATTTTTTTTTTAGTATTGTAAGAAGTACAACATCACATGCAAAACAATTAAAAACAAAAGAATAGCAAAAGCATTTGCTAAATATGTTTTTGTGATGATGATGATATTTATTCTTTCATATTTCTGCTAACAGATAGATTCAACTTTGAATGCTTTTCCTGAAAAAAGTACCTATTTAATCTATTATGGGATTGTGAAGGTTAATATTAGGGGACAATTGCTACATGCACTCAGAAATGGTTATTATTTTATTGTTTCTTGTCTGAGGTCTTGTCTAGGGTCCTGAACTGTCATTTTATAATTCTAAAAAGTATGAGTGCTATTACCAGAAGAGGTGGTTCACCACCAGGTATGAAGCATAGTTGTGTTGTTGTTGTTAGTTATTTTGTTTTTGTTTATCACTGAAACTGAGATGACTTCCATATCTGACAATTGTGTGACTGTGAATGAGCTATGCGATAATTAAAGGTTGAAACTTCTCATCTAGTGCAAGAATTTATGAACAGCAATCCAGCACATATCAGAGTCAAACAGCTCTTCCATCCCTCCAGATCATTTATTTTTCTAATGAAAACAAATGTTTCCCATATAATTGGGTCAAAATGTGTACTACAATGGAGATACTTCCATATCCAAGGACAGATACAAAATACATCATCCATCACATTTGCTAAACTCAGAAACAGGTTGGTGGGAAGAAAGAAAAACATTTATGACATCTGCAATTTTCTATCCTGCAGTGAAGTAATTTAGGTACATTCTCTACCCCTCTCTTATGATCATAAACTCTCTGAAAGCAGAAATTTGGTCAAATACATTTGAAATCCTTTCCACCAAGTGGTTACTATAGAATACTAATGCAGATATTTTTAAAAATATATTTATTAATTTTTTACAGAGAGGAAGAGAGAGGGATAGAGAGTTAGAAACATCGATGAGAGAGAAACATCGATCAGCTGCCTCCTGCACACCCCCTACTGGGGATGTGCCCGCAACCAAGGTACATGCCCTTGACCGGAATCGAACCTGGGACCTTTCAGTCCGCAGGCCGACACTCTATCCACTGAGCCAAACCGGTTTCGGCAAATGCAGATATTTTTAAAGAAAAAGCAAATTCTAATCATACCTTTAATAATGAGAAAAATAAAATTATTAATGACAGTGTAGTTCTTATGAAAATTTACTGTGTGTCACACATTAATCTGAGAGTTTTAAATTTATTAACTCATATAATATTCTCAAAACCCTATAAGTAGGTGCTATTATTATACCTACTGTACAAAGCAACAAATACTTGCCAAAGTAACTCCCCTAGTGAAAGGAGATAGGGAATTTAAATTCATACATTCTGGCTCCATAGACTACTCTCTTAAACACCCTTTCTTTTTTCCTTTCTTTCTTTCTTTTTTTTTTTTTATTTGCTCTTCAATGAAAATTATAATGATGGCTCTATTTTTATTGTTGTAACAAATTAGCACAAATTTAGTGGCTTAAAACAACCAAAACTCATTATCTTACAGTTCTGGAAGTCAGAAGCCCTAAAATCAAGGTGATAATCAGGTTGCATGTTTTTGAAGCCTTAGGGAAGAATCCATTTCCTAGCCTTTTTCAGCTTCTAGGGTTGCTCAAACTCACTGACTGTGGGACCCGCTATGAGCCATCAAATCATCACACCCTCTACTTTTCCTTCCTTCCTTCCTTCCTTCCTTCCTTCTCTTTCTTTCTTTCTTTCTTTCTTTCTTTCTTTCTTTCTTTCTTTTCTTTTTAAATATATGACATTGTGTCAAACTTTTAGGTGTACAGCATGTTGGTTTGATACACTTATGTATTGCAATATGATTACCACCATCGCATTAGCAGAAATCCCACTTCTGGGTGTACAGTGTGCTTCTTTCTAATCCTATCTAATAAAAGAGTAATATGCAAATTGACTGTCACTCCAACACACAAGATGGCTGCCCCATGTGGACACAAGATGGCCACCACAAGATGGCCAGCAGGGGAGGGCAGTTGGGAGGAATCAGGCCAACAGGGGAGGGCAGTTGTGAGTGATCAGGCCAGCAGGGGAGGGAGGTTGGGAGGGACCAGGCCTGCAAGGGAGGGCAGTTGGGGGTGACCAGGCTAGCAGAGGAGGAAAGTTGGGGGCCACCTGGCCTGCAGGGAAGGGCAGTTGGGGGCAACCAGGCTAGCAGGGGAGGGCAGTTGGGGGTGACCAGGCCTGCAGGGGAGGGCAGTTAGGCATCAATCAGGCTGGCAGGGGAGTGGTTAGGGGGTAATTAGGCTAGCATGCAGAAGCGGTTAGGGGCAATCAGGAAGGCAGGCAGGCGAGCAGTTGGGAGCCAGCAGTCCTGCATTGTGAGAGGGATGTCCAACTGCCCATTTAGGCCTGATCCCGGTAGGATCGGGCCTAAACGGGCAGTCAGAAATCCTTTGAGGAGTCCTGGATTAGAGAGGATGCAGGCTGGGCCGAGGGACACAACCCCTTGTGCACGAATTTCATGCACCGGGCCTCTAGTTTACAATAAGCCTGTCAGTTCAGTTAGGTAATTTGTCCATCTTATTATCAATACAATTATTTACCAATATAGGCTGCATTAGTTGTGAATACATGAAACACAGAGTTTATTATTGTATTATTACTTATTAATTGTTGTATTGTTTTCCATATGAACACCGTGTATATATGAAGGAATTGAAATAATTATCTCACAGAGGTATCTGCACCCCAGTGTTCACTGCAGCATTATTCACAATATCCAAGATATGGAAATTACCTCAGTGCACAGCAATGGATGAATGGGTAAATAGCATTTGGTGAATATTTACACAATGAGATATTATTCAGCCATGAGAAAGAAGGAAATCCTGCTATTTGTGACAACATGGATGGACCTTGAGGGTAATATGCTCAGTGAGATAAGTCAGAGAAAGACAAATAGCATATGATATCACTTACATAGGTAACCTTAAAAAGGCTGAACTCATGAAAACAACCTCTACTTCAGTTTTCTAACCTTGACTTTTCCAACTAATTCTTTATTTTTATTTCTTATTTATTTATTGAGTTAAAAATATGTAAACATCTTTATTATTGAAAGTATTACATATTCCCATTTTTCCTCATTCACCCATTAGTCCATCCCTGCCCACTGTCCTTCACCCCAGGCCTTGGCCACACTATTGTCTGTGTCCATGGGTCATGCATATATGCATTCAAGTTCATGGTTGATCTTTTTCAACCCATCCTCCCCAGCCTTCCTTCTGAGGTTCAACAGTCTGTTCCATGCTTCTATGTCTCTGGGTCTATTTTGTTCATCAGTTTATTTTGTTCATTAGATTCCACATATGAGTAAAATCATGTAATATTTGTCTTTTTCTGACTGAGTTATTTCGCTCAGCATAATATTCTCCATCCATGCTGTCTCAAAGGGTAAGAGATCCTTCTCTTTTTACTGCTTCATAGGATTCCATGGTGTAAAAGAACCACAGCATTTTATAAGGACCTTGTGATTACATTAATCCTTCCTGGATAATCCAGCTTAATTTCTCTATTTCAAGATTTGAAATTAGTAAAATATGAAAAGTCTAATTTGAATGTAAGATGACACATTTATAGGTTCTGAAAGGAGGGTATGGGCATCCTATTGTCCTTCAGGGAGATAATTTTTCAGTTCACTGCAGTGATCGATCATATGTAAAAATTTAGAAACAGCAGTCATGGTCTTTTTACCTCAACCAAAAATAGGAAAAGGATACGCTTCTATTATCAGAATCAGAATTTCAGGAGTTTATGAAAACATTTGAATTTTGTAGCATTTATATCTTGTTCTCTCCCTCCTACTCACAAATCAAATGATTTGAACTTATTTAAAAGAGAGATCAGTCATTTTTTTCAGAGGTTTAACAACAGGATTAAGGGAAAGCCAATTGCAAATAACTGAACAGATCTGCTTTATCTACACATAAAAATAACTTTAAACTTCAATGTCTGATCCTTTTAATATTTTGCATTTTATTTCTCTTTCTCTTGTTCTGGCCACTGGTATGACTGTTTAGAAGACTGAATTTATAAAATAGCTGAATAAAATACCAGAAAGCCAAATTCTGATGCTACTCAAGGACTTTCTCAAGAGTCCAAAGGAAGCCTGAAGGCTATGATTTTAAAATTTGACATTAATTATAGCACCTATATATGCTTCAATTTTTATAAAATGGTTTTATGCACATTGCTTCTTTCTAATTTACAATAAGCCTGTCAGTTCAGTTAGGTAATTTGTCCATCTTATTATCAATACGATTATTTACCAATATAGGCTGCATTAGTAAGCAGTTGATCTTGGACTACAAACTCATTCTATGATTCCTAATCTTCTTAACCAAAGATACTATTTCAGCTTTTAAAAAGTAACCTATTTGGTTTCAGAATTTTCTAGATTCACTTAGTGTTTTGCAAACAACAATAAATTGTTAAATGGCTATTACATAAATGCTTAATTAGTTTTAAAACTAAAACATCTATGTTTTAAAAAACTATCACTGGCCCTAGCCAGTTTGGCTCAGTGGATAGAGAGAGCATCGGCCTGTGGACTGAAAGGTCCCTGATTTGATTCAGATCAAGGGCACCTGGGTTATGGGCTAGATCCCCAGTAGTAGGTGTGCAGTAGGCAGCCCATCAATGATTCTCTTTCATCATTGATATTTCTCTATCTCTCTCCCTCTCCTTTCCTCTCTGAAATCAATAAAAATATGTTTTAAAAAAACTATTACTGGAAAACACAATCACTAAATTAGATTTAACATAGAATAGAATCATATAGTTATGAGTAATACAAATGCATATATATGTGTACGTATATATGAGGAACTTGTATGTATTTATTTAAATAAGTAGAGGCCCGGTGCATGAAATTCGTGCACGGGGTGGGGGGGGGTGTCCCTCAGCCTAGCCTGCACCCTCTCCAATCCAGGACTGCTGGCTCCCAACTGCTCACCTGCCTGCCTTCCTGATTGCCCCTAACCACTTTTTCCTGACAGCCTGATCAGCCCCTAACCAATGTCTAACTGCTCCCCTGCCAGCCTGTTTGCCACCAACTTCCCTCCTCTGCCAGTCTGGTCACCCCTAACTGCCCTCCCCTGCATGCTTGATTGCCCCCAACTGCCCTCCCTTGCAGGCCTGGTCCCTCCCAAATGCCCTCCCCTGCTGGCCATCTTGTGGTGGCCATCTTGTGTCCACATGGGGGCAGGATCTTTGACCACATGGGTGCAGCTATCTTGATCTTGTGTGTTGGAGTGATGGTCAATCTGCATATTACTCTTTTATTAGATAGGAAAGAGGCCTGGAGCATGGGTGGGGCCAGCTGGTTTGCCCTGAAGGGTGTCCTGGATCAGGGTGAGGGTTCCCTTGGAGCATGGGGAAGCCTGGGCAAGGGGCCTGTGGTGGTTTTCAGGCTGGCCATGCACCCTGACGACCCAAGCGGAGGCCCTGGTATCTGGGATATATTTATCTTCTACAATTGAAACTTTGTAGCCTGGAGCAAAGCCAAGCCTTTTACTCGCTCTGTGGCTGCTGCCATTTCTGTTTGGATTTGTTTACCTTCTATAATTGAAACTTTGTAGCCTTAAGTGGAGGCCTGGGCCTGCCAGGGCAGGTTGAAAGCTTGGATTCCTCGGTCGCCGTGGGCAACCCTAGCCTGCTCTCTCTAGCTCCGTGGCTGCCACCATTTTTCTTGGGATTTATCTTCTATAATTGAAACTTTGTATTCTTGAGTGGAGGCCTGAGCCTGCCAGGGTGTGTGGAAAGCTTAGCTTCCTCTATTGCTGGAGAAACCCAAGCCTCCCTCCTGCTCTCTGTGGCGGCAGCCATCTTGGTTGGGGTTACTTTGCATACATGCACTGATTGGCTGGTGGGCATGGCTGGTGGGTGTAGTGGAGTGATGGTTAATTTGCATATTATTCTTTTATTAGGTAGGATGAGTTTCATTGGCAAAGAAACATATTTTGGAATGAAGTGGTGACTTTGACAGAATTAAAAAAAAAAATCTGAATGTATGTATCCCTTCCTCTCTTTCATTTTTATCCTACCTTGGATTTTCCTGGTTTTCCCTCTGAGGTAGATTGCTTTAGTATCCCAATAGTTCAACCTTCTCCAAACATCAATCCATTCTTTTTTTTTATTAATTTCTTTATAATGCTATTATTATTCAGACAATAAGTCACCATGTGTTGAGCACTATAGCAAAACCTAGAGCCCTGGAGACAGAAAGAAGAAAGTAGTCCCTGCCCTTCAAGAATGTATGAGTCACTAGGTGAGATCATACATGTATACATACTAGTAGCTGATTACAATAAAAGACAGAAGGCAAATATAATATGGATAGAGATATGTAACTGTGACCTATTTTACCATCAAAGTGTTTATTTTCTTGGTATCTTGCTTTATTTACCTATGGAGAAAGATGTCTGATAAAATATTTTAGCAACAGAGATAAAATTATTTTTATCACTATTACTGATATTGACATATCCTTAGCAGAAGACTTAATGGAAGAGGATGTATAAAGATCTGAATAAATAATCTTACAAAGTAATCTTACAAAATGAAGTTTCACGTGTTATGGTAAATTTACAGTAGTGCTATCTTATGGGGGGGGGGGTGTTCTAATACTTTTCCAATCACGTGTTAATGTTATATGTTTGCAGATGAAATTAGTCCTGTCTATACATATTAGGACATGGTTCTACAGAATACCACCTAAATAAATAATGTTAAAAGCAATGTTGCTAACATCTCACTGGGCATATGAAGCATAGGGAATGCTTTTCAATTAAAACAGAGATAACTGTTCATCAATTTTTTTTTTGTAAGAGGAGTTCAGGAATATGCTTTTTATAAGCACTGTAGTAATTCTGACATGTGGTTCAAAGAACTCACTTTGTGCAAAACGAATATCCACAGGAAAAAAAATAAGCAAAAATTCTCAATTTTTCTAGATTATCATACACACACACACACACACACACACACACAGAGAGAGAGAGCTTCAAGCAATCTCTAAAACATACAGCAAATGGCCAATTCTGCTTAGGCTTAGTCACTTAAGTGCCTTTTATTTATGAGCCACGAATGAGGTCCTCAGGAACAACCTTTGCTTATTTGACCCTATTCTAAATGCACTTATTGAGGCATAGTGATCCATCCAAGGATGGATTCCTAATTTCTAGAAATTTAAACTTGGCAGTCACATTGATAAATCAGTTCTACATAGAAGTCAATACCAACTTTTTTATCTCAAAGTTCACCTCAGTCTAGTGCCAGTGATTGTCTTCCAGTAAAATATTGACGGGCCTGGCAATATTCTTTTTTTAATTGTCAAAGCCACTTGGATTGAATTTTCCAGGCAGATGGCTTGCAAAGTAGTGACATGTCACCACCTTCAGATTTTTTTCAGTGAGTGATATCCCACAGCCTTCAGACTGAAAATCACTTTGCCCAGTTTTAATCATGCATTCTTTGTCAGTTAAAGTTGCCAATTATCCTGTATATATATATTTAATACATACTAGTGTTCTGCTGATAGGAAACAATATATTTAACTTCACAGATGTAAAAACAAATAATTTACAAAAAACTAGAACACTTGCTATAATTATTTCCAAAATGCAGACCAAAAAGACCAGTATTCTGTAACAGTAACAGGTGATGCAAAGAGAGATGGTTGAACAGCCATTATTTTCCAAAGTTTCCACTTTATTTTTAATTTCATGTGCATTTTAAGGAAATTAAATTTCCTCTTGTGTATTATTTTTTTTTCCTTACAAGAGAAACATTTATTGTTAGGATAACATTTTATGATAAAATTGTGCTCCTGACATTTTGTTAATGTGGCCAATATTTTGTCTTTGATTTTGAGAAGTAGACAAATACACATAATTTTAGAGGTTTTTGAATAGGCAATATTCTAAAATACAATTAAAATGACAAGAAGGAAAGACAAATAGGCATACAAAAAATGAAATTTAAAGGGAAATGCTACCATTTTAGAAAAATTCTTAGTGCAAGAAATAATCAAAGTGAATCATTCAAGAGCATTGTAATTAAAAACAGAAAACCTGGTTGCTAATATTGAGCAAATTCTAAACCTTGATGTGGTTCACTTTATCTTCTGCAAATAGACCTCTTCTTGTGTGTGCTGTTCAAGCTCTGCAGTTCCAGTGATGATTACATAAAGGGAGCCGCTGTTTTCTGAACTTCTGTCATGATGTGTCACCTGTGGTGACTATGAATCTTTCCCTACCCACATCCCTCCCTGCCTTGGAGAATCTTATTTAGAGGGTCAGGGGTTTAACTCCCACATTTAAATATTAACATGAGGTCTGGGTGAGTTTTACCACTTAGGCATTTTAGACCATACTGAAAGGATTATTTGGAATATTTTACTGGGAGGAAATAAGCAGCAAACACTTAAAGGCATGACTAATATTTAGCCAAAACTCATTGGCATGCAATTACAATATGGAATACTTCTAATCAGGTTTGCAAATGACCACTTCTGGTTGCAGCTTCCTCCTCTGACCACAGAGGTCCTCCTGTTCCCCATTCCCAGCAAAAGGGCAGCTGAAGAGTTAGTGGGTGTCACCGCAGATGGCCTGCAGGATTTTGTTTTAGGCTTTAGCTACAGGTTTTCTAGATTGGACAGTATCTAGAAAGTATTTTTACAATATTACCCCTGGGTCAGTGTATATCCATAGAGAAGTCTAGTAAATCCACAGAGAAGTTGCTCAAAATCTTTGAAGTAAGATTGCAATTGGTTTCTGGAGAGTCTAAATAGACTTGAAAACGAATGAGCAGCACAATGACAGAGTGCTTGCGATATTTCACAGGTTTTTGTTTGCTGGGAGCTAGACATTTTCCTTCAAATTCAGAATATGTTTCGAGTGAAAATCAGAAGTTATTTTCATTCTGAATAAATTTAGTCACAAAGGAAACCAATAGGAAAGGATTGAAGAAAAGTAGGTAAGACAATGTGGAACCTTCAAAGAAGTTGACTTCAGTGCTGGCAGGTGACAGCTCAGTGATAGACCCTCAGCAAAGGAGAAGGAAGGAAAGGGAGGAGATGAGAGAGAAAGAGAGAGAGAGAGAGAGAGAGAGAGAGAGAGAGAGAGAGAGAGAGAGAGATATTACTATACATAGGATTGAACAATGAAATATGTGAAGATTGAAATGCATAGAATATGAGGAATGTGCTGTAAAGACAAAAGGTATTTGATAAATTGCAGCAAGAGCAACAGAACCTTCAAAGAATTGTTGAATACATTAAAAGCTTTTGAAACTGTGCTACAATTTTATATCATAAGTAACAAGACATGCATCATGACTTACTCTAGGATTTCAAAAACTTAACAGTTTCAGAATGTGGATCTACTAGTAAGCTTATGCAATACATAGGAAAAAACCGGGGGTGCTGTCCATTAACAGTAGACAGTTATCGTGGAAGACTTTCACTAGAAATGCTGAGTGATCTTGAATGGCAGAAAAATGAGAAAAGGTAGGGGAATGGGAACAGTATAGTTCAAAGAAAGTGTTAGTGTCAAAACCTGTGTTTTTGAGAGGAGATAGGAAAATGGAGGGCAGGGAGCCAGGGTCTGGCACCTGAGAGCTAACAGGTTGGGAAGCTGGGAGCCCACACAGAGCCTACATGCAGAATAATAGATACAGGAGCTGCTGTTTGCAGGAGGGTTTGGGGCTTTCGTTGGTTTCCTTCACCACCATCTATAGACAGACTGACTTTTTAGAGTGCCAAGAACAAATGAAAATGGGATATTAATGATCTCTTACTGACACCCTTGTGAGGAGAAGGCAATTGTTAAAGTTCACCTTACAATTGAATGTGTCAACGATTATTTGAGAAGTTTAACTTAACTGCTTGGTGAATTTGGCCTTAGGCTTATATGTGCAGTGGTTAAATGTTTCCAAAATATCCCCCTTTGTTTTAATTTGTAAGTAAAGAAAACAAATTAGACAGTATATGAAGTAGAGATGCCTCCATCCAGGAGACCCTCCAGCTATATAACTACTGGGCTAGTGCCCAGAGTGGGACAGCTTGACTTCAGCCAATCTTACCTGTACTCCTGTAAGTGAAGATAAATTGTTGGCAAAATATGAAGATGTTAACAGCAAGCTGTGTTTTGTGATCTCCCTGAGGAGGAATTGTGTTATTTCTGTTTTAGTATCTTTCTTCTATTCTGTGTGACTCGATAGCTAAATGTATTTACTCACATAGATGTCAGTTCCAAGTTATACTGAAACTACTGATGAAATCTGTGTTTACTCACAAACCTGTCTGAGAGAATCAAGAAAGTAGCTCACATTCTTACGCTTAAATTTGACAACTATATCAATAGGATTTCTTGCTTCCCTGTTCACATCCTGTCCATTAATAAAAAAAAAATGTGTTTGTTTCATAAATCATCCAATACTTTAGGGTGTGATATATGCTCATTGAAAACTTTGTCATCTTTCATATCTATTCACTTGGCAAAAATTGCTTCAGTTTGTAATTTTCTGTAAAATATAGACCTGACTCTACAAAATTTCTGTCTTTTCCAAAGTAAAATAGCTCCAAATTTACTCATTTCTGGCAGTACAACTTTACTATCTGTATGCTTAATCATAATCCAATTTGTTTCCTTGAGGATTTTATTTCTCTTCTATTATTAATAAATATTTTACTATATATTTTGTCTTTCTGCTAAGGAACTTTCTAATGCTTCTTATATGTTAAAGTTTTATTTTCCAATCTAAGTATAGAGAGACAATTCTCCATTGATCTCTCAGGTTTCTGCATGTCTTTCAAGGCAAGGCATTGATTGACTTTGTTCTGGACTATCTTTTCAAGGATGTTTGTATAGTAAATAGCTTTGAAAGAAAAAGATGTTTTCCTCTAGAGCAAAGAGAAAGTTTCTTTACTGTGCAGTTTAATCTTGGCAATGTCTTCTTTCATGACAAAGGTCAAACAAGCTTATTGCTCACTATATATGAGCTCCCTAAGCCGTGGGTTCTTCACCTATAATTAAACCCACTGTATGAGCAGGCATCTCATTTGGCACAAGAAACTCATGCCAATGATGATACTTTGATTATATAGCTATTGATTTGAGTAATAGAAGGTTGTTTTTTTGTCTCTGACCCAGGAGTCTCTATTTTTGCCAGCATCATGAAACTGTGACAGGCTAACTACAAACTTGCAAAGAGAGTAAATTATTAGACCCTTCTCGATGTGAACAGGCCTTTAAGGTGCCATTTCTTATCATTTTTTTTCATCATCCCAATCATCAAAGAAGAACCTATGTTCCCTGGTTTCATTTCCTCATGAAATACTTACTCGTTAACAGTAAGAAGTCTAAATTCTTCTCCCATATGATTACTAAAATCTCTTCAGTGACAAAAAATTATCTTTTATTATTGAGTCCATAATTCTCTGGACAACTACTAATCATTATTGTTGCTGTTGTTTGAAGTAGCTAAAACATTTGGTAGCTTGACCATCTTTTTCACTTGAAACTCTTCATTGTGATTTCCCTTTTAGCCTTCTATCAGTTCCTTCTCAGTCGCTGCCAATGGCTTCTCATTCACTGCCATCTCATTACAGAGCATACTTCACATTACAGGGCCAGATCATAAAAATCTTTTTTTTTTTTAATAATTATTATCTTAAACATCTTCAGCTAAAACTATGTCTTCAGGCATGCCTATCTCTAAACCTCACTTTCACACCTCTACATCTGCTGATCACTTCTATCCAAACATCCCTGTCTGCAACCTCTCACACTCAGCGCATACAAAGTCAAACAGCTTTTAGCTTGAACCAAACTTACGCATTTCTGGAAAGGATGTTATTATTCACCCAGGTGCTTTGGTTTTAGTACTGAAAAACCTATTTTATTCTTCTCCACATATAAACCTACTGTCTTGTTATTTTTTCATTATTATTTTTTCATATGCTTCCTTTTATAAACTTTAATTCATTATACAAATTTATGGTACATTAATCTCATTCGTGGTATACTACAAGTATTTCCTAACTGAGGATCCATTCTCATCTATTTGATGTATTATTAAACCAGTGATCATATATTTTCTCAAAATGCAACTGTACTACATTTTTGAGTCCCAGCTCTAAAAACATTCTTGCCTTTAGAATAACTTATGTTGAAAATCTCCACAGTTATGTTGTGTCTCCATTTTTCTTTCTAACCACTGCTTTAAATACATATATTCATTTATTTATTCAATAAAAATTGCTTACCATCTATGTTTCAGGTACATTATTAGAACTCAAAAAGCAAAGATAAACAAAATGTATTGTCTGCACTCAAATACTAAGGAAAAATAAATCTTAAACAAAAAGTACTGCAGTGCAGTGTCATAAAAACATAGTGTCCAATGATAAATACCTTTTTTCATATTCTTGCTAATGCTTTCTTTCTAGTACTGAATTCCTTCTTTTTTTTCCTTTTTTTCCTTTCCACTTATGTGTTTTACTTTTATTAAAAGTTCAATGCTTAGCTCCAACTTTATTTTTATATGAGTTTTTATCTCCACAACTAAAACTCAGTTGATCTCTGTAGCAATTCATACCCATATCATGCAACTTAAACTCAGTATGAGCTATTTCATTTTACTATTAGCCTTTTCCTGTGGCTTTGGTTATAATATGTTTATGTGACTATAAGTTTCTTTAGCAAAATGTATTAGTTAAGACTCATGTTCAACTCTTAGCCATAAAAAGGGTTTATTTTTCTTGTTAAATAGGAAAAACAGAAATGAGAATTCCCTACAGTACTCAGCTCAAGACTGAGACTGCTGTAATTTTTTCATCTCTTCAACTATGATCTCAAGACGGCTACTCCAATTATAGCAAAGATGTTTTCCTTTTAGCTAACCAAAGAAGAAACATTGAGGTAAAAGGGTGGTGCCAAAATTAGAAAAAAAAAACAAGGTGGGTGAACCAAGGAGTCCAGAAATTATAAATTACATTTTTTCAGAGATATAAATAAACCTCATGGACCCAAATATATCAAGTAGCTAACCTTACCTGCAAAGAAATCTAAAAAATATAAATTTTAACCTAGATATATTGCTACTCATTACAAAAAATTGCATTTCTGTTAATAAGGAAAAGAGAAAAACGGACATTTTGTAGGTCACTTGTAGGATGTGCCATAGTAAAAAACTATTTCTATCACCAGCTACTAATATTAATTCATTGACATTCCATGTAAGTTACTAGGACAGTGTCCTGTATTTTCTACCCTTTGCTGATAGATATGTCTGTTTCATTAGATATGGTCTGTAGTCTGAAGAAATGACAGAGACTTATGATAAATTAATCTTCAACAATTGAGAAGGAGAAAAAGAGATCTCTGCTTATGAACAGGCCACTGTTAAACTCTAACTTCTTTTACAAGGAGGAGAAGTGATGTTATGTTCACACACAAAGAGCTAGCAACACTGATTTTATAACTTCAGTCCTAAGGAATGTACAGAACACAGTTGTTCATGTCTTTAAAAAAATTCCCAATGGTTGCAGCACTTCTGGAGTCAGGTTAGTCGGGGTGACACTGATGATCCCAGAGGCACATTGTGGCATTCCTGATCCAAAGCTATTGCTCTATTAAAAACAAACAAGAAGAACAAAAACATTATTTTTTTTATTTTCCTTCATTTTAAAAATTTGAGCTGATAGTAGTAGTAAGCCACAACATTGTATATATTCTATACCAGGCTTCATAACATTGCTCAAGATAAAGACACACTAAAAGGCACTGATATGTATAAAAACATGGGAAATTTTAGTAAAGAGATAAAAAATAAAAATAAAATGTATACTTGAAATACAAAATATCACAAATGAACAACTTATTCAATAGTTTAACAGAAGGCTGAGCACAGAAGAACAAAGAATGAGTTAAGTTGAGATATGTCAAAATTATCAAATCAAATCAAAGAGAAGAGATTATTAAGCCTACAAAGTGAACAGAGCTTCTGAGACATGTGGCATGATATTTTCTAACAGTAGTGTAGTTGAACTCCTAGAAAAATAGGTAAAAGTGGGGAAGACGCAGGATACTGGTGGAGAATTTTTAAAGATGATAAAAGATATCAACTCATAGAGCAAAGAAGTTTAAAAATCTATAAAGTAAATACTTATCTGCAAAGAAAACTGACAAAAATCAGAGTCAAACTACTAAATCATACATAAAGATAAGGAATAAAATTTTGTAAATGCTTTCCTGGCCAGTGTCATCTAGCAGTTAGAGCAGGGGTCCTCAAACTCTTTAAACAGGGGGCCAGTTCACTGTCCCTCAGACCGTGGGAGGGCCGGACTATAGTTTAAAAAAAGCTATGAACAAATTCCTATGCACACTGCACATATCTTATTTTGAAGTAAAAAAACAAAATGGCAAAAACACCCGCATGTGGCCCACAAGCCATAGTTTGAGGATGCCTGAATCGGCCCATGCACCAAAGAGTCACACATTCAATTCCTGGTCAAGGGCACATACCTGGTTTGCAAGTTCAATCCCTACCCCCCAGTTGGAACAAATGTGGGAGGCAACCAATCCATGTGTCTCTCTCACATCCATTTTTCTCTCTTTCCCCCTCCACCTCTTCTTCCCACTATCTCTGAAAGTCAATAGAGAAAATATCCTCTGGTAAGGATTAACAACAACAAAAAAATGCTGAAAGCAACCAGAAAAAAATTACATTGTTTAGGAGAACAATCAGAATGATGGGTGACTGCTCATGAAAAGCAATAGTGTCTTGATGGCAGTAAAATTACATTTTAAAGTACTAATTTTTTTAAAAGAACTGACATTGAAAACATTAAAAATGAATGCATAAAAGACATATTCAGACAAAAGTTAAAAAAAAAATTGTAGCAGACTAACAAGACTAAAAAATATTTTTAAAATGTCTTCAAGATAGTCTTACAATATTGATGAGGTATTATAACATTTATTTAAAGATAAACTGACTGTGATAAGAAAAATATACATATGGAAATCTCCAGAGAAACCACTGAAATAAAAATAACAGGAGTATAGCTAAAAAGTCAATACAGAGGATAAAAATGGAGTAGTAAGAAATATTTAATCCAAAAGAGTACGAGAATCTCAAAACATTGTGTTGAATTTAAAAACAGATATAAATGAGTATAGCCTGTGCTATTGCATATATGTAAAGTTAAAAAAGTCACACTTAATCTAAGCTGCTAGAGTACAGACAAGTATTTGCCCGGGGCAACATTGGAGTACTTGGGTGTATAATCAGAAAGGACCCTTCTTACTAGAATGGTGTAAATTAATACATAGCCCCTCCCACCCCCATAATCTGGATAATCACATGATATTAAACTCTTTAGTTTAATCAAATCTGCAAAGTCCTTTTCTTCCATGTAAATAACATATGCACAGATTCCAGTGATTAGGGTGTGGTCATCTTTGAGGAGAGGGCAGGGTCAGGGGAGGAAGGGAGTGATGTGTGGCATCCTTCTGTCTACCGCAGAGGTCAAATGATCAGACTCATTAGAAACAGATTTCCAGGGTTGCCAACAACAACTGGAAAATGAAAACAGCTATTCACAAATCAGAACCATAACAAGACCTTCAAATATTAGAAACAGGAACTGTCAGCAAAGTAAAATCGAAGTCTTTGTCTGAGAATCTCCTCCAGGGCCTGAGAGAGGTATGCCATGGGTGCAAAAACCTATGACATGCAATTTTTGTGAAAAGAAACATAGTCACCTAAACTGCTCAGACTTCACTGCAGTCACTATATTGCAAAACGCTGTAGAGTCATCTTTAGGAGTTTATTCTTTCTATGCATCTCAGTGAAATTACAGCTGTGCACATTTTGATAACATTCGCTGCATCTATTTTGTGCTCAATAAATATTTGACATTAATAACAAAGAGAATGACTACAATCCTATTGATGACAATGAAGTTGATTTGTAGTGGTCAACAGAAGACTGGATGCTGGCTTGAACATGTGCTTTACTACAAGGGGCCATCTGGGTTGAGAAACTTGTTAAATTAGTAACATCTAGTCAAACAGCCAAGTATTTTGTGAAAAATACAATATTAAGTCGCTGTGTCCCTAAATTTAATTCATGACTTTAAAAAAAGTTTGTTCCTTATTGGAAACCAGTCAGTTCTTCCTACTCTTCTTGCCCCCAAATACATTTTTGACTGTGGATACTGCTTTCCAAGGGGGTAAAGCCCAAGTATTAACTTCCCCTAAATGTATAAGCTCCCGTGTAAAGTTTATACTCAGCAAATTCCATTGTAATAATACTGGGAGTCTGTTAAAATAGGCAGAGGCTTTCACTATTTCAGTTAAACTAACCTGTTGAGTTTAGGACTTGAGGCCACATTAGCTCCATATTTTAAGCTTCCTATTACTATAGGTCTTTTACTGAGTTTATTTATTCAGCTTAGGTTTGTGAGAAGAGTTGTCTGTCAGCTGGCTCTTCTTTAAACCCATATGTCTGTTTCTTGGGGAATTTTATCTCAGAAGCCCTCATGTACATAATAACTTTATTTTCTTGTCAGAAACACAAAGCATGTAGCCCTATTTTTCTTTTAACAGAATATATCATTAAGCTAGTTTTTGCAGTGATCAA
The DNA here is from genome assembly GCF_027574615.1 of Eptesicus fuscus. Classification (NCBI taxonomy): domain Eukaryota; kingdom Metazoa; phylum Chordata; class Mammalia; order Chiroptera; family Vespertilionidae; genus Eptesicus; species Eptesicus fuscus. Next base: position 76,490,404 of record NC_072475.1, on the reverse strand, counting down.
TCTTTAAATTAACTATTAACTAAGAAGTACTCTCTGTACTTCTTAGCATTAGTGACATAAACACTCCTAAATTACTAAGGGACAGCTGTTTTAAAGAATTATTTTTTCTTCTCTGTTTCTGTTCTTGATTAACAAAAGGTAATGATTATAATAACTGCACTTATGTAATTAAACATGTCACTGGTGAATTTACATTGAGGACAATATTGGACTAAAAGGTCACTTCTCTAAAAGTCAATGAAATAGTATTTTCTTTTGTTGTTGTATTAGGCTCACTGTGATTGAGAACCAATTATGCTTGCAAGGAATTACTTGTAAAATAATAAGAAACAGAGTTTCTCTGTTACTGTTGGAGAATACTTAGATCATTTTTCATTAAGAAGTGGTTTGTAGTTTGAAGTAGCATTTTCCTAAGTAATCATGAAAGCTTCTTATACATAGGGAAGAAAATTGCTTTCTTAATATACACATGCAATTTCATGAAAATTGGGCAATCTTTTAAAAGAATTTTAGAACTCGAATACAGCAGGTGATTTTGAAAGCTCACTTAGACCATTGTCTCTCATCCTCTGGTTTCAACTTTTATCAATTATAGTAAATGAAACCAGGCAGGTAGAAGTTCTATCTCATATTCAGAGATCTTCAGAGGACATTCCACCCTCTACCTGGATAGTTCAGTCAGATGCCTAACAACCTTCATATTCTTCCCAATGAACTGATTTCCTCCCAACTGATTGCCCCAAACCATCCCACTGGTTTTGTCTTAGTGGAATGAGAGAACAGTATATCAACATAGCGCTGCACTGAATCTCTACAGTTCAAATAGTTAAGTTAGACCTCATTCAACTAAAAATAGGCAACCTGTTTCTTTGTCCTCTTTGAACACAATATTTTTGTAGAAATTCTTTTAATCAAAATAATGGCTTTCTTTAAGTTTTCCACAACCTTTGTGAGTTTATCTATCTTGTAATTTGCATGTGTTACAATTCAACCCTTTTGAACATATTCGTTATATTTTGGCATTTTCCTACCTCTAAATTACAATGGCCTAAAGTAAAGCCTGAAAAAATTGATTTCCTACCCTTCTGTGTACTTAGGGAGCAGGCTTGTGACTCAGAAACCACCAAACTCACTGGTATGAAATTTTGACTCACAAGTGAGAAAAGTAAGTACTCAGACTCCATGCATATTTCAATTAAGAAGGCAGTGAAGATACATGCACGTGGGGGCATCAATGGTGACCAGGGGAATTTCCTGAAACAGAACTGGCGCACATAAAAAAAAAAAAAAGCAAGAAAAACATGGTAGTTTCCTCACAGACCACTTCTATAGAATGATTCTGGTTTGTTCCAAGAGGCCTAATAAGTGGTTCATCATTTACCCCCTGAAAAGTTCCCTGAGATACACTATATTATATTGTACTAGAGGCCCAGTGCATGAAATTCATGCACCGGGGGGAGAGGGGGATGCTGTCTCTCAGCCCAGCCTGCACCCAGTGGGATCGGGCCTAAATGGGAGGTCGGACATCCCTCTCACAATCCAGGACTGATGGTTCCCAACTGCTTGCCTGCCTCTGCCTGATTGCCCCTAACCACTTCTGCCTGCCAGCCTGATCACACCCTAACCACTCCTCTGCCAGCCTGATCACACCCTAACCACTCCCCTGCTAGCCTGATCGATGCCTAACTGCTCCCCGGCCGGCCCAATTGCCCCTAACTGCCCTACCCTGCCAGTCTGGTTGTCTTTAATTGTCCTCACCTACAGGCCTGGGTCTCCCCCAACTGTCCTCCCTTGCAGGCCTGGGTCCCCCTCAACTATCCTCTCCTGCAGGACTGGTCCCCACATCTGTCCTCCCCTTCAGGCCTGGCCCCCAAAACTGTCCTCTCCTGCAGGCCTGGTTCCCACCAACTGCACTCCCCTGCAGACCTGGTCCCCCGAACTGCCCTCCCCTGCAGGCCTGGACCCCCAACTGTCCTCCCCTGCAGGACTGGTTCCTCCCCAACTGTCCCCCACTGCAGGCCTGCCCCCCCCAACTGTCCTCCCCTGCAGGCCTGGTTCCCCCCAACTGCCCCCACTGCAGGCCTGGTCCCCACCAACTGCTTTCCTCTGCAGGCCTTCCCCCCCACCCAACTGCCCTCCTCTGCTGGCTATCTTGTGGTGGCCATCTTGTGTCCACATGGGGGCAGCCATCTTTGACCACATGACAGTGGCCATCTTGTGTCTTGGAGTGATGGTCAATTTTGCATATTACTCTTTTATTAGATAGGATTGTATATATACAATATATTTTTATAATATTTTTTCCAGGAAAATAAAACAGAGGGATTTCTTGCAATCTATAAGTAAGAACCCAGAGCAATAGCACATGTAATTTCATTTCAAAATATTCTATCTATATATATAAAGAGGTAATATGCAAATTGTCATTACTCCATCACAGTAACCATAGCTCAACAGGCTGTGCGCACAGCAGGAGCTGGGGGGTGGGGAAGGGGGCGGAGACTTGCGCCACCTGGGACATGAGGCTGCCTCCCAGCCAGGCGCCCAGCGGGGACATGAGGCTGCCTCATTGGCTCCTCATCTGAAAGGTGAGCTCGGATCCTCATTCTTATTCAGTGCAGTGGAGCGTGGGAATTGGTTTATGGGATCCAGTCCCACTTGGGGAAATGTTACTACAGTCTGAGAGTGGATGTAAAATGGGGATCATATTTATTCGTTCACAGGCTTGCTGTAGAAGAGAGTCACCATCCTCACAGAATTCAGGATGCCCCACATGCAAACCTAGAATGAAAAGTCAGTAACACCCCCCATGGCCAAGAACTAGAAACTGCCCTTTGAAAGGAGCGTATGCAAGAGAACTGTGAGTCCCAGGAGGGCGAAGAGGAAAGCTGTTCTTGCTGTTAATTTAAGAGTTTAAGGTGCAAAACTGGCATCAGAAAGTAGTGGCATGACACCGAGCCATGCAGTCATGTGGCAACACTGAGACCGTTGGGACCCTTGGGATGAGCTGTTTCTGATGCCATGGGAACCCCCTGCCCCCACCTCGGCCTCTGGGTGCCTGTTACAGATGACCACGTGCACATGGATGCGGCCTCCGGGCCTGCGGTGGCGGGATTAGGGGACAGAGGACCTCCTCCCATAAAGTCTCCCTCAGCCCACACAGCATCAGGCTGTGTGGTGTGCAGCTGCTGATGGCATCACCAGGAGTTGTCACCTAGAGGGGCCGCTCAGGCGGTTTCCCTTTAGAGGGGCACGTGCCCAGCTCAGAGGCGAGGAGGTACAGGCTTGGGGGCCATGCAACCTCCAGCACCCCCTGCATGGCCAAAGCTGAAGCTGCAGGTCCGTCTGGCTGTCATGGGGCCTGGACAGTGTGGTGGCCCCAGCACTGGCAGTGAGTGCTGGGCGCTTGAATCCAGGGAGCCACCCAGACCCACGGGCCTTCCCAGCTAGACCACTCCCCTCCTGCATCCCTCACCAAACCCTGGTCTGACCCTCATCCTCCCACCAGACCCCAGGGGCCCAACCTCCCAAATGGTGACCTTTGACTGCATGCCCGCACTCTAACATTTTAGTCTCAGAACCTAACACCTCCCTTAACCTCCTCACCTCTGATCTAACCTTTAACAGGAGCCATTGCCAACCACATCTGGTCCAGCAGTACTCTCCCCCCTCTAGCCACCCACCTTCCTCCATGGAAGCTGTTATTGCTTCCCGTGAACTCAAATGAAATAGGATTACTCAAAGAAGAATATGTCCAAGCAAAGACCTTGAACTAAAGAAGAAATAAAGTAACTAATATACATGAGAAAAGTTAATTTCAAAGGTAATCAAGTAATTGCAAAGGAAATATACCTGGAACTTTTAAAAAAATCACAATATTTAGTACTGGAGAGGGTGTGATGAAACAGACACCTAATAGCACTGCTCCGGAGTATAGGGGACAGCATTTCTAGAGACAGTTTGACAGGATGTAGCAAATATTCAGGCTCCTGGGCTGAGTGATTACATTTCCAGGAATTTATCACACATAATAATCAAAAAGTTGGGCCAGATATCATCATAATAATAAAAGGCTGATATGCAAATGGTCATCATGACATGACATCATAAGGACCGAAAAGCAGGAGGCTGCATGCGAGGCAGACAGGGGTGGGGGTGGAGGGGTGGGGACTTGCAGTATCAATGGGCGGGGACTTGCACCAACCTGGGATGTGAGGCTGCCTCCCAGCCTGGCGCTTGGCCGGGGACATGAGGCTGCCTTCCTGCCCAGTGCTGAGCCAGGGGACGAGAATAGCAATATTAAAATATTTCCTCTAATTAATTCACTTTTAATGTGCATAAATTTAGTGCACCGGGCCACTAGTATTCCTATAATTCTAAACAAAATTCATATTACCATAACTAGGTATGTGCCTTGACCAGGAATGGAGCCCTTCACCTTTTGATGTACAGGACAATGTTCCAACCAACTGAGCCATCTAGCCAGGGCATCAAAATTCCATGTAAGTAATTGATCTCTCTCTACTCTTCTACAGCAATCATACATGCTAGTCAAATTGCTCTATTCACAAATCTTACCACATAGGATCTTGAAGTACAGAGGAATTATTTAATTTATTCCCATAGACTACTTCTTTCCTACACCCAACAGAACACAGTCAGATGTTCTATAAATATTTATCACAAGATAAATTAGATAACATCTCACCCCTAGTGAGGTCAGTTGCATGATTAGCTTTAATAATTTTTTTGCACAACACCAATTTGCTCAGCCCTCTGCCAGGGAGTTTGGCAAACAATAGCTAGTTTATTACTTGAGTTACATCCTACTCATTATTGCTAATTTACAGTCAGAAAATAATTAAAATAACAGAATTTAACCTATCATTACTCCAAATTCCTTGCCATTCAATATATATGTATTATGATTAGTTAACATTATCCATCTGAACCAACCTCAGTGATTTAACATAGCAAATGTTTATTTCTCAATCACATATTATTCATTGTAGATGGCCAGAATTTTCCTGCATCTGATGAACAGAGGTCAATAACTTTTCTATTCTGTGATGTTTCTATTTGAACTCTAGGTCCTCAATAACTTTTCTATTTTGTGATGTTTCTATTTTAACTCTTGGTCCTCTAGGAATAAATATATATATAGCAACTTTTAACTGCTTTGGGCCGAAAGTGACACATCACTTTTATTCACAGTCCATTGGTCATAGCTAGCCAGATGGCTCTAAGCTAACCTCATAAGAGGATCCTCAAGAAATGTACAGGAACATTTGAAATATTTAATGTGCACTATTAATTTATGTCACACAACTGAAACTAATATTCTGAATTTTAAGTCTATTTATTTATTTTTTCCTCAGATTTATTTTTTTATTACAGTTGACATTCAATATTATATTTGTTTCAGGGGTACAACATAGTGGTTAGACAGTCATATAACTTACAAAGTGATCCCATCTAATATCATATATAGTTATTACAATATTATTGACTATGTGTTCCCTATGTTGTATTTTTACATTCCCATGACTATTCTGTATCAGCCAATTTGTACCTCCTAATCCCTTCATCTATTTCATCCATCCTCTCTCCAACACCTCCCCTCTGGTAACTATCAGTCTGTTCTCTCTATCTATGAGTTTGTTTCTATTTTGTTTGTTCATTTATTTTGTATTTTATATTCCACATATAAATGAAATCATGTTATTTGTCTTTCCATGTTTGATTATTTCATTTAGCATAATACCCTGTAGGTCCATCCATGCTGTCTCAAAAAGTAAGATTTCTTTCCTTCTTATGGCCAAGTAATGCCCCATTGCATATGTGTACCACGTGTTTTTTATCCAGTTGTCTATTGATGAACATGGGTTGCTTCCATATCTTGGCTATTATAAATAAGTAAAAAATGCTGCAATGAACTGATGAACAAAATAGGTCTAGAGCATAGAGGCATTGAACAGATTGACATATCTCTGGGAGGGGGAGAGATCAATCAAAGAACTTATCCTATATAATAAAGGGCTAATATGCAAATAGACCAAACAGTGGAACAACCGGAACAACTGAACAACTGAAAAACCAGTCGCTATGATGTGCACTGACCACCAGGGATGTGTGAGGAACATGACAGGGGTTGGCTGCTGCGGGATGGTGGAGCAGGTGAATGGGGGCGCCAGACCAAGGTGGGGTGCCGGTCACTGTCATCAGGGCGAGCGTCTGGTGGTTACTGAAAATTCTTTTCTCTCACACGCTGTGGTCCCACCCAGCACTCACACCTGCTGCCGACGCTGGCCATGCTCACACCTTCAGCTGGCACCAGTCTTGATCACTTGGCGCCATCAGCAGGTGCGAGAGGCAGCTTCCAGCCCTGATTGCCCCGAGGGCTTCTCCACCTCCTCCTGCTTCTGAGGGGTGATCGGGGTAGCAGCCGCCACTCACAGCTGCTGCTGGCATCGGCTCCAATCGCTCAGCGCTGTCAGTGGGTGTGAGTGGGGCCAGCGCCATTAGTGCGTAGGAGCAGGGTGGCGGTGGCAGAAGTGGGGTTGCCGGCAGACAGCGGACCAGGGGCCTTGGCAGGAGGGATCGAATGGAGGCACGGAGGATGGGCCGAGACCTGCCCCTCTGCCTACCACAGCCTCGTGGCCCACAGTTCCTTTCAAGGTGCACGAATTCATGCACTGGGACCCTAGTATACATACATGTATAACCAATGGACACAGACAATAGTGTGGTGAAGGCCTGGGTGGGGCAGATGCAGGGTAGAGAAGGTCAATGCAGACAAAAAAAAAAATGGGGGACATCTGTAATACTTTCAACAATAAAGATAAATTTTTTAAAAACCCTCAATTATATATCACATCATACTAGTCAGAATGGATATCATCAATAAAGCCACAAACAATATATGTTGACAAGGATGTGGATACGAAGAAACCCTCTTGCACTGTTGGTAGGAATGAATGGTGCAGCCACTATGGAAAACAGTATGGGAGTTCCTCAAAAAATTAAAAATGGAACTGCCTTATAACCTAGCAATTTCATTTCTGATTATCTATCTGAAGAACCCCAAAACATTAATTAGAAAGAATACAAGGCCGAAACCGGTTTGGCTCAGTGGATAGAGCGTCGGCCTGAGGACTCAAGGGTCTCAGGTTCGATTCCGGTCAAGGGCATGTACCTTGGTTGCGGGCACATCCCCAGTAGGGGGTGTGCAAGAGGCAGCTGATCGAGGTTTCTCTCTCATCGATGTTTCTAACTATCTATCCCCCTCTCTTCCTCTCTGTAAAAAAATCAATAAAATATATTAAAAAAAAAAAAGAATACAAGGGTGGACAAAAGTAGGTTTAAAGTTGTTCCTATCGAAAAGGACATGGAGATTATGACTATTAAAATAACTTTATTAACTCAAAAGAATGTCATAATGGCACTCTGCTATAACGATGGTTATAATCTGCATGTCTTTTTCCACATGAACAACTGTAAACCTACCCTGTATATGTACCCTTATGTTCTTTGTAACATTATTTAAGCCTATTTGCAATTTGAGTAACACTAATCACTAAACTTATTTTCCATTTATTTTCAGAAAGATCAGTTTTCTTTCCTTTTCCATCTCTTTAGTTTCCCCATAAGTATACCATATTTTTTAAACTTTATTTCATATTTTATTCTTATTTGCTATGAATTTCTTATCCAAAATTATCTGCCTTCCACTCATGGTTTATTTAGATCTGAAACATACTGAAGTCCCAAGTCAATATTCTTACATTTTCAAGGCAATCCAGATACTTTGGACCTTTTCCAAGTTTCTATAGCACTTAAGCCACACAACTTAAAACTAAGCTATCTTACCTTTATGTACAAAACATTCTGTTAGTTTTAAGGGATATCAATATGTAGATAGCAAATTATATAAGAAGACTTGATAAGTGATAACAGTATCAGTTACTGTTGGCAATAAGAAATATTAAAAATGGTCAATAACTTGGCTACATTAGACTATTACAAAAATCTCAGCAAAGAATGCTTTAATAATTTTTTTGGGGTGTGACACTTTCGAATTTTTCTCCCAAATTTTAAATCAATAGAGAAATGAACAGAGCAATCAGACATAAGGAAATAAAACTATTCATTGTATTAGTTATAAAGCTGATAATAGAAGGAAACTAGATCTTCTGACACAAGCAGGCTATCTGGCACTCCTACCCTTTCTTAAACCTGCTTAGCCACAGGCAGAGCTGAGAAAATACAGATAATTCTTCCATTCATGAGCAGACTGGTTATTGCAAAGGAGAGGAAAGTAGTGTAAGTTGAGAGACAGTAAAGAGAGAAAACTAGAAAATAATTGAGCCACACAAGTTCATTTTCTTCTCTCTGTATACCAATCAACCAGGCAAATAAGTTTCTTCTCTTGGTGAGAATTCAGTAAAGGGATATAACAAAAAAAGAGAGAGATATGAAAGGCACCTCCAAAACCTTTCACTCCTGGGGAGAATTTTCTCCCTCTAGAGAAACAGAAGGATGAGGAATGAACATTTTCCCTTTCAGTGGAAGGCATTACAAGAGGGTGTAACTTTAGTTGCTCTATGAAAAAATGTTGTGAGGAAAGTGCACTGCCTGATCATTGGTGTTGTGGTGGGGAAGAACACTCTATGCTTGAGCAGCAAGACTTTGTGGGAATACTTTCTCCAAGAGGATAGGTTCTTTGTTATAATATAAACTAGTGGCCTAGTGCACGAAATTCATGCATGGAAAAGGGGGGTTCCCTCAGCCCAGCCTGCACCCACTTCAATCAGGGACCGCTGGCTCCTAATCACTCACCTGCCTGCCTGCCTGATCGCCCCTAACTGCCTCTGCCTGCCTACCTGATTGCCCCTAACCTCTCTGCCTGCCTGCATAATTGCCCCTAACTTCCTCTGCCTTGGCCCCCACCACCATGGCTTTGTTCGGAATGAAATCGGACGTCCAGAAGGTGGCTGGTAGACCTGGTCTAATTAGCATATTACCCTTTTAGTAGTATAGGTAGATTATATAGGATAGGATTGCTTAAGTGAGGCAGAAAAGCCTTTTTCATCAGCAGGACATGCTCTTGGCAGACAAAAACACACAATCCCTATATATGGACTGATAGCCAGCCATATGCACTATACTGCCAAACTGGTCATTAAAAAATTGAATCACTTTCTTATACCTTACACCAAATATCTGTTGCCCTTAAAACCCCTCCTCAGCCGCCACCTTAGGTTGTGCCTTCGAAGTTCACCCAGATTTAGTTCTGATTGGTCGGTTTCTATGCCAGTCGGCATCAAAAGCTCTGCCTCCTAGGCAGCCATTGGCTCCTCACACTTCACCCAGATTTGGTTCTGATTGGTTGGTTTCTATGCCAGTCAGCATCTCCAGGCCTATCTCTGGTCCTGATCAGAGAGGCGGGGCTGATCAGCAGCCCCAGATGTAGCCCAAGAGAAAGAGAGAGGTAAGTGCTGATTCAACATTGGTGCCATGGAGGCTATGGATCATACCCTGCTACTGATCAGGTCCTCTCTTTGGGCCTGATCAGTAGCCCCCTCAGCAGTCAGTGCTGCATCACCACAGCAATCTGGCACTGACTTTCAGTCAGTCGAGCCTTCAGTCATTTTGGATGTTATGGACCCTGGGTTTTTATATATTAGGATATATCCCTTAGCACCAAGAATGATAGGTTGCAAGTACTGGACATTCAGTAAATAGATTTTGAGTGAAAGGAGGCATCAGACAATTTGTGAGGGTTTTAGATTAGGGGCATAAGAATTATAATTTTATTTTATAGAGATGTGTGTAGATTTTCAAGTATGGTCTGACAGGGACAAAATATCATTGTAGGAAGATTAATCAGGCAATAGATTATATTACCAAGAGTCTTGAGGGAGGGAGTTTAATTAATAGATAATTGCAAAAGCCTTAGGATGATCGGACAGTGGCCTTGATTAAAGTAGAAGAGGGTGGGTCTGAAAGAGAGTAAAGGACAGTTATGTAAAACCCTATGGAGGAAAACTGGCAGGCCTTGATAAATGACTAGAAGAGGAAGTGTGTGGAGGGGAATGATAATCAACTGACTCATCATTAATTAAGCACTTATCATGATGTAGGACTCTTGGAGGAGTACATTTAATTGCACGATATAATTATCATTCTTTTAGTGGAATTATGGTGCTTGTAAAGAAAAGCTCACGAAAAACAAATGAAAATGTCAGGAATGAATTCTGGGGGTAAATGGAATATTTGTGCAGAGATAGTAGCTGGAAATGTGAAACCAGTGAAGACTATACATATTTTGTAATTAAAGATACATAAAGCACAATAAGCTAATGGAGATAATTTAGTAGAGAGACGAACTCAGATTTTTGTGTTGTTTTGAGTCTTATGGTCTGTTCTGAATACATGTATCAACAAGTATTGTGTCAATTTTATCTTCAGAATTCATTTCAATTTAGTACAATTCTTTATAAATGTAAACATAAAATAGTAATATTAATAAATGCATGACCCTTTAATAACATAACTATTATATTTATATTTTAAAGTCCAAGAAAACAACTAAGCAAGTATGAAGATGCATATGGAATATGAAAATTGCAAATTTTAAAGAAAATAATCCAGTAAAGGCTGTTAAAACAAACTCAAGCTGGGTTGAACACACAAAGATGGGATATACTGACAGCAACAAGGAGATAGAGTTTTAACAAAATGAATGCTTGATCAAATTTACTTCCATGCTCAAAAGTCATAAAGACATCTAAGAAATAAAAGAAAGTAAAGAGGAATTTTTCTCAATATTTAATTGTGTATAAAATGATACATAAAGATTTTCTGATCCAATTTGATAGTATTCATTATGTCTAAAACTGGAAGCTTCATAACGACAAGATCATGTTTTGGGGAGATTTAGAAACACAATATTTTGAATACAACCAGAGTACTTTCATTTTCCTTTTTAAATTTAAAAACTAAATGAAGAGGTTATTCTAGTTTAGTCTGTTACCTAGAAATGTGTAAGCTTTGGCCCTTGGGTTCATTCAAAGAATCTCATAAAGATGTTTTTCTAAGAGAAAAAGTGAGTATCCAGAAGTTTAGGTCTTTTACACATTAAGGTTCATTGGTACAAAGCAACTTCACAAGATTCATTTTAGATAATTACTTATTCCATGTAATGGGAGAATGATCTATGAATTCAATTTCCTCTTGTTTTATAATTATTTGTGTTATTTTTATTTTTTTATTTTCAAAGACCTCAGAATTTTAATCTATAAATTGTACATTGAATTTATTTGTTGTTTTTCTTTTTTCTTTATTGATTAAGGTATTACATATGTGTCCTTATCCCCCATTGCCCGCCCCATGCAGCCACTCATGCCTTCACCCCCCTGGTGTCTGTGTCCATTGGTTAGGCTTATATGCATGCATACAAGTCCTTTGGTTGATATTTCCTCCTTATTCCCACCCTCCCCTACCTTCCCTCTGAGATTTGATGGTGTGATTGATGCTTCTCTATCTCTGGATCTGTTTTTGTTCATCAGTTTATGTTGTTCATTATATTTCACAAATGAGTGAGATCATGTGATATTTATCTTTCTCTGACTGGCTTATTTCACTTAGCATAATGCTCTCCAGTTCCATCCATGTTGTTGCAAATGGTAAGGATTCCTTCTTTTTTTACCTCAGTGTAGTATTCCATTGTGTAGATGTACCAGTTTTCTAATCCACTCCTCTGCTGATGGGCATTTAGGCTGTTTCCAAACCTTAGTTATTGTAAATTGTGCTTCTACAAACATAAGGAAGGATGCATATATCATTTCTAATTAGTGTTTCTGTTTTCTTGGGATATATTTCTAGAAGTGGCGTTACTGGGTCAAATGACAGTTGCATTTTTAATTTTTTGAGGAAACTCCATACTGTTCTCCACAGTGGCTGCACCAGTCTGCATTCCCATTAGCAGTGCACAAGGGTTCCTTTTTCTTCTCATCCACACCAGTACTTGTCGTTTGTTGATTTGTTGATGATAGCCATTCTGGCAGGTGTGAGATGGTACCTCATTGTTGTTTTGATTTGCATCTTTCAGATGATTAGTGACTTTGAGCATGTTTTCATATATCTCTTGGCCTTCTGTATGTCCTCTTTCAAAAGGTGTCTATTTATGTCCTTTGCCCATTTTTGATTGGATTATCTTCCTTTTGTTAAGTTGTATGAATTCCCTATAAATTTTGGTGATTAAACCCTTATCTGAGATAGCATTGGCAAATATGTTCTCCCATGCAGTGGGCTTTCTTGTTTTGTTGGTGGTTTCTTTTAGTGTGTAGAAACTTTTTATTTTGATGTAGTCCCATTTGTTTATTTTCTCCTTAAATCAACAAGTTTACATTGCCCTAGGAGCTGTATCGGTAAAGATATTGCTACAATGATATATGTCTGATATTTTGCTGCCTATGGAGTCTTCTAAGATATTTATGGTTTCCCATCTTGCATTTAAGTCCTTTATCCATTTTGAGTTTAATTTTGTGTATGGTGTAAGTTAGTGGTCTACTTTCATTTTTTTTTTTTGCATGTATCTGATCAATTTTCCCAGCACCATTTATTGAAGGGACTGTCTTGACTCGATTGTATGCTCTAGCCTCCTTTGTCAAATATTAATTGAGCATAATGGCTTGGGTCCATTTCTGGGTTCTTTGTTCTGTTCCATTGGTCTATATTTCTGTTCTTGTGCCAATACCAGGCAGTTTTGAGAACCAAGGCTTTGTAATTATTTGTTGATAAAATACAATAAGCAATGCTGACCATTACTTATTATGTAAATAATAATCCTTTATCTATACAACTTAACCTTTGTTTTCTTTTAACCCACAAAAATCTTAAAAAATTTAGAAATAATAATAGATATTCTCTCATTTTTATTACTAAAATTTTTATCCACATTTAAATACAACAGGCCTAGGAATCAACAGATACTTAGCCATGTTATGGGTAGAAATATGCAAAGAATAATAATCAAGAGAGCAAAAAAGGTTTTTTTTTTTAATTTAAAATGTGAGAAAACAGTTGCAATATTAATTAGTACTTCATTTGAAGATACTTTTAAAGGTTGTCTTTTGATTAAATATGACCATCAGCAAGCATTTTTTTAAAAATCTATAACTGAAGTCATTATATGTTTTAAACAAGATTGCAGTGAAAGTGATTGTTCTACTCATTAGAGGAACTTTTCTGTTGGGCCATCTCAGTCTTTCTGTGAGCAACAAGAGGATGCTTTCCTGTGATGTTGACTGCAATTTTTTATATACTGTGATGTCTCGCATTAGACATGGGCAAGGCAGGAAAGGAGATATTCAGCATGTTCACAGTCATGCTGCTCTAAATGTATATGCTCTTGGCTTCTTGCACACATCGTACATGTGTGTATATAGGCCAAGGGCATTTTACTTCAGGCAACAGCCAACAGATTCCAAATAGTCTGTTTACAATGAAGAACTGGGTCAGGGACAGTCAGTGCAGGATCCATCCCTTCCCCTTTGTGGTCCGAAGGACATATGTGTACACTCTCTCCATGTCTTAAGGAATGGAAATAGTATGATTTTTTTAAAATTTAAAATTAAACTGAATGTTTTACATGTAAATAAGTGCATGACCAGATATTTTAATTACCCTAGGCCCGTGGTCGGCAAACTGCGGCTTGCAAGCCACATGCGGCTCTTTGGCCCCTTGAGTGTGGCTCTTCCACAAAATACCATGGCCTGTGTGAGTCTATTTTGAAGAAGTGGCGTTAGAAGAAGTTTAAGTTTAAAAAATTTGGCTCTCAAAAGAAATTTCAATCGTTGTACTGTTGATATTTGGCTCTGTTGACTAATGAGTTTGCCGACCACTGCCCTAGGCAATAGTAGTGTCTTATTTCATTATTGAAATTTTATTATTTTATGACTATGTATATGAACAAATATAAAACATTGATTAGAAAACCAACAACATATATGGACTCAAAGTAAAACTTTGAACAGAACTGATCTGATTGAATCACCACTTTTGCATTAGTACCCTGGGCTGTGCCTAGAAAAACTGTAGAAGCTGTATTCTTCTTTGAAGTGTTCTTCACCACTCTTCTGAGTACATGAGGGACGGCAAATCTACATACTCAAAATTTGTCTCTTTTCCTTGTATCACTTTTAAAGGCTTTGTTTTCCTGTATGTACTGCTTTAAAATAATAGATTATTAATTTTACTTCCTGGCACTACTAAATTTAAAGAAACCCAGTAAGGAGACATCAAAGTCATCTTTAATTTCTCCCATTCCTGTGACCCCCATCCTTTGTCCAGTTTTACAGTCTACCAATGAGCTGTCTTGGATACCTATAAATCATGTTTTACTGTTGTTTTCCATCCCTAATGTAACTACACTCATTCAGGCAACATTGCTCTCACATGGATGACTGTGTTACTCTGCTGCAATCTTTCTTATGCTTAGATGCCAGAGCTCTCACTCCAAACCACTGGTTTGGTGCTCGGTTACATTATTCTCTTTGTAAAAACCTTTCCTATTACCTAGCAAATTAAAAATACTCACAATTAAGGAAGATACAAATGTTCCTTCTCCTCATGAACTATCATTTATCTGATGAGAGTTTTATAAAAATAAGAGTCAGACATCTTTGAAATGTACTAAATATTATTTTTGTCCCAGAGAAGTTAAGGAACACTATTTGATAGAAAAGGTGATATTTGATCTTGGCCTTAAGGAATGAGTAGAAATTCAGCAGGTGAAATTAGAAAATCAGGAAAGCAGAAGAATATTCCAAACATGGAGAAATCATATGAGCAAAGGCACAATTATTTCAATTCATAGTATCCGTTTGGGAAATCATATTCACATTGATATACATAGAGCAATGTTTTCCAAAATATTTTTCAAGAAGTATAATGTCTTGACAGAGATCCCATGAGAAAATATGTGAGGCTTGTGAAATCTATGGCTAACTTAGTCTGTGTAATTCAGCATCTTATGTTTGTTTGTTTATTTGTTTCAACTAATAGTTAACATATCAAAAGCTCTGAGGGGCCATATTAAAGACAGCTTTTAATATTGCTTTATTAAAGATCTTTCACAAAAACAACTACATAAGTGCCATGAAATAACAAAGACAACTGTTACACAGCCTAAACAGTTGATAAGAGCAAATACTTTGTGGGACCTGACATGGAATGTTCTATGTTAAGGATTTAATTTTATACTTATTTTTATTTTAATTTTTTTACAGAAAATTTGGCAACATGAATTACAAACGATGATATATTTTTCAGCCCAGAAGGAGATGGGATTGGAGAAAGTGATAGTCAGAAGTATAAGGCACTGGCCACTATAAGAAACATTAACAGACATTAATATATTATTAATGTATTATTAACAAATATTAATAAAATTTACTGCTGATAAATTTCAAATAAAATTTAAAATATTTACCAGTATCCTATCTAATAAAGAGGGAATATGCTAATTGACCATCACACCATTGCAAAGATGGTGACACCCACAGCCAATAAGGAGGGAATATGCTAATTGACTGTCACGCCCTCAAAGATGGTGGTGCCCATAGCCACAAGATGGCAGTGCCAAGTCCCCTCAGCCCCGCTGGGGCGGCGGGCCTGGCTGCTCTGCATGCCTGCCTCTGGAGTCCCCTAGTCCACTCAGCCCCCTAGCCACCCAGGGCCGCCCGAGGCTCAGGTAACTAGGGCCGGCTGAAGCTTTCGCTGCCGGCAGTGGCAGCAGCAGAGGTGTGATGTGGCATCTCCTTCCCCTGATCTCTGGGTCACCTCCCTCCCCTGAGGGCTCCCGGACTGTGAGAGGTGGCAGGCCTGGCTGAGGGATCCCCCCCTTTAGTGCATGAATTTCCATGCACTGGGCCTCTAGTGTATTATAAATAACAGAGAATAGTTCATTAACTATATTGTTTCAATTTTCAAATTGGGTATCATTAAAAACAGAGGGTTCAGAATTAAGCAGTTGTATATGTCATCCTGCATTTACATTGGTTAAGCACCTATTTAGAATTTATCCCCTTTCCCCACATAGTTAGTATCAAATAATTCCCATCTTCCAGATACAGATATTACTCAAGATATTCTATGTTCTAATGCAATTTATTTAACATATTTAATAGTTTCTTAGTTGAGTAATCATAATATCTACCCCTGGGGAGTTCGCTGTGGATTAAATAATATATAGAAAGTGCTTGGCATGGCCTTAGGTATATAATCACTCAATACATATACATTATGGTGCTGATCACAGTCATGATGTTGATGTTTTTATAAAATCTTGTCCAATGAACAGGATTTGTAAATATTTATATTCCTAATTGTTTGACTTGTGATAAATTTTTTATATGAAAATTATTCTTGGTCCAGTTAAAACTATTTTAATCTGTGCAATTATATTTATCAACTATGTGAGAAAGTTTTTAGACATAATTACCTCACATATAAATGTTACTTAGTAACATTAGTTGGTATCATTTAAATTATCTTGGTTACAGCTCTGAACTATGTCTTCAGTTAAAGTCCTTGCCTTATGGATAATTTTCCAGGATTTGTGTGATGTATACCACTCAGAGGTGGGTAGACAAAAACAAAGGTGAAAATGAAGTAGAAGAGGAGAAAAAGACCGACCATGAAAAGAACTTTTACTTCATAAGCAAAATAGGCTGGTTTTCTTATCTTTTCTCTAACTCAGTTACTTCAGTTCCTATTGATTTACAAGGATGTTAGTCAGGGGATGAGAAGAAAACCCCCTCAAGTATGGGATGTATTTCCTGACTTTGAATATCCTTCTTACAATGTTTTTCTAACACAACACACCCAATTATTTGGAAAACTCTTCCATTATTCATTTATTTTGAAAAGAATTGATATTACAAGTCACTCCTAGGGCACAGTGAAGCAAACCTAAAGAAATAATGATGGAGGCAGGGGAACCCATCATTCCTGCAAAAAAAGAAAATTTGCATGAATGTTACGCAGACTTGAATAAATATTAGCTATGTAAGCAATATTTTTGGGCAATGGGAAATGCTTAATTCTGGGAAGATGAAGATGAACTCAGTGTTTAGTTTCTGGTTGATAAGACAACCTACATAATGGGTTCAGGGTCATTACTGTCCATCACATTACAAGTCTCCTAGGTGCATGAGCATTTTATCCTTTGTTTCCATTCCCCAGTCTTTTTATCATGACTAAATAATTTATTAATAGTATACCATACCTAGGATGTTCCAGCAAGTATTCCTCCTGCCTCAGAAGGGGAATTACACTTTCACTGTATTTTGAAAGTAGAGAGTTTTGAGATATGAATGGTGTACCTTGCTTTGTTAAGGGCAGAAGTAGGAAGGAATAGCCTGGCTGGTTTGTCTCAGTGGTTAGAGCATTGAACCATGAACTAGGAGGCGGTGGTTTGATTCCCAGTCAGGGCACATGCCCTGGTTGCAGGCTCAATTGCAAGTAGGGGGGGCATGCAGGAAGCAGCCGATCAATAAATCTCTCTCATCATTAATGTTTCTGTCTCCCTTTCCCTTCTTCCCTCTAAAATCAATTAAAACATATTAAAAAGTAAGTAGAAGGGAATAAAGATAATTTAAAAAGATAAAATTAATAGGAGAAAGTGTAATATATATATATTAAATGAATAGGAGAACTTTTTGGCATTCTGGTCCATGGTTCGGTCATTCCTAGAGCCAGAGTTATTCTATTCCTGCTAGAAATTTGGTTAAGTTGAATCCATAACTCTCTCCTTTATGTCTTAGTTTAACTTTCCACATAAACCATCTTGAGTAATAGAATTATTAAAATTAAGAAAAGAAACCTCAACTAAAATGGGAGTCAGAAAGATCTATAGAGGGATCTCTCACTCTCTATCCTTCCTAGGTCAATTACCACAAGCAGGAAACCATCAATTACCAAAAGGAAGATGACATCAATTCAAAGTCAGATAAATCAGATACAGACCTAACGGGAAGAAATGTATCTTGCACTCCCAAATAGGAAGTGTAACTACTTTAATACTCAATAGAAGAAAGAAAGATATTCCTCTTCACCAACAAAAATCCCAGCAGATGGAAATGCCACGGCTCTGCCAGTGAGAAGCCATTGCTACCTGACCTCTTACTTTCCTCCAATAAAATTTCACTTTTATTTGCTGTAACTTCCTTATCCTCCCTCCCTTTCTATAAAAGCTTTTCATCCTGTATAGATAAGATGCTGCCATGAATCATTTCATAAAGCCATTTAAACTTTCAAATTCACTTAGTTAAATTTTATTTTATCAACAAAATTCTGGTAAAATAAATAGCAATTTTATGCTAAATGCTGATACTTCTGGAGGTGGATTTTTGTTATCTTATTTTTTTCAGTTTATACTTGTGCCTTAATATCTTTATTTACTATAATTTGAATATATTTGGTAAAACAATTTATAGTGCTTATTGAAAGAGTTCTTCAGTTAACATCTGATTCATCTATAGTGTTAAATTTTTAATCTCTTTTAATTTATTTTTCATTATATCAGGGTTTTTATTGCTAATATTAAATATATTGCTTAAATTACAATGATATTTTTATTGGAAAACTGTTAAAATATACTGTATAGTTTTATGAAATGGTACTTATACAGTATTTTCTTTTCTTAAATGTAGTATTACACATATTCAAATAAATACTGAACATAATATTTCTCAAACAAGGAGTAATTTAGCTATGAAATAGTACATGCGGTTCTCCAGTTACCATGATAACTAGTTTTTATTTTACAAAAACACAGATGTACAAAGCAAGAAAAAATAGACAAGAAAATGGCAATTTTTTTTCAGAAATGGCATATTTTATTTAATCCAAACATTGAGTCTCTTTTCTTTGCAACTGATAACTTTAAAATTTTATTACGAATAAAGCATAAAAATATATTTAAATTTTTTGTAATACATTTTCAATTAAAATCTAGTAAGTTTGTATGAGGTACTAAAGGACCTTGGGCTATATCAGAGGGTGCCTAGTTATCTGATTAGTCATTCATTCTGTGCATTATCAGGTTTCCTTCTAGGCATTGAGGAGATTTATAAAATGTTTCTCAAGCCCATTGTGTTTACAGAGAAATGCCATTCTGAAATAAAAATGGAGGTATAGTTTGGCTTTCACTATATTGCCTAAAATTTTCTTTTTAATTATCTTTAATAAAGTGCCACCGATATGCTCTACTCATCAAGGAGCATTGTACTTTTCTCTCACCCTGTGGACTCTCCAGCACCTTCAAAATAACAATATAAAATACTAAAATATATTCAGTGTAGAAAAAATATAATCAAATTTTGAGGTCATTTCACTGTTTTTTATTTGAAAAGGCAGACTTCAGCTTTGACTTGACTTTTCTTCAGAATTATACAGAGTGTCCCCCAAAAATGTATGCACACTTCAGCAGCTGATAGCTCACTTGATGTTTCTTTCTTTTCAGGTGTAACCCATTGGAATTATTATATTTATTCAAAATGAGTATACATTTTTTTAAGGACACCTTTTATTAGTATATTTTTATTGCTATTAAAATTTTTAAATCCAGGTTAAAAATTGTTGAACTATGTCAATTGTTACCATTGTAACTGGTTAGTTATTAATAATAGGAAGATAGCAAAGGAAAGGCCAGACATTATAAGTATGGTCATCTGGGCAGCTTTACTAGGAAGCTGCAACTTTTCACTCCCCAGGTTCATTCCCTGTAAGTTACTGAGGGAAGAGGTCCAACAAAGTGGCACATGAGCATGTACAGTGAATTTGGGGTGATGTAGGGAAGTTGTTTGTCTGTTAGTCTAGCCTGGGAACAAAGTTAACTGGTTAGAGGAGATGGAACTACTACAAGTGCCCAAAATCTTGGAAGGTTAAAATCCCCAGACAAAGGAATTGTCTCTCTTCCTTGATCCTCTTGCTTCGCTCCTGTTTCCTTTCACTCCTGTGCACTAGCCTGCCATGTGGCCCCAAAGGCTGCATGGTCCTCAGCTGGGAACACAAGCTAAGCCAACCTGATGCTGGACTGGAGTGTACAAACGTGGAGTGGAAACACTGGACATTGGCTTTAATCCTAGCTCTACTAGGAAGTACAAATGGGATTTTTTCTTTGGCTGGACAGAGGGAGATGGGACCTTGGAAACTCAGGAGTTTACTTCCTCAGAAATAAAACTTTCCAACATACTTCATCCTCCTGTGAGAGCCTCTGGAAATTTTTATTCCAGCAGCACCACAAGAAACCCACTTCCACTAGCAACAGGTGGGGATACAGAGAGGACTCCACTGATAACATAATCTCTTAGTTGCACAACTGTTTGTGAAACATTCTTGACCAAATACAATTTTGATATATCCTCAACCATTATTTGATATCTGTTTCTTAATTACCTGGAAATTTAAAGAGTCCTCAACGTGATAAATAGAAAAACTCCTCACAGGGTTCTTTCAATTGACCTTAGGTCAAAGGTAGTTGGAAGGCATTTTTCTAAAAATCTGTCCAATTGCTGCAAAGGACAATTTTGTTCTCCCAAGAAATACTTAGTTTGTACATGAAAGTCCATGCCTCAGAGCAAGTCTGTGAAACAGTAGTAGAACCCATTATTGTCTCTTTTTCCAGTTTGGACCTTTAATTTTCTCATCCTAAAATTTCACCTATTGCCCCTCTTTCCAGAGAAGCCAGTGCCCAATTATCTGTGCTGAGATCCCCTGAATACTTGGGAATGTAGTACTTTGAAATGTTTAATTTGAGAGTGTGGTTTCAAAATGAATAAAGTAAGCAGCGAATATCTTCTTGCCTGAAATTAAATAGTCTGTAATAAAAATCAAAGGATTAGTGTATGTGCTCTCTATAGCTTTAAGAGGGAAAAGAAGAAAAATCACTGTGAGAAATAGAACCTGAAGTACAAAATGAGTCACAGTAGCACTTCAGCATGTTAATTCTGTCTCTCCTGCATTTAATTTTTAAAAAAATCTGCCTCTCCACCTGCTAAGGGTGTAGATAAAATTATCCAACATTCTTAGAGCTTTGTTACTCAAAAGGTGGTTCAATCATAAATATCAACTTCACCTGGAAGCTTTTTAGAAATGCAAAATCTTAGGCCCTACTCCAATGTGCTCACTCTGAATCTGCATTTTAGCAAAACCCTCAGGAGATTGTTATACACATTTAATTATGCCCTAGAAACTATGTAGCTTTTTATCACTTGTCACCCTTTTCTGCCTAAATCCTCTGATGATCACAAATAAGATATCTAACAGCTCAAATATTCACCTCCATGTGTTTATGCACATTGGCCAGTGTGGATTGGAATGAAAGATGTGAGCAAACACACACAACTCCCTTGTGGCACATACTGCTCAATGCTTTCATGTGAATTTTCTTATCTAATTTTAGATCAATCTTTGGTAGGCACTCTGACCCTATAGGTGTGGGAAACCTTTCCCTTCTTTCCTTCTAAATCCTTTGGCTGGTCTAATAATTAAATTGACAGAAAACAGATTAACAAGGGAAAATGAATTAAATTTTGTACCTATGAGAACCCCATAAAAATTTGTAAGACTCAAAGACAGACAAATAAGAGCCTAGGTGGCGTCACGCCCTCGCGCGACACCCTCGCATGATGTAGAGGAGGAGCCCAGTGGCCGCTCCGCTCAGGGAGGCCTGGTGGTCCCGTGTCTCTGAGCGGTGCAGAGGAGGTCGCTCCCAGTATCTCCGCTGCCTCACGTGGAGGAGGCAAGTCCTGGCAGAGGAGGCTGGTAATGGCAGGGAAGGGCAGTTGTGGGTGATCAGGCTGGCAGGAGAGGGTAGTTGGGGGTGATCAGGCCTGCAGGGGAGGGCAGTTGGGAGTGATCAGGCTGGCAGGGGAGCAGTTATGGGGCAATTGGGCTGGCACGCAGAAGTGGTTAGGAGCAATCAGGCAGGCAGGCAGGTGAGTGGGTGGGAGCCAGTGATCCCAGATTGTGAGAGGTATGTCCGACTGCCAGTTTAGGCCCAATCCCCTGAGGGGTCCCAGATTAGAAAGGGTGCAGGCCGAGCTGAGGGACACCCCCCCCCATGCACAAATTTCATGCACCGGGGCTCTAGTCTGCACTAATAAAAGAGAAACACACAAATTGACCATCCCTCCACTATGCTCACCAGCCAATCAGGAGCGAGTATGCAAATTAACCCAACAAAGATGGCGGTTAATTTGCATATGCAGGTGCTGAGCGAAGACTGAAGACAGCGTAGAAGAAAATGAAATGCTGCAGAAGGGAGCAAAGTGGTGGAGAAGGGAGCGAGGCAACGGAGAAAGGAGGGAGTGAGGCAGCGGAGATGGGAGTGAGCAAGGCAGTGGAGACAGAAGGGAGAGAGGCAGTGGAGAAGGGAGCGAAGCCAGCAGTCCAACGCTGCCTGCCACTCCGGCTCATCCTGGCTCCTCTGCACCTGCACAGTTTAATTGCCTTCAGCCCACTACAATAAGCATGCCAAAATGGCACAGTTTAGAGAAACATATTCTGCTTCACATCAACCCACACTGTTGTTGTTATTATTGTTTTTTCCTTTTTATTGAATTTATTGTGGTGAGACTGGTTAAAAAGATTATACAGGATTCAGGTGCACACTTCCTTCTGCTTCGCTCAGGCTGCAGGAATTCCTATTCTTGCAGGAATAGGCCCGAGGAAGCCCTATTCTTCCAGGAATCTTCCTGCAATGGTCCTCTAATATATATATATATATATAAAAGCCTAAGTGACCTAACATCTGAATGACCGAACGACTGATCAACCGATTGCTATGACATGCACTGACCACCAGGGGGCAGACACTCAATGACTCAATGCAGGAGCTGACCCCTGGTGGTCAGTGTGCTACCACAGTGGGAGTGCCACTCAGATGACTGACCCATCCCAGTGGCCCACCAGCCCAGCAGCAGCCACTCCCTCCCTCAGTAGTCCTGCAGGTCCAATCTCTGGAGAATGGGCCAGGCACCAATGGACCGGCATCACCAGCACGATCCCAACAGCACTGCTGGCCTCCTGGAAGTCAAGGCCACTTTCCCTCCTTAGAAACTCCACAAGGAAGAAATGATATCAAAGCAGCTGCCAGGTGGCTCCCGATAACCGGTGTGAATGTCAGCGAGATGGTTCTGGATCCTGGGCCAGTAAGGGCATCCCACCACCGGCCAGGAGGGCCGATCATGTCCCCCCCCACACACACACCCCTTGGGATGGGTACCAGATGCAGGGCTCATGGCTGGCAAGTGCCACTGTGGCAGCACAGGCCTCTCCCAATCAGGACTGACTGGGTGTGAGCCCACAGCAGGTGCAGAGGAGCCGGGATGAGCGGGAGTGGCAGGAAGCATTGGACTGCTGGTTTCGGCCCAATCCCCGCAGACCACCCTGAGGGTCCCCCCCATGCACGAATTCATGCACTGGGCCTCTAGTATGTATATATAATCATCATAAACTAAGGAGAAGGGGTTAGGGGTTTGGGACTTCAAAGGGTAGGAAGACAATTCATAGGAAGAGAAGAGCAAAGGTTTGATAAACTGATAAAAAGATGTTTGCTCTGCCATGCAGATACATTTATCTTACACAAAAAGTTATCTCTGGTAATAGCTCTCTTCATGGTATAAGCCCCCTATCTAACTTCTTTCTGGAAGTTAAGGGAGGGGTAAAGTCTGCTGGGACTTAATTGCCTTCAGCCCACTACAATAAGCATGCCAAAATGGCACAGTTTAGAGCAACATATTCTGCTTCACATCAACCCACACTGTTATTATTATTGTTTTTCCCTTTTTATTGAATTTATTTCAGTGAGACTGGCTAAAAAGATTATACAGGTTTCAGGTGCACACATCCACAACACATAATCTGTACACTGTATTGTGTGTTCACCTATTATTATCATTTTGGAATAATATTCTGCTTCCCTTCAACCCACACTGTTGTTGTCATTGTTGTTAATATTTAAATTTCTATAATAAAAGAGGCTCAAAAGGTAAAATAAGATTGAATGACTTTCCTAATATTGTACAACTATAGATCTCACTGATTTCAATTTTACTGTTTCATGCTATTTCCAGAGTAATTTTTCTCATATGTATAGCTAATCTTACCAGTTACCTGCTGAAAATATGTAATAGATTCCCGTATGATTTAGGAAAAACCCTTATTGACTTTTCCTCACATATCTTTCTGTATGTGTTGCTACTATAATTTTAGACTTTTACCAAATTAAATTATTCTAGCTCTTTTAACTTGTTTGTGTGTTCTCTCTGCTGCTAAAATATCCTTACTCCTTTTATTCAAATGATCAGCTTCAATTCCTTTTTAAAATCCTATTCTATTACATCCTCCAAGAAGTCTTCCACACCATCTCAATTCAATATAAATAAATCCTGCATTAACCTTTATCAATCATTATCTCATGTTATTAGAATTATTTCTTTTATAACATTCTTATCCTTGGAACCACAGCTTTTGGAAAGCAAGACACTTTTTCTTTCTCACTATTGTTTAGCGCAGTACGTGGCCTCCAGCAGGCCTTACTTAATGTTTATTGCATGAACTAAAGTAACACAAACATTTATAGGACAGAATGGATTTTAAAGATCAATATTTAGATCAGGTAATGATATTTCAGAAAAAATGAATTTAGTCCTAATCTCAAAACATTATAGTTCTTCTTCTGCCTTCTTGTCACTTTCCTGATATCCATGATGTGATTCCACCATGAGAGGGAGAGCCAAAAATAATCAGATGGACACTCTTCTTGATAATAGCTGAAAAAGATGTATGAGGAGGTTCCAGTCAAGAAAACTGTATTTGGTTTCCATATTACACAAAACAATAACAATTAGGTTTTAGCGAATTTTATTATGTGATAAGCACATTGTTGGTACTTTATAGTTGTCTAGTTAATGTTAATCTTAAAAACCTCTGAAGTTTATATTGACATCTATTTTATAGATTAGCAAATTGACAATTTAGAGAAGTAACTGTGTTGCCCAGGATCACAAAGCCTGAAAACGACAGGACCCAGGTTTTTTTCCAATTCCCATGTGACTTGGACAGAATTCAGAAACTCTCCACTTCTGCATCATCACTTTAACTCAGATTAAGCCTTAAGAGGATCAACCACGTTCCTCTAGGAATGATACTCTTGGAACCACACTGTAAAGGGAGTGTGTCTGTCCTTCTGCAAGCTCTCTGAGCTGGTTAACTTATCCTGACACTGACTGGGGCGGGTGTATAGGGGAGGAAATCGTGCTTTACATCACAAATGTAAATAACATTCTTCACAGGATCTTCTCTGAGTCCTTCAACTGGAAGTTCTCCAGTTTATATACTCAGGTTCTATTTAAGCATTTTGGTACCTAATTTCAAAATTTTCACTGATAACACATTGCTTCCCACTATCCTTGGCTACTTCCCAGGGAATCTGGACCATGTCTTGGCGTTTGCATTGAGGTCTTTGGACGTCCAAGGAATGTTGCCTTTCACCCCCAGTTTTTCTACCTGTAGGCATTGTTGTTTTTTCCAGGAAATAGAGTGCAGTGTTCACAGAAATTATCGCTGTTATGCTGACACAGCCCATGCTCATATGTAAGTGAGCCACGACTATAAGTCCGTGTGGCACAATTTTTAAAAAATAATTTAAATCTAAGTAAGGTATTAAAGACCTTTAAAGTGTTGAAGCCATTTAATTATTTTGACACATTCTGCTACTTAATATTCCCTTAGATTTCACATGTTAAATTTCAGTCTACAATGAATTTTCCAGCCAAGTTTAAAACTCTCAAAATAGAATTTTAATGGAAATGCTAAGATATTCTCAAGTGTAGCAGCATAAAAGCTGCAGCTTTTTAAAAACCATTTCCATCACGGTTTAGACATATGGCAGCTCTTTTTTGGAAGTTTTCTGATGGTATGTAGAATTTGTAGTTACAAATATTCTACCATTAAAATAAGCTCACTCAACTTCACCTTTCTGAATTAACAGAACTTAACTATTCATTGTCAACTGATTCATGAATATAGAACCAAGCTCAATTTGGAACATATGGCCTAAGGATAATAAATTTAAATGCCTGATGTAAAGTAAATTAGAATTGGGATTGTAATGCTGATAGTTTTTCTACAAGACTCTTTTAACATCTGTCCAGAAACTTTAATTTTTTTCAGATGTTTTTACACATATGCTGCTCAAATCTCTATATATGTATTGTAACTTTCCTTCAAGAGAACAATTAGAAAAGTTAGTTATTATTTAAGAATAAAGTGGCATATGTCTGAAAACTAAAATTGTACAATCATCACTTTTAGAAGGACTTTAAATTTTATTAATGTACCTAAATAACAATATTAGGAAGAAAAACTACATTTTTTTGGTTGAGGTTTGAGGAGCTAAATTGCCTCTAAATTGATTCCTTTCTTTAAAAAAAAATCATTATATCAAATAGACCTTTCCCTTCTAAGCATCCCCATGCATGCCAGGACCTAGGATTTGCAAACTGGATTTCCCATTATCTCCTGCCAGTAAGATTAGATTCCACCAATGAGAGGTATTCTCTCAAAATATTAGGGAAATGGAAGAAAAGGGGATATGATTATTGTTCAGCCAACTGCTGAGACCAGGCACATACCTTTGTCAGATGTCAGTCATGAGTTTTTGTACAACTTCCATGTTCTCCTGAGAGTCACCCACTTCATTGCTGCAATCCTGAGTCCTTTGCGAACATCAGTGGCAGTTTTTTATAATCCTTACACTTACTGGTTTTGTGAAATTTACTAGGAGCTTCCAGATCTTCACTGCCCTAGCTTTTCCAACAATCACGTAAAATTCTCATTTCTGTATTAAATCCCTTCTATCTGAAATACTATTAGTAGTTTCTGCATTCGTGATTTAATTGACTGATACATCTACTATATGAACTTAAGATTTGCTTAAAGAAATTTGGCTAAATTTCTATCATTTGGATATATTAGTGTATGTATACAAATGTAAACTAATTTTTTTCAACAGTTGAATGGCTTTTCAGTGTTAATGTTATATGATTTTAAGACAGAAAATGTGTTAAAATATCATTGACAATGATAACATCAGATATTACCACTAGTATGGATGGCTACTTAGCCACCAGCATTATAAATGGCACTCTGAAATTATGTAGGACAACCTATCTAGCTAGTATACCTAATTTCCCTGTTACATTGCTGTTTTTCTTTAAAAGTCATGCTTTCAAATGTTACAAATGTTTTTAATGGTATACAATTATACCATCTAGTTTTCTTGATTAAATTTGAGGCATAAGTATATACTTGAATACATACTCACTTACACATATACAGAGTTTCATAGTTGCTTAAAGCTATGTGCATAAACTATGAATTTCACATCTCTATTTATTCAACAAATGTGCATTGAGTGTGTGCTCTATGCCAAGTATGGTGCTAACAGTTGTGTATATCCTCCTGTCTAATAAAAGAGTAATATGCAAATTGACCATCTCTCCAACACAAGATAGCCATCCCCATGTGGACACAAGATGGCCACCACAAGATGGCTGGCAGGGGAGGGCAGTTGTGGGTGATCAGGCCTTCAAGGTAGGGCAGTTGGGGGTGACCAGGCCTGCAGGGGAGGGCAATTGTGGGCAATCAGGCTGGCAGGGGAGGGCAGTTAGGGGAAACCAGGCTGGCAAGGGAGGAAAGTTAGGGGTGACCAGGCCAGCAGGGGAGGGCAGTTGGGGGCGACCAGGTCGGCAGGGGAGGGCAGTTGAGGGGGACCACACCTGCAGGGGAGGACAGTTAGGGGTCACCAGGCCAGCAGGGGAGGGCAGTTAGGGGCAATTGGGCCAGCAGGGGAGCAGTTAGGCTTCAATCAGGCTGGCAGGGGATTGGTTAGGGGTGATCAGGCTGGCAGGCAGAAGCAGTTAGGGGCAATCAGGCATGCAGGAAGGTGAGCAGTTGGGAGCCACCAGTCCTGGATTGCCAACTGCCTGTTTAGGCCCTATCCGGTGGCATCAGGCCTAAACAGGCAGTTGGTCATCTCTCGAGGGGTCCCAGATTGGAGAGGGTGCAGCCTGGGCTGAGGGACACCCCCCACCCCTTGCACGAATTTCGTGCATTGGGCCTCTAGTAAGAAAGAACAAGTCAAATGTTTTTCTGTCCCAATAGTTCTTACAGTTTAGTGTTGACACAGAGATTAATAATATATAAATGTATAGATGGATAGCTCAGTAGAGAGATAGCTATAATCAGAAGAGTGATACTAAAAGTATAAGATATATAGGAGAATGACTAATCTAGTCTAGTTGATATAAGGAGTGGGAGACACTGAGTAAATATTTCTCTACAAAATTTCCCTAAGTGAATAATATTTGAGCTGAAATCTGAAAGCTAATGTATCAGTTGTGGTTCAGCCAGGGAAACAGAGCCATTATAATGGTTATGGAATCAGGTATACAGTAAAGGTATTAAACCTCACAGAGTCATGAAAGGAGGGAAGGGAACTGACAGGTGGAAAGGAAGACTTAGAGGATAAGAAAACAAGTCATTAACTTTTGCCTGAAGTTGCTTTCATGGGTAAACTAGTGGAAGCTTTCAGAGGAATTTGAGAAGCCAAGAAAACCCAATATCCTACCGTAAAGGTAATTTGAGAGGAAACTATTGTTTCTATGTAACTTCTACCTGTTTATGTCTGGGGCTACTGTTAGTTATCATATTGTCAGCAAATGGGTAGAAGAGAGGGACACGAGTAGAGGAGACAAAGAACAAGCTGGAACACACCTGTACCTGGGCATCTCTCTGCCACCTATGTGAGCACAAAAAGACATTTGGAGTTTAGTAACTGTTACTTCACTTTCACCTCTCAATTGTCCCACAAGCTGCTCATTGGGCCCGTGCTAACCAGGAATCTGCAGGAAAGGGATTTTAGGCAACATAGATCCCTATTGAACAAGCAATGTAGGTCCCAATAGAAAAATACAGTATACCTGAGTAGGAATAAACTAGATGTGGATTTCAGGAATAGGAAAAATAGACACTAGAAGCAGAGAGAGCAGTATACAATAGTCAACATTTGTATTATTTAATACAAGGTAAAACCTTGCTTATAGGCAACTTTTGAACATAACTCTTATTTTCTAGTTTGATATTTATGTGAATTAAGAATTAAAAGCTGGATTTAAGCAACTTACATAAAAAACTTTTTTTTGAAAAAGAAATCAATATCACAAGCAAAGATAATAAAAGGAAAATCTATTCTTGTCATTTCTAACTTATTTTTAATGAACAGAGTACTAAATAAAAGAACAACTCAAGAGTTGAGAAATGATAAATGAGAGCTGGCAATTCAGGCCTGCATTGGGTATACTGTATGGAAGCTAAAGTAATCCTGAATTGATTCTCCTCAGAATCTCTGACAGGCACACAGATTTGCCTTCCTCTAGACAATTTCCTTTTTATTTTGTTTGAGACCATGGAATGTTTCACAGATTCACATTCTTTCACAAAAGTCTTATGTATGGCAGAGCAAATTCTTAAGTTAGGATTTTCAGAAAGTTCCACAGACTTTGTTCTTTTACTCCCCCAATCCCTGCCACCCTTCTTGTTTACCATTTGGCTATTATTTCTAGGACCTATAATGACCCAGGCAATTTTTTATTAAAATATTTATTTTGATTGTTTATTATATATGAGGTGAGGCTGTTAAAACATCACTTTTATACTTCTATTAATACATAGTAAGCAACAAGTAAAAGAAACCAGCCCTTGAAAGAAAAAAAAAAAATCAGGACTTTTATTCTGACTAGAAGATACGGTACCATTTGGTTTTTATTCAATTTTAATGAAAACATCAGTGAGAAACCTCAATACCATATGTTTTGTCTCATTTAGTCAATGAAGTTGAACCAAAAGAAAATTAATAAAACATCATGTAAAAGTAGTTAGTATGTAATTTTAAATTTAAATTAACATAGCAATAGCAGTATCTGATCTCTTCTTTATTTTTTTTTCTCTTTTCAGGGAGTATACAAATGAGGTAATTGCAATTTATAGACCTCATGAATATTTCCCAAATCAGATGTGGGTTATTATGAAAAAGAGTAAGAAAAGACCATTTTCTCATATTTCTAATTTTTTGATAAAGTGAAATTATTTCTTATTTCTACTTGCGTTTGCCAGATGTGCACACAATTACGTGAGTCTGTACCAATTTTTTTCAGTAATATGGTGAATGTTAAAAGGACCTAATACAGTCAATGAACTATTTTCTACTTAATAATAGTGAGAAAAATATTCTTCAATGCAACTCAGATAATTTGCTCTTACTTGATCTCCATTCTCAGTTAATATTATACTTTTAAGGGAAAATCATATGACAGAATAAATATCTAATAGATACCAAAATACAGGATGGGGCAAAAAAAGGTTTACAGTAGTTTGTATGCAAAATGATACCATAATTAATAAATAATAATACAAGAATAAACTGTTTTACAGGCTCACAACTGTAAACCTACTTTTTCCCTGCCATGTATTTTTAAACTAGAAAGAATAATATACATGCACAACCAACCACAACCTCCCAACAAATTATGCGACAAAAACTCCTTCTCTTTCATGTAAACCTATAGAGTGTTTTTCTATGTGAGCTTATGGTGAACTCAATCTGTGCTCAAATATTATTGAGAATATTTAATAAGATAATCCAAGTACGGTCATTATAAATTCTAGGAATAAGTCACATTTTCAATAAAACTACACTATTAAAATAATATTTTGCATACACCTCCAAAGTCCTTTAATATTATCTTACATTTTTTGTAGATAACATACATAATTGTTAGCAGACATAATGCCTCTTGTGAACTTCAGTTAAGTCACATTGGCTTAAATATTTCGATTCAATTTAAGAAATATATATTGAGTAACTGCTTTGTGCCGTGTACTTTTTTAAGTGCTTAGAATAAATCAGTGAATAAAAGAAATAATAAAGCTCTGCCTAGTAATTTTCCATTATAAATATGCTTAAATGTTTCACCTATATTTTTTCAACTCAAATGCAAATTATTAAAATCAAATTCTTCATCTTCAGTAAAGGTGTTACTATTCTTGCCTTCCCTGTTTTTGAAACATCTCAAGCATCTGAACTGCATTTCTAATCTTTTCTATACCTCCTTTTGCAATTAGTTTCTAATTCTGTCAGCTCATCATTTGCAGTTATTTTCACATCCATCTCAGTAAATGGTGTTTCCCGTTTCCTGTTATCCATTCCTTTATTATTTAAGGTATTAATATATTGAGTAAACTTGTATTAAACATTTGTAGTCTGTACTATATATCATGCCTGAACTCTTATGATAGTTAGGGCATCTTTATCTCTGAAACTTTATCTAATTTATTCTTTTTTGTTGTTCTGACCAAAATTTTTTAAATTTTTTCAATTACAGTTTAAATTCAATATTATTTTGTATTAGCTTCAAGTTTACAGCATAGTGGTTAGACAATCATATACTTCACAATGTTCCCCCTAATATTTCCATTACCCACCTGGCATCATACATATTTATTACAATACTAGAGGCCCAGTGCACAAATTCATGCACAAATGCGGTCCCTCAGCCAGGCCAGCGATTGGGGCCAATCAGGGTCCTCTTACCCAGTCCAGCAGGGAGGGGCTGCGGGAGGTTGGCCAGCCATGGGAAGTTGGCTGTGGGAGCAAACTGACCACCACGAGGCAGCTCCTGCATTGAGTGTCTGCCCCCTGGTGGTCACTGCACATCATAGCTACTGGCCAGTCATCTGGTCATAACAGTTGCTTAGTCTAGAGGCCCAGTGCACAAAATTCGTGCACTTTGGGGGGGTCCCTCAGCCCAGCCTGTGCCCTCTCACAGTCCAGGAGCCCCACGATCAATCGCCCCAAAGAGACAGGCCCCACCCACCCAGCCGGGGCTCCATAATGGATCGTCCCCACAGAGGGAGGCCCAGGCTACCTACTGCAGCGCCACTGCTGAGTAGCCTGGGCCTCCCTCTTTGGGGCGATCATGGAGCACCCCGGTTGATCAATCACCCCGCTGGCCAGTGGCCTAGGCCTCCTTCTTCAGGGCGATCATGGGGCAATGGCCGGGCCCCTGGCCAATCACACTGCACCCACCTTGGCTGGCCTGACGCCAGTGGGTGTCATAGCATGGTTTCCTGGAAGGTCGTCTGGATAGTTGTTCTGCTGTTCAGTTGATTTGCATATTATGCTTTTATTATTATAGATTATTGACTACATTCTCTATGCTGTACTTTGCATCCCCATGACTATTCTGTAACTACCAGTCTGTACTTCTCAATCCCTTCACTTTTTCACCCAGTCCCCCAAACCCCTCACCTGTGGTAACCTTCAGTCTGCTTTTTGTATCAATGTGTCTGTTTACATTGTTTATTCATTTATATTATTCTTTAGGTTTTACATATAAGTTAAATCATATGTATTTGTCTTTCTCTGACTGACTTATTTCACTTAGCATAATCCAAGTAAGGTAATTGTAAATTCTATGTCCACCCATGGCATTATTGCAAGATAGTTTTTTTTTTTTTTTCTTTTAAAACTAGTTTCATCAACTATCAGTGACACCCATGTGCCAGAAGTATAAAGGTAATAGTTGTTAATTGACAGCATTATCTCCACATTTTCTTGTTCAATGCCTCTTTTAACTATATTAACTTTTTTACTTAAAGCAACCTTTATTCCAGTGAGATGGTCTCTTTTACCAATCCTCAAATGCACCTTTCTAGTTTTCTCCTTTGCATTTTTTAATGCAAAAGTAAAAATACTTTCCCAATTTTTCTATCTAAACCTGATCAATCAGTTAAAACCACACTTAAATCTTGCCTCTTCTATTATGTCTTTCCTAACCATTTCAATAATAATCTGAACTGCCCTTCTATCACATTTCAATATCACTAAGCACCTTTATTTTTTAGTTACTCTTACACTGTTGAAATTCCTATCTGTAATCATGACTATCAGTGTGATATACACCTCACAGATGCCAATCTACTATTAATTTATACTTTACCTTATCCTTAATGAGTTTGATTCACAAAGACTTAATGAGTTTGATGCAAAAAGATTTTAAATAAAATGCATCAAAATGAATAAAAATTACTAGATGAAAATTTAGCAACTAATGTAAATAAATGTTAGAAAAAGGAGAGGTGGATAAAAATATGTATGGGACAAGAATGTGTCAATCTATTGACATACATTTAACTCTAAAATCCAAGTAGCCAAGAGAAATAATTTCATGATTGATTATATCAATGGTCGGCAAACTCATTAGTCAACAGAGCCAAATATCAACAGTACAACGATTGAAATTGCTTTTGAGAGCCGAAAACTGACTTCTGCGCCTGGGCCACGAAGTTTCAATTGCACTGTACGAGCACGCCTGCAAATGGTATTTTGTGGAAGAGCCACACTCAAGGGGACAAAGAGCTGCATGTGGCTCATGAGCCGCAGTTTGCAGACCACTGGGTTATATGATTCATGGTATATCAATGTAATAGCTGAAGTATTGCTTCGAATCACAATTGCATTGTTGAAACCAGAGAAAGGTATGATTTCTATGCATCTTCACAGAGAATGCAGAATGCATGTAGTGAATAATATCCTCAATCCTGTAAAATACAGAAATTAGTTACTTAGTTTTTTAAAAAATTTTTTTTTCAAACTAAGATTATTAGACCTTGTTAAAACATAACTCAGGAAATAATACGACATTTGGGATTAAACTGAATCTGTTTCATATATGCAACTCTTATGTTGCCTTTATAGTCCTACTTGATCTTATACAAGAGGCCCAGTGAGATTGCCTGTGTAGACCTAATAAAAACTTTAGAACATCTATGGGATATGATGGAATATCTCCAATATTTCTCATAATTCTGTAGTTTAAGGAATTTTCAATAGTGATTTCACTGAGTTCAATTTACATCCTGCATGCTGACAGTAGGATTTAAGCATGTGTAAAATGTAACTGTACTTTTAAAAAGGAATTTTTAATTGGAGAGAAAAAATGTATAATGAAATGCTCTTGTGTGATGACTACATATTAAAATTGCAATAAATAGAAATTTAATTTGAATTAAATCTAAAACTTTAATAAAATTTATAATTTTTGAAGTAAAGTTTAAATGATACAATAACAATAATAATTTAAATCTAAAAGACTCAGTAAAAATTCTCAGAGTATACTAACAAAACAGAATTGAAAAAAAATGAGGTGAAAAATTTAAGTACAATACATATTGGGATTTTGGTAGCATTAATAAATACTATATCTATAAGAACGTTCTGAGTTCAGGTGGCAGAATTTAAAAATAAAGAAAAAATAACCTTGAAGGCAATTATTCTTTTCTGGTTGCAGGGTTTGGTAGGAAAATGTGATTAAAGGAAGTTGTCCTGTACAAAAAGATTAAAAAAAAAGAGAAACAGGAAATAAATTTAAAAATAAAAAGGAAACCCTAACCGGTTTGGCTCAGTAGATAGAGCATCAGCCTGCGGACTCAAGGGTTCCAGGTTCGATTCCTGGACATGGGCATGTACCTTGGTTGCGGGCACATACCCAGTAGGGAGTGTGCAGGAGGCAGCTGATCAATGTTTCTCTCTCATAGGTGTTTCTAACTCTCTATCCCTCTCTGTAAAAAATCAATAAAATATATTTTAAAAAATAAAAATAAAAATGAAAAACAGAAAACCTAAAGTCAGTAAGCAACATAAGACTTAATAAATAAGTGTATCTATTATAAAGGAAACATTTGGAATGTGTCTTTAAAATATGTGACAATACAAGAGATTTACCAAAAACAAATTGTATCAAGAAGGTTGAATATAAATACTGCTCAAATACACTATAAACAGATGCAAAAAGTAAAGTAATATTGTGAGTCATGAAATTATAAATATGTTTGTCGATACATCTTCTATGGCAAGAGAAACAAAGGAGACTACAAATAAACAAATGGGACTACATCAAAGTAAAAAGCTTCTGCACAGCAAAAGAAACCATCAACAAAATGAAAAGGGAGCCCACTGTATGGGAGAATATATTTGCCAATGATACTTCTGATAAAGGGTTAATATTCAAAATATATAAGGAACTCATACAACTTAAGAAAAGGAAGACAAACAAACCAATATTTAAAAAATGGGCAAAGGACCTAAATAAGCACCTCTCCAAAGTGGACATACAGATGGCCAAGAGACATATGAAAAAATGCTCAAAGTCACTAATCATCAGAGAGATACAAATTGAAATGACAATGAGGTATCTTTTCATACCTGTCAGAACGGCTACCATCAACAAATCAACAAATGACAAGTGCTGACAAGAATGTGGAGAAAAGGGAACTCAGTGGGAATGTAGACTGGTACAGCCACTAGAGAAAACAATATGGAGTGTCCTCAAAAAATTAAAAATGCAACTGCCATTTGACCCAGTGTTGCCATTTCTAGGAATATATCCTAAGAATCCAAAAACATCAATCAGAAAGAATATATGCATCTCTATGTTCATAGCAGCATTATTTACAATAGCTAAGATCTGGAAACAGCCCAAGTGTCCATCAGTAGATGAGTGGATGAAAAAGCTGTGGTACATCTACATCGTGGAATACTATGCAGCAGTAAAAAAAGAAGGATCTCTTACCCTTTGAGACAGCATGGAGGGACCTGGAGAGTATTTTACTAAGCAAAAGTAGCCTCTCAGAGAAAATAAGCTATCACATGATCTCACTTATATATGCAATCTAAAGAACAAAAGAAACTGATGAACAAAATAGATCCAGAATAATAGAAACATGAAACAGACTGTGGAATCTCAGAAAGAAGGTGGGGGTGGGTTGAAGGGTGAAAAGAGATTAACCAAAGAAATTATATGCATACTAGAGGCCCGATGCACGAAATTCATGCAAGAGTAGGCCTTCCTTCCCCCTGCTTCCCTCTGGCACCTGGGACCTGAGCTTCCCTCCAGCTGCCAGCAGGCACCCAGGACCTGGGCTTCCCCCGCAGCCCCAGCTTCGTCCAGAAGGTCGTCTGGTCTAATTAGCATATTACGCTTTTATTATTATAGATATGCCTAACCCATGGACACAAAAAATAGTGTGGTGAAGGCCTGGGGTTGGATGCTTGTTTGGACTAGAAGGGGTCAAAGGTGAAAAACATGGGAGAAGTTTAATACTTACAACAATAAAGATAAATTTTAAAAAAGAAAAAGAAATATATTTAGGATATATGATAAAAATTAGCATCCAATCATACCAAAGAAGTGACTTTTTAATTATCAAAGGGAACAATACAATAACAATACATAAGTGCAATGACCTTTATACACAAAGAAGCAATAAAATACATAAAGGAAAGCTGATACAAATATAATGACAGAATAAAACAAACAAAATTATAATGAAAGTTATCAACCAATAACAATTCTTACATCAAAGAGAGAAAATTAGACAATGTTATGATGCACACAAAAGCATATCTTGCAAACTACAATAAAAAATTGGATGATTAAAATAGAATAAGTGTAGCCCAGCTGGGAATGCATCAGTCGTTGAGCGTCAAGAGGTCACCGGTTCGATTCCCGGTCAGTGCATATGCCTGAGGTTGTGGGCTCCATCCCCAGTGGGGGGCGTGCAGGAGGCAGCCAATCAATGATTCTCTCTCATCATTGATGTTTCTATCTTTCTCTTTCTCTCCCTTCCTCTCTGAAATCAATTAAAAATAATAATAATAATAATAATAATAATTAAAATAAAATAGAATAGGTGTTTGCTCTACTTATTAGGCAATTTTAAAGCTATTAATATTAAGTTAATTTCTTGCTTTATTAAATCAGAATGTTTCTCTGCCAAAAGAGAACTATGAAAAGGGCTTTGTCAAAATGGTCACATTGAAATCATCTTATGACATTTTCATGTTCCTAGAGATGTTTGAGGCAAGGCTGGTATTTTGCCTTAGTATTTGGAGGTAATCTGTTTTCTTCACCTGAATTTTTATCAGGTATTATTCTTTATCCTTGAAATCCAATGTTTTCATCATAATATATCTGGTTGAGGATTTTAAAATAAGTTTTTGTTAATAAAAATGTTGTTTAGATTTTCCTTCATTTTAATGAAATATTCTTTCAGATCTTCAAATATGTTCCTTGATTTACTTTTTAGTTTACTTCTGCAGTCATGTCTATTACCAATCTGATGGATCAGCCTCATCTATCCTCCATGCAAATTATCTTATGTTTCATTAACTTATCTCTTTTTGCAGTGCATTCAATTACAACTGTTTTCCACATGGTTTTCTATATCGTTTATTGTGGGTTTTGCTGGCAGCAGTGTTGATATATTTGTCTTTGAAGTAAATTCTGAAACCCTTCCAATTTAATTCCCCTTTTATCTCTTATTTTATAGATTTCATTAAAAATTTCCTTGAGTGTGCAGTTATACAAATGTGTCTTCCTTTCCTACGGTGTCTCCTTCAAAAGTGTATTTGCATTTTACAAATATTTGCATAGTCTCACATATTCTTTTTTTTTTTTATTAATCCAATTAACATT
The DNA here is from genome assembly GCF_027574615.1 of Eptesicus fuscus. Classification (NCBI taxonomy): domain Eukaryota; kingdom Metazoa; phylum Chordata; class Mammalia; order Chiroptera; family Vespertilionidae; genus Eptesicus; species Eptesicus fuscus. Next base: position 76,452,734 of record NC_072475.1, on the reverse strand, counting down.
TGCAATTTTCACAACAACACTACTGTTGAAATGAATTTTTCATTGTTCCCTCTCTATTTACCTGAGCATGATTTCAGTCTTCTTTGCACCATAAAGGGCTGCCCGAATGCCAATGGTTTCTCAAAGCCTATTCAGCAATGCAATTGCTTGAAGCAAGCATTAAAGGACTGGGTTTGAGGGTAGCAGTAGTTTGGAAATTTTTCACTCTATGCACTTTTCTTTTCTGTGTTAAAATTTCTATATTATAGTGTACCTTTGCTAAATTGAATGTAAGTCCCATATATAAGAAAGTGTCTTTCAGATTTATATTTGTTCATTATTTTAGGGGATGTCAGCCTCTTTAGTGGGAGGTTGAGTTTGGAAATGCTTTATAATATCTTGAATTTCCATTTGGTTTCCCTCATTAAAATACAAGCATAATGCATGAGAAACACAGAGAGAAATATGCAAGGTCGCAATAAGACACCAACTTTGTTAATGAGAATTAATTAAAGTTGGAAAGCAATCCATTAAAAACAATTAACATTAATCACAAAAATGCCGCATTGCAAAGCAATGGCAAAAGGCTGAATTTACAATAGGATGTATCCATAATAAAATAAAACAGTTAAAAAATATGGAATCATGCTGAAACCGGTTTGGCTCAGTGGAAAGAGCGTCGGCCTGCGGACTGAAAGGTTCCAGGTTCGATTCCCGTCAAGGGCATGTACCTTGGTTGCGGGCACATCCCCGGTAGGGGGTGTGCAGGAGGCAGCTGATCGATATTTCTCTCTCATCGATGTTTCTAACTCTCTATCCCTCTCCCTTCCTCTCTGTAAAAAATCAATAAAATATATTTTAAAAAAATATATGGAATCAGGATCTGTTAATTACAGAGAGAGTCAGGCAAGAGTAAAGAAGACCATTTTTAGAGACCAGCCTTATCAGTTCTTATGGAAAATCTAGGTGGAGCAGTTGTCCAGTTGAGGGTTTCTTGCTTTTACATCTTGTGAGATAAGTGTCACAGGTATAAAAAGTGTCAGTTATTTTGATCTGATGTAGCTTTACACATACATTTTTTAATATGGTTAATGGTTCAATGGGAGATTTTATTTCATTTGAAGATACTCCTATTATCAGTATTTTCCGGTAGCTAATTACCACTGTCATTTTTGATAATGTGTGATAAAATATTGTTTCCTGAATATAAGTTGAATATTGTATAATGAGTAGATCAATGAATAACAATGTAGCTGTCTTTTCCTATTTACAATATAAGACTTTCCAGTTAAACAATAGAAACATGAATACATTTGAATTTATCTGTGAAATATCTTATTAAAAGAAAAACAGTCCTTGAAAATTGGCAGCTGATTAGGCAGACCTGTCATGCACCTCAACCCAGAGCCAGTCTGGAAATATAACTAAATTGAAGAACATTCACCTGGAATTACCAACTGAGGTCCACCTGAGGAGGAAGGACCATTAGGGAGGGATAAATAGGTCACCAGAGGAGCTGACCCAGCTTCCAGGGGTGTGGCAAGGTAAGCAGGCTGAGAGAGGAGGAAGATCCTGTCTATAGGAGTGTCTGCTCTTTCAGAAGATGGAGGCCTGGAACCCAGGCTGGGCTCCACAACCCAGAGCACCAGAGGCCCAGGTAACAACCAGCTGCAGGGCTGCTGGCAGCAGGGTGTCTGGAGCTGGTAGACCCAAGCCAGTCAAAGAGAGAGATAGCCTCAGCTTCATGGTTTTTTTGTTTGTTTTGTTTTGTTTGTTTGTTTTGTTTTTTAAATTGAGAACACAGAAGTTTTCATTTGCAGCTACTCACCTAAAGCTTTGGTTCAGGGAGGGAGACTTGGATTCAAGGGGCCTAAGGCGAGGCTGGGATAGCAAATATTGTGGGGAGACATGAAAAAGCAGCAGCCAGGAGTATTGGGTCATAGCCTCCCAAATGAAATGGCCATATTTCCTGAGCCACTCCCAATAGCCACAGCGAGGGAAAGGGAAAAAAACACCACCACCACCACCCTAGGTGATACAGCCTGTCCCTCCCTCAGAGGCCCTGCGTGCCACACCCTGCATTTTAACCTTTGCAGAGGAAACAGAAACAGAGGCCATGCCTACGGGTTTGAACAGTCTCTGGAGCATCAGTGACTGGACTGGGATAGGTATTGTCTGCCCATTATTCTGGGAACCGGGCTGATAACTTCCCTGCACAGAAGAGCTGATAAACACTCCAGGCTTCCAGCAGATCCCACTGGTCTCCATACAGGGTTCACTGTCAAGCCAAGGGAAGGGTAATATTTTGGGCCGTTTATGGAGGAGTAGCACTGGGACAGGGAAACACATCCACCACATTCCCTGAAAGCTAAACAGCCCCTCCCTTGCCTAAAGCCCTTTCAGAAAGGAACTCTTGAGTGATTGAGATTGACAGCTGGCTAGCAGGCAAATGATGGCAGAAGAAGAGCCCAGGGAACCAGGGAAAGTGTGCTGACCCAGCCCTGGGCCCATGCTGCTAACAAACCTGCTTTTGAGGGCAGATTGAACCCTCCTGGTTGCAGCCAAGGCTTGTGGAGACACAACCAGTGGATCAGTGGATCGCTTCCAGCTTCCAGCAGATTGCTGAAAGCCAAAAGACACTGCCTGACAGTGGTTAGCATCTAAGTACCTCACAGGAAGCCCAGAATTGGCAGAGAGAGCAGAACAGTAGGATCTAAGGGTGCTCCCATAGGACACTAAACTCAGCTGAAACAAATGGCACTTTATTTTTCTTTTTCACTTTTCTTTTCTCTTTTATTTTTTAAAAATTTCCCTTTCCTTTCTTCCATTTTTAAATTTGTATTCTTAATCTACATTCTTGATTTGTTATTACTCTAGTCTTTGTTGTTTCATTCATATAACTAATTTTCCTCTTTCCTTTTCCAAGTCAATTTTTTTCCACTACTCAATTTTTTTTCATTCTCTCTTTTCTTTTTCTCCTGCATTCTCATTTATTTCCCTTTCTTATTTTAGGTCTATCTGCTTTCTCCTCTATTTTCCTTTTCAATTTTTTTCTTATTTTCTTTGCTTTGCTTTTCTCTTCTTTTAATCCTCCTTTATTTTAAAATGTTTTCCTTCCCCAAGTACCCTAATTCTTTATTCTTATTTTCTTTATTTCATTTCTGCATTTACATACTTCTTCCCAACCCCTTTTTTGTTTTTTTGTTTGTGCTTTTTCTTTGTTTTGTTTTCTCCTTGTATTTCTTTCTTTCTTTTTTTCTCTAATTCTTGCTCTCTTTCCTAATTTTCTATTCTCTGATGGTTGCCTTTGTTGTTGCTATAGTGGTCTTTTGTATGTTTTTCTTTTGTTTCTTTTGCTTCATGTGTTGTTTTACTGTGTTTTGTTCCATTCAATCTGCAATTCAAAAACAGCTTGCATGACATAGTCAGGGGTGTATCACAGAGTCAGTCAGCCTGAGAGGAGACTCCATCCATGAATGGGACAGTAACATTTAAGACCCAACTACAACAGGAGAACCCATATAACTCAAGTAAGGGGCTTTCCTAGAGATCCCAGTTCAGGAGACCTAAGAAATCACACCACTGGGTCCCACAGAACATCAACTACATAAGACCACACCACAAAGTCTGGGAGAATTAGCAGTTTGATCTAATATAGAGAAATAAACACAAACAGCAAAAATGGGGAGACAAAGAAACAAATCCCAAATCAAAGAAAAGGAGGAATCACCAAAAAAGGAACTAAATAAAATGGAGGCAAGCAATTTGCCAGATAAAGATTTCAGAATAATGATAAGTGTGCTCAAATAATTCAGTGAGAACTACAAGCAACTTAATGAGAATTATAAGGAACTTAATGAGAATAATAAGGGACATAATGAGAGCTACACTAACTTGAAAATAGAGGTTGAAACTTTAAATAAGAATCAATTGGAAATAAGGAACCATAAAGCTATAATAAAGAACACCCTGGAAGGATTCAATAGTAGACTAGAAGCTGAGGGCTGAATCAGTGAATTAGAAGAAAAGCTAGAAAAAAACACCCATTCAGAGCAGCATATGGAAAAGAAAAAAAAAAATCAGGAGAGTCTAAGGGAGCTTTGGTATAACATGAAATTTAACAATATTCACATTATAGGGATATCAGAAGGAGCAGAATCTGAGAAGGGAACAGAGAACCTATTTGAAGAAATAATGGCAGAAAATTCCCTGACCTAGTGAAGGAAAACATCACTCATGTTCATGAAACACAGAGTCCAAATCAAAATGAACCCCAAAAGACCCACACATAGGGACATATAATGAAGATGGCAAACATAAAAGACAAATAAAGAATCTTAACTACTACATGAGACAGGATGTTACCTCCAAGAGAGCTCCCATTAGACTATCAGCTGACTTCTCAATAGAAACAGTTCAGGCCAGAAGGAAATGGTATGAGTATACAAAGTAATGAAAACTAAAGGACTGAACATAAGACTACTCTATTCAGAAAGCTTATCTTTCAAAATTAAAGGTGAAATGAAGAGCTTCTCAGACAAAAAAAAAAAAAAAAAAGCTAAAAGAGTTTATTAATACTAAACCAGCACTGCAAGAAATGCTAAAGGGACTGTTGTAAGAAGAAATAGAGAGGAAGAAAAGAACCCAGACATAAAGAATAAGAATAGCAATATATAAATACCTATCAATAATAGCCTTAATATAAATGGCTTAAATGCTTCTATCAAAAGACATAGGGTAGATAAATAGATCAACAAACATGACCCATATATATTCTGTCTACAAGAGATCCACCTCAGAACAAAGGACTCACACAGAATGAAAGTGTAGCGATGGAAAAACATTTTCCAAGCAAATTGAAATTAAAAAAAGTTGCAGTAGCAACACTCATATTTGACAAAATAAACTTCAAAGTGAAGGCCATAAAAAGAGATATGAAGGCCACTTCATAATACTAAATGGATCAATACAACAAAAGGATATAACTGGTAAACATATATACACCCAATAAAGGAGCATCCAAATATAAAACAAACAAGCAAACAAATCTTTTGGAGGATTTTTAAGAGAGAAATGGACATCTATACAATCATAGTTGGAGACTTTAATACACCAATAATATCAATGTACAGATCTTCTAGACAAAACATCAACAAGGAAACAGCAATCCTAAATGACCCAGTAGATCAGATGGAATTAATTGACATATACAGAATATTTCACCCTAAAGCTACAGAATATACATTCTTTCCAAGTGCACATGAGACATTTTCAAAGAGAGACCACATGTTAGGACACAAGCTACATCTCTACAAATACAAGAAGACTGAAATCATTTCAAACATCTTCTGGGATCATAATGGAATGAAATTAGAAATCAACTACAATAAAAAAAAAAACTCTCAGAAACATTCTAATACATGGAAGCTAAAAGGGCATCCAAATTGAAAAGGAGAAAGTAAAACTATCATTATTCACAGATGACATGATGGTGTACATAGAAAACCCTAAAAACTCCACCAAAAAACTATTATATTTAATAAATAAATTTGGCAATGTAGCAGGATACAAAATTAACACCCAGAAATTGATGGCATTTTTATATACCAATAATGAACTCTCAGAAAGAGAAATGCAAAAATATCCCATTTTCCATATTAACAACAACAACAAAAAATTAGAATACTTGGGAATAAACTTAACCATGTAGGTAAAAGACCTGTACTCAGAAAACTACAGGACATTGAAAAAAAAAAAGAGATAAAGGAAGATATAAACAAGTAGGAGAATATACCATGTCCATGGATTGGTAGAACCAACAACATTAAAATGTCCATATTACCCAAAGCAATCTATAGATTCAATACAATCACTATTAAAATGTCAATGGCATATTTAACAGATCTAGAACAAACACTACAAAAACTTATATGGAACCAAAAAAGACCCCAAATAGTCACAGCAATCTTGAGAAAGAAGAACAAAGTTAGAGGAATCACAATACCAGATATCAAGTTATACTACAAAGCCACTGTACTCAAAAATAGCCTATTACTGGCACAAGAACAGGCATATAGATCAATGGAACAGAACAGAAGACCTAGAAATTGACCCAAGCCATTATGCTCAATTAATATTTGACAAAGAAGGCAAGAGCATACAATAGAGTAAAGACAGTCTCTTCAATAAATGGTTTTTGGGAAAATTGGACAGGTCCATGCAAAAACAACAAGAAAAATGAACCTAGATAACAAACTTATATCATACACAATAATAAACTCAAAATGTATAAAAGACTTAAATGTAAGTCATAAAACCATAAAAATCTTAGAAGAGGCCATAGGCAGCAAAATCTCAGACATCTCTCATAGCAATATGTTTACTGATACATCTCCTGGGGCAAAAGAAACTAAGGAGAAAATAAACAAATTAGACTACATCAGAATAAAAAGCTTCTGCACAGCAAAGAAACCACCAAAAAACTGAGAAGAGAGCCCATGGCATGAAAGAACATATTTGTCAATGATACATCCAATAAGGGGTTAATTTCAAAAATATAAGGAACTCGTACAACTTAAAGGAAGACAAACAATCCAATTAAAAACTGAGCAAAGGACCTAAATAGACACTTCTCCAAAGTGGACATACAGAAGGCCGAGAGACATGAAAAAAATGCTCAGTCACTAATATTCAGAGATATGCAAATTAAGTGACAATGAGGTATCATTCCACAGCTGTCAGAATGGCTATCATCAACAATTCAACAAACAATAAGGGTTGGTGAGGATGTGGAGAAAAGGAACATTGGAGAAAATTAGTACATTGCTGGTGGGAATGGAGACTGCTACAGCCACTGTGGAAAACAGTATGGAGTTTCCTCAAAAAATTAAAAATAGAACTTCCATTTGACCCAGTGATCCCACTTCTAGGAATATATCCTGAGTTACCAGAAACACCAATCTGAAAGAATATATGCCCATAGCAGCACAATTTACAATAGCTAAGATCTGGAAACAGCCTAAGTGCCTGTCAGTAGATGAGTAGATAAAAAAGCTGTGGTACATTTATACCATGGAATGCTATGTAGCTGTAAACAAGAAGGATCTCTTACACTTTGAGACAGCGTGGAGGGACCTAGAGTGTATTTTTTGCTAAGTGAAATAAGCCAGTCAGAGAAAAATAAGTATCACATGATCTCATTCATATGTGGAATCTAATGAACAAAATAAACTGATATACAGAATAGATCCACAGACATGAACACATGGAACAGACTGACGGATTTCAGAGGGAATGCAGGGGTGGGAGGCTTGTTGGGGAGTGATTAACTGGGGAACTTATATGCATACTAGAGGCCCAGTGCACAAATTCGTGCATGGGTGGGGTCCAACCAGCCCACCCCAACGGGAGCTGATTGGGCCAGGCCAGAAGGGGGAAGGGGATGCGGGAGGTTGGCTGGTCGGCCCCGTCCCCAATCAGGCTAGTTGACCACTGCAGTGGGTGTCATAGCGACTGGTCATTCTGGTCGTTCTGGCATTCTGGTTGCTGGCTTTTTATATATATAGATATGGACACAGACAAGAGAGTTGTAAAATCCTGGGAGGGGCTGATGTTGAGGGGGTCAATAGGAAAACAAACATAAAAGAGAAATAAAGAGGATGTCTGTAATACTTTCAAAAATAAAGGAGAAAAAAAGAAAAGAAAAACAAACCTGTGTCCCATCTTATGGGATTTGTAAGTCCTGATGCTCACTGGTCAACCTGTGAGTGGATGTCTATAGATATGAAGATGGAAAACCTGCAAAACAGAATTTTTCCCCTACATAGGGAAATGGGCACTTTGAGACAGCAATGCAGACATAAAGCACTGCCGGAAACAAATCAGTTTCACTAAAAGAGAGATGTTGACAGGAAGCCAGGAAGGCTGGTCAACAACCTTAATTGCTCTAACCACTCACCCTTTAGTTGAGATATTGTTAGCTGAAGCAGCTTCCACCTTGGTTTGTCCCATTAAGTTTTTGTTATTTCCTGCCTAAGGGCTACATGTATATTTCTGTTTATCTTGACTAAGATGTTTTTCCCCAAAGCCTCAATAAAAGGGATGGCAGGGCCAGAGCAGTGAGTAGTTCTCCCACTAGAGGTGGACTACCGCCTGGCCTCCCATTTCGCCAAATTGAATTTCTTCAAGTCTCCATTCATTTGTGTGCGGCCCTTCTCCAGAACTCGAACCCTGAACCGGAACCCTGGACCACGCTGGATGTGGAAAGGGATTCCTACATTCTGGCGCCCCAGATGGGACTTTTGGAGGAGAAGGTATTTTTCTCCTAAGAGCGAAGGAAGGAAAAAGTACACCGAGGAAAGGTGTGGAAAATTCACCGGAAAAAGGTGAGGGAAGTTCACCACACACAAAAGCCCACAGCCAGCTGCAGAGTCTAGAACTGTAAGTAGGGTGGGAACATCTTTTTCAGCCAGGCTAATGGGGAAGAATTAGGTTATAAATATAAAGAAAACTTTATTATAGACTTTTAGTTTGCATGCTTAAAGAATGTGGTTTCTTATTAAATTGGAATCTTGATGGATATTTGGAGTCTGAAGTCTGTAAAACCGCTTCTGATGCAGAGAAATTCAAAGGTGGCAGGAGAGGGCAAGGCTATCTGCTCTCCTGCAATGAGATTACTTAAGGTTTCATTTAAAAATTATAAAAGAATTCGCAGAGAGATGCAAGTCTTGGCCAAACTGGGTGTTAGTTATTACTTTGGAAAGCGAAAAAGAAAGAAAAAATTTGAGATCTGTCTTTATCTTTTAAGCATGAAAAGAAATCAGGCCAGATCTGTTGCTGAAACTTCCCCCAGAGCAAGCAGGATTTGGGAGAAGGGAGACACGTGGAGATCCAATATGGAAGCCCACTCTCCCAGTGTGCTAAGGAATGTGGTAATTTTCAGTTGAATGGCTACAGTTTTGCTTCTTGACTTCCCCAGCAGAAAAATCTTGGTCGTTTTGAAGAGTCAAGTGGCTGGGGCAAAAAACAAACAAACAAACAAAAAAATCCTGTTTCAGTAGCCTAAAAGTTTTTCCCGTGGTGGCAAACTCTTAAAGAACCTTTGAAATCAGTTTCCCACCAGTAGCCATTCTTTAAGAACAATTTTTGCATTTGAATACTTGCAGGCTTGCTACTCAATTTCCCCAGGCAAAAACAAACAAACAAACAAACAAACACATGGTCAGTATATTCTTAGAAATATAAAGTGTTATTGTGTTATTAATCTAAGAAATGCTAAATATTTGACTGGCCAGCTCTAAAAGTTTAAATTTGATATATTAAGATAATTATTAAAAATATAATCTTTAAATCATATATTGATCTTTAAATCAATCTTTAAAAAATATATATATAAATATATATTTGATGTTTTTTTTCCATGTTAAAATTTCAAGGTTTTAACAGAGATGATTCTTGGAAAGCTCCAAGGGCCCGGAGTAATACAAGAAATTTATCCTCTCTTCTTAAAGGAAATCTTTTTTTAAAAAGATCTAATATACTTGAAATTGCATGGAAAGCCTTATCAAATAAAAATTAATAAATATAATTTAAATGTTATGAAGGTTTTTGGCCCCCAAAAGGGCAAAACAGAGTAACTAAATAATTGACAGCCAGTTTAAAATTGAATTGCCATGGCCTAGAGCAAAGAAAATCCTTATATGATATTTTTCTACAATGTCATTATAGTTTTTGATATTTTACAACAGCATATTTTAAAACAAACTTACAAACTAATTCTTTGAATGTTTGGCAGCAATTTAAAAGCACATGAAAGGATTTAATCCCTTTCACTGTGTGGAAGGCCCCCTGGGAAGGCACTTGAGCATTCTATATTGGCTCTTTTTGCCAAGAGGGACCCTCCCACAGCTGTTGCCTGAGCTTTCTGTTCCTGCTGAGGTTGAAGCCTCATGATGACTGGTACCATGGATCTGTCTCTTGCACAATGGCGTGAGCTGGGCCCTCCCTGGAGAAGAAATCTGGGTTCCCCAAGATATGTGATCAATGCCAGGGCCCTGCCAGCAGGCGAGGGGATCCCAAGACAGGTGCTGGGCATGGAGGCCATAGGGGCATAGGCTATCAAGGAGACAAAACTGAACCTCACATCACCCTGCTTGGCCCCAGAGGATGGCTGGTTAGTCAAAGACAGGTAAGATTCCTCAAGGGAGAAACAACCTAAGACAGGCACAGTCGCAGAGGGGCCATCAGGAGAGAACTTGGGGGTCAACAGAGGTGGGGCACAGATCCTCACCCCCCCAACATTGCAGGGGCTTGAACACTCGCCCCTTCTGAGGGAGGTCTCCTGCCCCATGGCTGCTTCGCGCTTCCCATGTCCAGCTCAGATCGGGACCCAGGTGGCCAACAGAGACTTGTCCAGCTCAAATCAGGTCCCAGGCAACAGAGACTTGGCTGACAGCAGCAGCCCTATATCTAAATCCAGTCTAACACCAGGAATGCTTAGAGCCTTCTCAAGGATGCAAATAATCCTTTGCATTAATATTTACAGGGTGAACTAAGAATGTTGTTAGAGTATTAAATCTGACAGTAAAATAGTAGTCAAGTTTTCAGATTAATCTAAATTGGCTAATTGAAATAAGTAAATATTCAAGAAAAATTATACTGGACAAAAAGCTGTTTCTACAGTATTAACTAAAAATTCTTTTGGTAGTTCATTTCATGGTGACATTGCTTAACATGTAATGAACCTTAAAGCAGTCATATTTTTGTGCAAAAAATTAAAATTTAAAATGATCAAGAATGCATTATAAAAATTTTCCAAAAGCCTCCTAATAATTATATCAAAAAAAGGGGGGATAGTGGAAAAATATTATGTAAGGAAAAATATCCAGAAAAAAATTTTTTTTCTTTGAAAACTAATTTTCATTTGTAATACTAAGAACAGGACACCTATGAAAAAACACACATGGTGTCAGAATAAGCCAAAGGAAAATCGTTTGGGCTCAAATAAAAAGGATCCCAAGTAAAATTTATAGAAAATATTCCTTTATTAACTTTTGGTCGAGAATATGTTTGTATATTTTCAGAAAACAACTCCAAGACCATGTGGATTCCTGCAACAGAGAGGAATTGACAGGAATGCTCCAGCCATAAAGACAGAAGAGAAGCAGTCCAGAGATGGAAGACACTGACAACACCTTGCCATGCTAGCAGTCAGCAGCTGTGCGTCGCTGCAGGTTGCCCAGGACCAAACCAGAGGTCGGACCTGCATTACTACCATCTGTCCACCATCCAGATACCATTGCTGACATGTTCTCAAAAAACTGTTGGACATTGAAACTGGGATTCAAAAACTGTTGGCCCAGAAAGAAACTTACTGCAGACTGATTTCATTTGAACTCTCAGCATAGCCATTGTTGCTTGTCTCATTTTTTGTTCTTATGTTTATTTCTAGTCTGCATATGCAAGATTTTTTAAGGAAAGAAAACGGGGGAGATGCCAGAAACAAATCAGTTTCACTAAAAGAGAGATGTTGACAGGAAGCCAGGAAGGCTGGTCAACAACCTTAATTGCTCTAACCACTCACCCTTTAGTTGAGATATTGTTAGCTGAAGCAGCTTCCACCTTGGTTTGTCCCATTAAGTTGTTGTTATTTCCTGCCTAAGGGCTACATGTATATTTCTGTTTATCTTGACTAAGATGTTTTCCCCAAAGCCTCAATAAAAGGGATGGCAGGGCCAGAGCAGTCAGTAGTTCTCCCACTAGAGGTGGACTACCGCCTGGCCCCCCATTTCGCCAAATTGAATTTCTTCAAGTCTCCATTCATTTGTGTGCGGCCCTTCTCCAGAACTCGAACCCTGAACCGGAACCCTGGACCATGCTGGATGTGGAAAGGGATTCCTACAAAGCACAAACCTCAAGGATTTTAAGTTTGGCAAACACAGTAGTAACACATGTTTTAAACCTATGCTGAGAGAGAGATAGAAACACCAATGATGAGAGAGAATCATTGATTGGCTGCCTCCTGCATGCCCCCCTCTGGGGATGGAGCCTGCAGCCCAGGCATATGTCATGACCAGAAATGGAACCGTGACCTCCAGGCTCATAGGTCAATGCTAAACCACTGAGCAATGCTTGGGGAGCAATAAGGCTTCTTTAAATGTATAGAACATCTTGAGGTTATTTGGCTCAGTTGGTTTGTGAGTAGACCTGGAGTTTGATCTTTGCCACTGTCAATTGTATGGGTACCATCAGTGACTGTTCAGGTGGGGAGAAAGGTGTACTGACCCCTTTCATTAACTGCTTTAGGACACACTTGTAGAACTGCAGTGATATCTGTTCATAAATCGTTTCCACTGAAGGCAAATTTAAGTAGACATTTTTAAACACATCTCCATATATATATATATATATATATATATATATATATATATATATATATATATATATATATATATATATATGAAGCCATGGTGTGAGAGGGCCTTGAGATTTCTTGAATAATAGCTCCTATTCAGTGACTCTAGCCTATTTCTCAATCCCTATTACCTGATTCTCCATGTCCTCTCTATATTATGCTCCAACATGAAATACTCTCACAATTCCCACAAAGGTAGTGTAGTTTTCTGTATGTCTTAGTCTTGGACTATCGATTGCTGCCTCCTTACCTATAGTCTGCCTTCTAATCCCACCTCAGAATCCATATCTTCTGAAAAACCTATGCTGGCAATCCTTCTAGTGAAACAAACTCTAATCTGTGGTACCTTGTGTCTGTGATTACAATTTTTACTGCAATATAATTGCCTGTCTTATATTGCCTCATTGTTAGAATCTTTGTAGTACTTACTTCTGTTATCTTTGATACCTAGCAGAATGCAGAATAAATTATAGGTATTCAATAATCTGATTAAATACATTAGCTAAGATATTTAACACCTGATGTATATGTAGGCAGAATAGAAATCTTGCCATTTGTGACAATGTGGATGAACCTATTGTGCTGAGTGAAACAAATCAGAGGACAAATACCATATGATTTATATGGAATCTAGAAAGCAAACAAAGAAAGCAAAACAGGAATGACTCATTGATAAAGAGAACAAACTGAGGGTTGTCAGAGGGGAGTGAGGTGTGGGATAGGTGAAAAGGCTGATTGTGGGGAAGCAGGGGACTTGGTTGGAATGTCTGTAAGGAGGATTACCCAAAAGGTCGGGGGCCTCTGAGGGACCTTGCCGAGGGTGGCAGCCCCTACCTTGACTTTTCCAAACAAGTCCGATACCCCTGGGTGTTTTGCTAAGTTTAGTCTTTAAAGACCCAATCTTGTAGAAGCATATACTTTCTCATGGATACTTACCCTGCTGATTGTATCTAGAGGTTAATTTGAGTTCAAGCTGTTGTTACAATAAAAAGTCAATGCAGGCGAACAGGACTGCTTTTACTACTGAAGTAAAAGAGTCCCTTAGCCCTCTCTTTCACAGAAACCTGTGTTGGAGTAATCTGTTCATCCATTGCTCAGGGTCTGCTGGTCAGCCCCAGCAGCTGATGGGCAATAAGAGGTTCAAACTTCCAGTTATAAAATAAATAAGTCCTGAGAATGTAATGTACAGCATGGAAAATATAGCCTATAATGTAATAACTTTGAATGATGACAGATGATTATTAGGCTAATCCTGGTGATTACTTCGTAAAGTATATAAATGTTGGATAACTATGTAGCACACCTGAAACTCATATAATATTGTATGTCAACTATACTTTAATTATAAATAAATAAATACAAAAATAAATTCTCCAACATAGGTCAAAGGTGGTTATTTGTTGCTATTTTTGACCATGTTATGCATTGCTCTGAATGAAGCTAATACAGAAGAATGTGATTTTATTAAAAAAATATTATATAGTAAAAGAAAATAATGAAAAGTGACTGTTGAGCATACTATGATTATAGTACTTACCACATTCTAAGCATGGTAGGAGGTAGCTGACATGCTGATTTCATTTCATTTTTATTATAATCTTGCTGGAGAGAAAGTATGGGGCTTATTAAATGTAGAAACTGAGGATAAGAGTTACTTGTTTAAAGTCACTTTGGAACTTTGTCTAATCTACCTAATCTGTCACTATTTGCCTTTTATCCTCCTGATTAAGGCTGTGTTGTGTCCCTGTCATAATTTTGAAAACACAATTTGTAATATTGGAACAAATTTAACTTGGAATATACATATTTTTATTAAATGTATTGAGGTATATCTAAATATATAAAAGCCTAAGTGAGCGTTACAACCGAACGACCAGAACGACCGGTTGATCAGTCACTATGATGCACACTGGCCACCAGGGGGCAGACACTCACTGCAGGAGCTGCCCCTGGTAGTCAGTGCACTCCCACAGACAACCTCCCGTGGCTGGCCAACCTCACCTCCAGCCAGTTGGCCCCAATTGCCTGGATAGGAACCTCCCCTGGTCCCTCCGCCCCTGGCTGGCCAGCCAACCTCCCACAGCCCCTCCCCTTGGCCGGCCAACCTCCCGCGGCCCTAATCCCTCCCACCCCCACAAGCAGGCAGTTCTGATCCACTCCAATCGGGACTGGGTGAGATGCCCTGATCTTCAGCCAGGCCGAGGGACCCCACCCATGCATGAATTCGTGCACCAGGCCTCTAGTTGGTTAATAAAATTAAATGTTTCAAGTGTACAATTCTATGATAAATTATCTGTATATAGCATTGTGTGTTTACTACCCAAAGTCAGATTTCTTTCTGTCACCAGATATTTGACCTCCTTTATCTTTTACTACCTCCACCCCCCTTTCTCTCTGTTAAAAGCAAAATATACATATAATTATCATGAATTTTAAAATTTCAGATAAACCAATTTTAGCTTTTACCTACATGTGTACACTTTGATAAAAACAGCATCATACCACCCCAGCTAGTAATGCTCCATGGTTGAACATTGACCTATGCACCAAGATGTTGCAGGCTCAATTCCCTGCCCAGGTTGTGGGCTCAAACACATGGAGGGAGGCAGCCGATCAGTGTTTTTATCTCTCTCCCTCTCCTTCCTCTCTCTCTAAAATCAATAAAAACATAAAAAGGGATCATGTCATAATATATTTTGTGGCCTATATTATTACACAGCAGTATATTTTCATGTCATTAAGAAGTATTCTACTGCTCCATTTTTAATATCAAGTGGATATATCTTTATTTATTCAGTGTACCTCATACTTCTGAACATTTCATTTTTATTCAGGTATGCACTGTACTTTGCCTTAACATTGATTACACTTCTTTTCAATATCTTTAGTTCTGAATATTTAGTAGCTTATAGGAAAATATATGAAGAGCAAAAACATTAAAGAGCTTGGTTTTATTCCAGATATTGTATTAAGTTTATAGATCTGTTCCTCTGTCCTAGCTTTGTTTTGTTTTTATTGTTTCCTTCCTTTGAGATCTTTAAATGTGATTGTTTTTTTCCTTTTAAAGAATAAAATATAGTTTAAAAAATAAGCAAAGGGAAAAACAAATCACAGGAAACACTTTCACCCACCAAGAAAGTTACATATGTTCAGTGGGTAGTTATGGAATGAATCAGTAAGTAAATCAGTGGATCAGTAGGTGGAAGAATGAAGCAGAAAAAATCTGTCCATATGCTTCCATTCAACAGAAACTTTCCTGTTCTCCTTTCCTGTGTTAGGAGTTAAAGGCCAGGTATCAACGGAAGGTGGGGAGGTCCTGGGGGAGGAAAAGCTGGAATATTGCCTTGGGCTAATGTCTCCACTCAGGTTGTACCTTTACAATTGGAAGCTGCCTTCTTTTGCAATTTACCGAGTCTTTATAATGTGGAGACTCTCTGAAGCTGTCTTTATCAGCAACATCTCTTGAAAAATAATTTTAAGTTTCAGCAGTTAAGTTTTAAAATGCTTGACTTCTTTCTCAGCTTGAACTTCTCGCCCCCTCCCTTGTCATATCTTTTAAAACAAATTTCCTGTCAAGTTGCAGTTTACTTTATATTCACATTTAATGAGTATATAGGCCTATGACTAATTCAGAGATAATCACAGTGCCAATCCGATTGACAAAATTGAGATTCTGAAGTGGAAAAGCTTGCATTTCTGCTCTTTCCCCCCAATATTATTAACCTAAAACTTCTGTGCTGTATCAAATATTCCCTGGCTTTTTCCCTTAAATCAAATTTGTCCAAAGCCCTGAGGAATCACATTTTCATAAGTAACTTAGGCTACATCCACAAGTCCCTAGAGTGAGATGACCTCATTACCCCCATCAAAAACATTTCTTATGTAATATTAAGAACTTTTAAAGCTGCCGTATGCTTCTTTACTAAACCCATCCTCAGGATTTAAGGGATTTCTTGATTAACTTCTTATGCTCTAATTAATGTGCTAACTGGTTGAGTTTCTGTTTCTGAGGCAATATGATGGAAATATGCATGTTTCTCATTTAAGAACTACCACACATATTCACACTAGTGGCCTGGTGCAAGAAATGCGTGCACGAAGGGGAGGGGGTTCCTTCAGCCCAGCCTGCACCCTGTCTAATCGGGGACCCCTTGAGGGATGTCCGACTGCCGGTTTAGGCTCGATCCCTGTGGGATCGGGCCTAAACCGGCAGTCGGATATCCCTCTCGTAATCTAGGACCACTGGCTCCTAACTGCTCACCTGCTTGCCTGTCTGATCACCCCTAACTGCCCTCCCCTGCTGGCCTAATCTTTCCCCCAACTGCCCTCCCCTGCCAGCCTGATCTTGCCCCCAACTGCCCTCCCCTGCTGGCCTGATCACCCCTAATGGCCTCTGCCTTGGACCTCACCACCATGGCTTTGTCCAGAAGGAAGTTGGACATCCGGAGATGGCCGGTCGACCCAGTCTAATTAGCATATTACCCTTTTAGTAATATAGATAGATTATATAGAATAGAATTGCTTAAATGGGAGGGAAAAGCCTTTTTCTGCAGGAGGAGATGCTCTTGGCAGACAAAAATACGTAATCCCTATATCTGGACTGATAGCCAGCCATATGCACTATATTGCCAAACCGGTCATTAAAAAATTAAACCACTTTTTTACACCTTACATGAAATAGCTGTTGCCCTTAAAATCCCACCTCAGCCCTCACCTTAGGTCTGCCTTCGCAGTTCACCCAGATTAGGTTCTGATTGGTTGGTTTCTATACCAATCAGTGTCAGAAACTCTGCCTCCTAGGCAGCCATTGACTTCTTGCACTGCACACTGATTTGGTTCTGATTGGTTGGTTTCTATGCTAGTCAGCATCTCCAAGCCTATCTCCAGGCCTGATCAGAGAGATGGGGCTGATCAGCAGCCCCTGTGGAGGCCCGGAAAGAAAGAGAGGTGCAGCTGCTGGGAAGCCCAAGAGAAAGAGAGAGGCAAGGGCTGATCAACAGTAGATCAGACCCTGCCTCCCTCTCCAGGCCTCTCCTTGGGCCTGATCCACTGCCCCCTAGGCAGTCAGTGCTGGGTCACCACAGCAACCCAGCACTGACTGCAGGACTGACTTCCGGTGTTAGGTCAAGCCTTTGGATACTGGGTTTTTATATATTAGGATAGTAATTTTGTATGAAAATTTCACATCATGGGAAGTAGAACGACTGTAAGAGCTATAAACATGGTGAAGATTTGCAAGAAAGGAAGACAAATATTCATGATATAATTTGTACCTTGTTACCTAATTTGAATTTTAATAGGCAGATTCCTACAACAGTCACGTGCTGAAAGGAAATATTGAGTGAAAAAAGCCAAAAAAGATATTACCAGATAATTACCATACAATTTAAAATGCACATTCCATTGTTTATATACAGTGTTTCTTAAAAAACATCAGTACATCGTAGCAAATTGAGAGATTAGAGCAGAAACGCAATATCAAATGCAAAAAAGAAAATATAAATCTCTGTATAATGAACTTTTTCTTTTCCATTATATAGCAGAAAGGCAAGAGAAACAGCCTTCAGTGATTAAGGCAGTTGCAGTACCAATAAATATTACATGGTTGTACCTTGCAGAGCAGTGCACAACACATGAAAAACCACGGAGAGAAAGTGAAGCCCTGAGAGAAAGAACAAAGACAGTACAGAGAAGAGAGAGGGGAAAAAAAGCATTTTAGAGCTTGTGATTAACAAAGGCATCAATAAATATCCTAAAGTCAATGTAAGACCATTTAAATAGCTTTTAAATGTTCCTGGCAATGGGTAGGCCCATTACCTGCAAAAATCTCCTGAACACACAGGAAGAATACTGTTGTCTAAACAAACCGAAAAGCAAACTAAAAAGGAATTTCTTGCAGTGAGTGCTGCCTAAAGAATCAAGACAAATGTGTAACTCCCTGCCATGTTATCATGAACAATGTGCATACACCTGCAAACACCCTTCATGTATCACTTTTAATCAGAATGAATTCCTAGATGCCTAAATCTGTGTCTCCAAAGAAGCAGTAGATTAAAAGAAAAACACAAAACAAAATAAGACAAAACAAAAAACGTTTCTTCTACCAGAAAGGCTTCAGCTGATAAATGATATGAGAACTTTGATTAAAAACACCTATTAAAGCCAAAATTGATTTTTAATTGTTATTTAGGATCTTAGTAGCATATAGCACAAAAGAAGAGTAGTCTTAACTTGTTTGTATCCTTACTCCATACATACTTATATTAGCTCTGTGCATTTTTATATATGTATACATATAATACATAATATATTTATGTGTGTATGTGTAATTATATATGCTTTATATTATTAGTAATGCTTTTTTATGTCTGTACTTCCAGAGGCTAAATCTAAATTGACTCCATAAACACAGAGAAGGGAATAAGCAATTGCCGTAGTAGCTAATGATATCATTGTAATTAACCTAGTTTATTAATAACTGGATAGGAGCAAAGGGAAAGCCAAATATTATAGGCTTTCCAAGAAAAGAGGGGTGACATAGGGAAGGTACTTACTTGTCAGTCACACCTGGGAACAGGTCATTGGCCAACATAGGCATGGCCATTGCAAACACAGGAATATTTGAGATACATAAGCTTCTGAACAAAAGAATTATCTCTCTTGCTATCTTCCTGCTCATGTCTGGCTCCTGGCTTTCATGCTCTCACACTCACCCACATGGACCACAGCCATGTGGACCCCACACACAACGGACTGATGGACTGGAACTAGTATGATGCTGTGCTGAGCCCAGCCCTACCATGGAACAGAAACTATGGACACTGGCTTTGCTTTTAACTCTGTTGTTTCACCAGCTGCACCTCTTCCAGGACTGATTTCAAGGAAATGAGACTTCACAAACCAAGGGATGTAACTCCATGCAAATAAAGCTTACTCCCACATCTCATCCTCCAGCAGTACCCCAAAGACACACCTCTCACTAGCAATGGAAAAAGGTAATTCACCCAATTATCCAATAACACTATGAGTTTCCATTGTCCATTGCCATTTAGGAGACAGATATGTAAAAGATTAGCCTGAAGCCACACAATTGTCATCTTGTCAACCTTCCATCACCTCCTTTTCTTCCTTGTATCTCTCCACTTCCCTATATCCCACTTTTTTTTTGGGGGGGGGGGGGATATATTTTTTTTAATTTAATTAAATATATGGAATTACTCCTGTTGATTTAAACAATTGAAAAGCTTTCTATCCTTTTTAAAACTATAGTGTAAAATATAAAGACCTTCTACACACTCCTGCAAGCTGCTAATTGAAAATATGCACATAAAAGTAGTCTCTGGCCCGGTTGGCATGCTCAGCGGTTGAGCGTCGACCTATGAACCAGAAGATCCTAGTTTGACTCACGGTCAGGGCATATGCCTGGGTTGTGGGCTAGATCCTCAGTGTGGGACGTACAGGAGGCAACCGATCAATGATTCTCTCTCATCATTGATGTTTCTGTCTCTCTCTTCCTCTCTGAAATTAATAAAATATATTAAAAAATAAAAATAGTATCCGAATTATTAAGATTTTATTTGAAAAGGAGAATTTGTAAGTATTTGATCACATCATATCCATAAATCGGTGATTCCAGACTACATTTGCCACTAAGAGATGAAAAATTACAGAATTTAATTGGACCTATCCAATGACTTCCTCAATTCTTTCAGAAAAAAATATATAAATCCAATATTTGAAATGATTTATCATGATACAGTGGAGTTTATGTTCTATAATTAATATGTCAATTTAAATATTATTTTTGTACAGTAATAGAAGAAAAACAAATTACAAAAATCAAACCAAAGATAAGCTCTCCTTTATCAACTCAACAAAATATGTTTAACTTGAAAAACAAAACAAAAAAAATAGATTGATCAAATCCTATGCATAT